>NW_020171979.1:40135-76427 GCF_003031525.2 Neophocaena asiaeorientalis asiaeorientalis
TTAATTTGCTGCTCCATAAGCTGCTGGGAGAGATTTCCCTTTCTCTTCCTTGTTTGCACATCTCCTGGGGTTCAGCTGTGGATTTGGCCCCTTCTCTGCATTTAGGTCATCTGAGGGCATCTGTTCTTTGCTTAGACAAGGCAGGGTTAAAGTAGCAGTTGATTGGGGGCTCTGTCTCATTCAGGCCGGGGAGATGATGGGGTATGTAGTGCACAGTAAGCCTGTGGTTGCAGAGGCCAGCATGACATTGCAACAGCCTGAAGTTCACCGTGTGTTCTCCTGTGGAAGTTTTCCCTCTATCACAGGACCCTGGAAGTGGAGGGCTGTACAGTATCCCAGGAGGGGAGCTGTGGATAGTTATCTGTGCTTGCACACAGGCTTCTCGGTGACTGCAGCAGCAGCCTTATCATTTCATGCCTATCTCTTGTGTCCGTGCTGATAGCCACCTCTTGCACCTGTCTCTGAATCTCGTTTAAGCAGTGTTCTGAATCTCTTCTCCTTGTGCACCCCGAAACAATGATCTCTTGCCTGTTAGGCAGGTCCACAGTTTTTCCCAGACTCCCTCCTGGCTAGCTGTGGTGCATTATCCCCCTTCAAGCTTTTTTCACGCAGCCAACCCCATCCTCTCCTTGGGATCTGACCTCCGAAGCCTGAGCCTCAGCTCCCAGTCCCCACCTGCCCTGGTGGATGAGCAGACAAGCATCTCAGGTTGGTGAGTACTGGTCAGCACTGATCCTCTATGCAGAGATCTCTCTGCTTTGCCCTCTGCACCCCTGTTGCTGTGCTCTCCTCCGTGACTCCAAAACAACCCACCTGCCACCCTCTGTGTCTGCAAGTGAAGTTGCTTCCTAGTGTGTGGAATTTTTTCCTTCTTCACAGCTCCCTCCCTGAAGTGCAGTTCCCATCCTTATTCTTTTGTCTCTGTTTTTTCTTTTTTCTTTTGCCCTACCCAGGGACATGGAGAGTTTCTTGTCTTTTGGGAAGTCTGAGGTCTTCTGTCAACTTTCAGTAGGTGTTCTGCAGAGTTTTTCCACATGTAGCTATATTTCTGATGTATTTGTGGGGAGGAAGGTGATCTCCACTTCTTACTCTTCCGCCATCTTGAAGGTCTCCTAGATTTGTTGATATAATTCCATCTGACAGTAACCAAGGAGCATCAGAAAATGTTTTGGCATGAAGCACATTTGCCATGATGTCTGGGCTCCCATCATAACCACCAAAAGTGAAACTTTGTATTTACCTCCAGATGTTTATCCCATTCTGAATGATGCTGCATTTTTACATGATCTTGTCCTCATATGTCTTCTCTGTTACCTTCTCTGCTTCAACACAAAATCACAAGTTCTTTCACAAGTCCAAAAGTATACTCTCAACATTCTTTGGGAGTCTCCATACTGAAAACAATAGGGACAACATCCCAGGAGAATGGCAAAAAACTCAGTCCCTATATACATATATAATCTCATATATACATAACTTTACATATAATTATATATATAATTTTTCTTCTTTAGAAGAGAGAAGAGAGGAAAGGTATGGGTTTCAGGGCATAGGATACTTTAATTTTTGAGCCCCTGTGAAATGAGAGATTAGAGAAGAAAGAAACAAGAATGCAAGAATGTATTTAGCAAGTAATATGGTAAATTTTGAAAGAACTTTGAAGGGTCTGCAGATTTGGGCTGTCCTGGAAGATGAATGATAAAGTATTGGAGGGATGGTGTAGCATGGTATAGGAATGAGGTCCTGTGTACAAAGGAGGAGGATGCTAATAAACAGGGTAATGTGCACTGTAAATAATGTAACCATGTGCTTATTTCTACTGACAGGATAGTGGAGCCTCAAGACATTCAGTATACACACACCCATGTGTAAAGAAACAAGGATGCTCCTATAACATTGGTCCAGAGGAGAAACTATGGGTGAAACATATTTATGCTTATATTAACAAAAATAGTATGTTAATATACATTTTAATCTCCCTTTTATATCTAGATAATGTATTAATATTTTCTAGGACTGTAAAATTCTATCATAGGCATAGAAAATTTAACAAATTCCAGTACTATTTTATGATAAAACCATTCAACAACTATAATTCAATAGCAAAACAACAACAAAACAAAACCTACCAAAAAATCCAATTATAAAATGTGCAGAGAATCTGAACAGACATTTTTCCAAAGAAGACATACAAATGGCCAGCAGGTATATGAAAAGGTGCTCAACATCTCTCATCATTAGGGAAATGCAAATCAAAACCACAATGAGATATCTCATCACACTTGTTAGAATGGTTATTATCAAAAAGACAAGAAATAAAAGGTGTTAGTGAGGGTGTGGAGAAAAGGGCAAGCTTGTCCTCTGTTGGTGGGAATGTAAACTGGTGCAACCACCATGAAAAACAGTATGGAGGTTCCTCAAAAAAATAAAAATAGAACCAATATATGATCCAGTAATTCAACTTCTGGGTATTTCTTTGAAGGAAATAAAAACACTAACTCAAAAAGAAATATGCACCCCATATTTAATGCAGAATTATTTACAATAGCCAATACATAAAAGCAACCATAGATCGATGAAAGGATAAGAAAAATGTGGTATAAATGCAGACATACTTACCTAGGAGATATTGCAGGTTCAGTTCCAGACAACCACAATAAAGGGAATATTGCAATGAAGAAAGTCACACAAAATTTTTGGTTTTCCAGTGCATATAAATGTTACGCTTACATTATACCATAGTCTATTAAGTGTGCAATAGCATTATATTTTAAAAATGTACATATATATATATATATAAAAATGATTAGGATGGTGACTGCTGAAGGTTGGGGTGGCTGTGGCTATTTCTTAAAACAAGACAAAGTTAAAGTTTGTCACTTTGACTCTTTCTTTCATAAATGATTTCTCTGTAGCATGCCATTCTGTTTGATAGCATTTTATCTACAGTAGAACTTCTTTCAAAATTGGATTCAGTCCTCCCAATACCTGCCACTGCTTTATTGACTAAGTTTATGTAATATTCCAAATTCTTTATTGCCATTTCAACAACCTTCACAGCATTTTTACGAGGAGTAAGTTCCATCTCAAGAAACCACATTTTTTGTTCATTCATAATAAGCAACTCCTCATTCATTAAAGTTTTATCATGAGATTGTAGTAAATAAGGCATTATCTTCAGGCTGCCCTTCTATTTCTAGTGCTCTTGCTATTTCCACCACATCTGCAGTTACTTCCTCCACTGAAGTCTTGAACCCCACAAAGTCATCCATAAGGTTTAGAGTCAACTTCTTCCCAACTCCTTTAAATGTTGATATTTTGACCTCTTCCCATGAATCACAAATGTTCTTAATGGCATCTAGAATAGGAGATCCTTTCTACAAAGTTTTCAATTAATTTTGTCCAGATCTATCAGAGGAATCACTATCTATGACAGATATAGACTTATGAAATGTATTGTTTAAACAGTAAGACTTGAAATTCAGAATTACTCCTCAATCCATGGGCTTCAGGTGATGTTGTGTCAGACATGAAAACAGCATGTACACCTCATTGTACATATGTATCAGAACTCTTGGATAATCTGGTGCATTGTAAATGAGCAATAATATTTTGAAAGGAATCTTTTTCTGAGCACTAGGTCTCAAAAGTAAGCTTAAAATAGTCAATAAACTATACTGTAAACAGATGTGCTATCATACAGGCTTTGTTGTTAAATTTATAAAGCACAGGTAGAGCACATTTAACATAATTCTTAAGGGCTATAGGATTTTCAGAAAGGTAAATGAGCATTGGCTTCAGCTTAAAATCAGCAGCTGCATTATTCACTAACTAGTGGGTCAGTGTATCACTTGAGGCTTTGAAACCAGACATTGACTTCTCTCTAGCTATGAAAATACTAGATGGCATCTTCTTCCATGTAAGACTTTAGCTTCTACATCATCACTCGCAGCTTCATCTTGCACTTTTATGTTATGGAGATGACTTCTTTCCTTAAAGCTTATGAACCAACCTCTGCTAGCTTCAAACTTTTCTTTGGCAGCTTCCTCACCTCAGCCTTTACAGAATCAAAGAGAGTGAAGTCCTTTCTCTGAACTAGGCTTTGGCCTAAGGAAATGTGGTGACTAGTTTGATCTTCTTTCCACACCACTCAAACTTTTTCCATATCATTAATGTCTGTTTGCCTTTCTTATCATTTGTGTATTCACTGAAGTAGCACTTTTAATTCCCTTCAAGGAGTATTTTTTTTCTATTCACAACTTGCCTAACTCATGCAAAACACCTAGTTTTTGGTCTGTTTTTGAAATGCCTTCATTAATAAGCTTAAACATTTCTCACCTTTGATTTAAAGTGAGAGACATGTGGGTTTCCCTGGTGGCGCAGTGGTTGAGAATCCGCCTGCCGATGCAGGGTACATGAGTTCATGCCCCAGTCCGGGAAGATCCCACATGCCGTGGAGTGGCTGTGCCCGTGAGCCATGGCCACTGAGCCTGCACGTCTGGAGGCTGTGCTCCGCAATGGGAGAGGCCACAACAGTGAGAGGCCCATGTACCACACACACACAAAAAAAAAAAAAAAAAAAAAAAAAACAAGACATGCAACACTTCCTTTCACCTGAACACTTAGAGGTTATTGTAGGGTTATTAACTGACCTAATTTCAATATTGTTGTGTCTCAGAGAATATGGAGACCCAAGGAGAGGGAGAGAGATGGGTGAATGGGTGGTGAGTGGAGCGGTCAGAACACACACAATATTTATCAATTAATCATCTTATGTGTGTGTGGTTCATGGTACCCCCAAACAATTACAATAATAACATCAAAGATCACTGATCACAGATCACCATAACAAATATAATAAGAATGAAAAACTTTAAAATATTGCAAGGATTACCAAAATGTGATACAGAGACATGAACAAATTCTGTTGGAAAAATGGCTCTGATAGAGTTGCTTGATGCACAAGCCTTCAATTTGTAAAAAATGCAATATCTGCAAAGCACAATAAGGCAAAGCACAATAAAACAAGGTATGCTTGTATACATTACAGTATTATTCAGTTATAAAAACAAAGGAAATATTTCCATTTGCATAATAATGAATGGAGCTTGAGGGCATTATACTAAATGAAATAAGTCAGACAGAGGAAGACAAATACTATATGATCTCACTTAATTCTGGCATCTTAAAAAAAAAGAATAGATATAGAAAACAAATTGGTGGTTGACAGAGGTGGGATGGGTGAAGGGGGCCAAAAGGTACAAACTCCCAGGTATAAAATAAATGTCAGGGGGATGTAATATACAGTATGGTAAATACAATTAATATTATATTGTATATTTGAAATTATGCTGAGAGTAAATCTTAAATGTTTTCATCACACAAAGATGTAACTGTGTGGTGATCAATGTTAACTAGACTTACTGTAATGATAATTTCACAATATATACAAATATTGATCATTATGCTGTACAACTTAATGTTATATGTCAATTATATCTTAATTGAAAAACTCAACAAAGTAGGACTAGAAGGGAACTTCCACAACATAACAGGCATTGATGACAAACACATAGCTAACATACTTAATGAGAAAGACTGAAAGTTTTCCCTCTAAGAACAGAAACAAGACAAGAATGTCTACTTTTGCTACTTTAATTCAACATTGTACTAGATATTCTACCTAGAATAGTTATAAAAAGGAAATACATAAAATGCAGTGAAACTATATCTATTTTCAGATAGCATGATCTTATATATAGAAAATCCTAAAGAACTGACAAAAAATGAAAACTATTGGTGCTGTTAGATGGATTCAGCAAAGTTAAGGATACAAAATGAACATGCAATAATCTGTTGTATTTCTATACACTAGCAGTGAACAATACAGAAAACAATGCAAAAAATAAAATTAGGAAAACAATTCCATTTACAATAACATGACAAAGATATAGTAATCAAAACAGTGTGGTACTGGAGTAGGAATAGGCATATAGATCAATGGAATAAAATTGAGAGTACAGAAATAAAACTCCTTGTTTATTGTCAGCTGATTTTTGACAAGGCTGCCAAGACCATTCATTGATGGAAAGAATAGTATTCAGCAAAAGATGCTTAGACAATTTGGATCACATACAAAAAGCTCAAAATGGATTGAAGACCTAAATGTAAGAGCTAAAACTATACATTTCTTAGAAGAAAGCATAAAATAAATTTTCATCATCTTGGATTTGAATTCTTATATATGATATTTGAAGCCCAAGTGACAACAGGAAAAGAGATAAATTGGACTTCATCAAACTAAAAACTTCTGTGAATTCAAGGACAATAACAAGACAGGGAAAAACAAATCACAGAATGGGAGAAACTACTTGCAAAGCGTATCTGATGAGGTACTTGTATCTATCAATACAATCTATAAAGGACTCTTGCAACTCAATAATATAGAGACAGACAACCCAGTCTAAAGTTGACAAATGTTCTGAATAGATATTTCTCCAAAGAAGATATAAAATGACCAACAAACACATGAAATAATTCTCAACATCAATAGCCATCAAGGAAATACTAATCAAAAGCACAATGAAATATTTTATACTACTAGTATGGTAATAATAATAGCAACAACAATAGAAAACAACAAGTGCTGGGGAGGATGAGGTTAATGGCTAAGGGGGTCACTAATTTTTTAGTGAGGATGGGATGGTAGTCTGTTATTTATCATTTGTTAAATAAATGTTTTTTTTAATAAAATTGACTGGGTAGAAACCTGTATATAAATTTTAGTCTACGTTATAGAACAACCATTTTCAATTATTTTCCTGTCTAGAACTTCTTAGTCTTTCTCCTCCAATTTTATGAGATACCATTAACATATAACATATAACATTGTGTAAGTTTAGGATGTACATGTTGATCGTATATATATATATGTATCAACATGATTACCACAATAGCATTAGCTAACCCCTCCATCCCCTCACATAGTTTTCATTTCTTTTCTTTTGTGGTGAGAATATTTAAAATTAACTCTTTCAATAACTATTATGCATATAATACAAATTTTTTTAACTTTTTTTTAACATCTTTATTGGAGTATAATTGCTTTACAATGGTGTGTTAGTTTCTGCTTTATAACAAAGTGAATCAGTTATACATATACATATGTCCCCATATCTCTTCCCTCTTGCATCTCCCTCCCTCCCATCCTCCCTATCCCACCCCTCTAGGTGGTCACAAAGCACCAAGCTGATCTCCCTGTGTTATGCAGCTGCTTCCCACTAGCTATCTATTTTACACTTGGTAGTGTATATATGTCCATGCCACTCTCTCACTTTGTCCCAGCTTACCCTTTCCCCTTTCCATATCCTCAAGTCCATTCTCTAGTAGGTCTGTGTCTTTATTCCCATCTTGCTCCTAGGTTTATCATGACAATTTTTTCTTTTTTTTTATTAGATTCCTTATATATGTGTTAGCATACAGTATTTGTTTTTCTCTTTCTGACTTACTTCACTCTGTATGACAGACTCTAGGTCAATCCACCTTACTACAAATAACTCAGTTTTGTTTCTTTTTATGGCTGAATAATATTCCATTGTATATATGTGCCACATCTTCTTTATCCATTGATCTGTTGATGAACACTTAGGTTAATAACTATTATCACCATGACATACACTAGGCCCCCAGAGTTTCCAATTATATAACTGAAAGTTTGTACCATTTCAAAAATTATCTCCCCATTTACCTGACTCCCAGCCCCTGGTAACCACCACTCAACTCTGTTTATCAGAGTTCAGCTTTTGTAGATTCTACATATAAGTGAAATCATGCAGTATTTGACTTTCTCTGTTTACCTGTTTAATTCAAAGCATTAATGTACAATTGAAAACCACTATATATTAATTTAAAATAGAATAAATGAAAACTCCAATAAGAACATTTTTATTTATCTTTGAAAAGGTATAGTATTAAATTTATAATAACATTTTATTTTGAATTTATTATAGATTCATAGGAATTTGCATAGACAGTATAGACTGGTCCTATGTACTCTTTACCAAGTTGCTCCCAATGATTATGTCTTACATAGCTGTAGTACAATATTAAATTACGAAGTTAAAATTGAGACAATGTGTGTGTGTGTATGTGCATAGTTCTATGCCATTTTCCACATGTGTAAATGGATGTAACCTCTATCACAATCAAGAGACTGAATTATACTATAATTTAAAAAAATCTCCTTTTGCTACACCTTAATAGTCACAGCAACTTTATTCTCCCCCTGCCCCCAAATTCCCAACTTCTGGCAAACATTAAATTTCTTCTATCACTATGATTTTGTAAATTTGAACATGTTATATATATACCAGGGTGGTATTTTCTTTTTTTCCTTCAGCATAATGCCCTTGAGAAACATCCAATTGGTTCATTGATAAATAGTTTGTTCTTCAACAACAACAACAAAAACCCAATTGAAAAATGGGCAGAAGACCTAAACAGGCATTTCTCCAAAGAAGACATACAGATGGCCAACAGGCATATGAAAAGATCCTCAACTTTGCATAATTATTAGAGAAATACAAATCAAAACTACAATGACGTACCACCTCACACCAGTTAGAATGGCCGTCATTAAAAAGTCTACAAATAACAAATGCTGGAGAGGTTGTGGAGAAAAGGGAACCCTCCTACACTATTGGTGGGAATGTAAGTTGGTGCAGCCACCATGAAAAAAAGTATGGAGGTTCCTCAGAAAACTAAAAATAGAATTACTATATGATCCAGCAATCCCACTTCTGGGCATGTATCCAGAAAAAAAAAACTATAATTCAAAAAGATACATGTACCCCTGTTTTCATAGCAGCACTATATGCAATAGCCAAGACATGGAAACAACTTAAATATCCATTGACAAATGAATTGGTAAAAAAAGATGTGGTACATGTATATAATGGAATACTACTCAGCCATAAAGAAATGAAATTATGTCATGTGCAGCAACATGGATGCAACTAGCGACTATCATTCTAAGTAAAGTTAAGTCAGAAAGAGAAAGACAAATACCATATATCACTTATATGTGGAATCTAAAATATGACACAAGTGAACCTATCTATGAAACAGAAACAGATCCACAAACATAGAGAACAGACTGGTGGTTGCCAAGGGGGAGGGCTTTGGGGAAGGCATGGAGTGGGAGGTTAGAGTTAGGATATGTAAGCTTTTATATGTAGAATGGATAAACAGCAAGGTCCTACTGTATAGCACCAAGAGATATATTCAATATCCTGTGGTAAACCATAATGGAAAAGAATATAAAAAATGTATATATAACTGAATCACTTTGCTGTACAGCAGTAATTAACACATTATAATCAACTATAATTTTAAAAATAGTTCTTTTTTTGGCATTCCATACTATGAGTGTACCATTATTTAACCATTAATTTATTGTAGTACATATGTGTTGTTAACAGTTTTTCACTGTTATAAATAAGTCTGCTGTGAACATCTGCATACAGATATTTGTGTGGGTATAAATTTTTATTTTTCTGGAATAAATGTACAAGAGTGCAATCACTGGGTTGTATAATTTATGTTTACATTTTTGCCTTTTTTAAAAATTTATTTTTTTACTGCATGATTCTTTAAATACTATAGTGCTTTATAATTTTCAAAAGTTTTACACAGATTTCACATATGTAATCCCATAATAACCCTTTTAAAAATTCTCTACCCCTATATTGCCCCTCCCCCTTTTGCTCTCCCTACTGGTAACCACTAGTTTCATCTCTATACATGTGAGTGTGTTTCTTTTCCGTTATAATAAATAGTTTATTGTAATTTTTAGATTCCACATATAAGTAATATCATACAGTATTTGTATTTCTCTGTCTTACTTATTTCACTTAGCTTAATGCCCTCCAAGTCCATCAATCCTTCTGCAAATGGCAAAATTTCATTCTTTTCTTTGGCTGATTAGTATTCCATTGTGTATATATACCACATCTTCTTTACCCATTCATGCACTGATTGACACTTAGGTTGCTTGCATACATTGGCAACTGTAAATAATGCTGCTATGAACATTGGGGTGCATATATCTTTTCAAATTTGTGTTTTTGTTTCTTTTGGATATATACCCAGGATTGGAATTGCTGAGTCTTATGGTAGTTTTATTTTTAGTTTTTTTTTTCCTAACATCTTTATTGGAGTATAGTTGCCTTACACTGGTGTGCTAGTTTCTGATGTATAACAAAGTGAATCAGCTATACATGTACATATATCACCATATCTCCTCCCTCTTGCATCTCCCTCTCACCCTCCCTATACCCTCCCTCTAGGTGGACACAAGCACTGAGCTGATCTCCCTGTGCTATACGGCTGCTTCCCACTAGTTCTCTATTTTACATTTGGTAGTGTATATATGTCCATGTGAGAGAGTGGTATTTTTAGTTTTTTGAGGAACTTCTATACTGTTTCCCACAGTGTCTGCACCAATTTATATCCCCACCAACAGTGTATGAGGGTTCACTTTTCTCTACATATTCACCAACATTTGTTATTTGTGTTCTTTTTGATGACAGTCATTCTGATCAGTGTGAGGTGATACCTCATTGTGGTTTTCACTTGAATTTCCATACTACAAAGCTACAGTAATCAAAATAGTATAGTGCTGGCACAAAAACAGACACTTAGATCAATGGAGCCGAATAGAGAGCCCAGAAATATACCCACACACTTATGGTCAACTAATCTACAATAAAGGAGGCAAGGATATACAATAGAGAAAAGACAGTCTCTTCAATAAGTGATGCTGGGAAAACTGGACAGCTACATGTAAAAGAATGAAATTAGAACATTCTCTAACACTATATACAAAAAGAAACTCAAAATGGATTAAAGATCTAAATGTAAGACAGGTTACTATAAAACTCCTAGAGGAAGATATAGGCGGAATGCTCATCGAAATAAGTCGTAGCAATATATTTTTGGGCCTATCTCCTAAAGCAAAAACAAACAAATGGTCCCTAATTAAACTTAAGAGCTTTTGCACAGCAAAGAAAACCAGTGAAAAGAACCTACAGAATGGTAGAATATATTTGCAAATGATATGACAGATAAGGCATTAATACAACATATAATATATAAAAAGCTCATACAGGGGCTTCCCTGGTGTTGCAGTTGTTGGGAGTCCACCTGCCGATGCAGGGGACATGGGTTGCATGCCTCGGTCCAGGAGGATCCCACATGCTGCGGAGCGGCTGGGCCAGTGATCCATGGCAGCTGAGCCTGCGCATCTGGAGCCTGTGCTCTGCAGTGGGAGAGGTCACAACGGTGAGAGACCCACATACCACAAAAAGCAAAAAACAAAACAAACAAAACAAAACAAAACAAAAAATAGCTCATACAACTCAACATCAAAAAAACAAACAACCTTATTAAAAATGGGCAGAAAAGCCGAATAGACATTTTTCCAAAGAGGAAATGCAGATGGCCAACAGGCACATGAATAGATGCTCAACCTCATATGTTTAGTTTTTAAACTAATAGACAAACTGTTTTCCAAAATAGCTGTACCATTTTATTTTATTTTTATATTGAAGTATAGTTGATTTACACTGTTAATTAGTTTCAGGTATACAAAATAGTAATTCAATATTTGTATAGATTATAATCCAAAGTTACTATAAAATATTTGTTATATTCACTGTACTTTACATTACATAGAGTAAGAGCTTTGTATCATTTACTTTCTACTTAGTAGATTGTACCACTTCACCCATTCCCCTACTTTGCCCTTACCCCTATACCTCTCCCTTCTGATAACTCCTAGGTTGTTTCATGTCTAACAGTCTGCTTCTATTTTGTTATATTCACTCGTTTCTTTTATTTTTTAAATTCCACATATAAGAGAAAACATACAGTATTTGTCTTCCCTTGTCAAAATTACTTCACCAAGTTTAATACTTTCTGTATCCATCCATGTGGCCCCAAATAGCGAAAAATTTATTCTTTTTTTATAGCTCTGTAATATTCCATTGTGTGTGTGTGTGTGTGTGTGTGTGTGTGTGTGTGTGTGTATCACACATCTTCCTTATTCATTCATCCGTTGATGGATACTTATGTTGCTTCCATATCTCGGCTATTGTAAATAGTGTTGCTACAAACATTGGGGTGCATATGTCTTTTAAATTTCGGTGTTTTGTTTTTTGCTTTTTGTTTTTTGGTTATACACCCAGGAGTGGAATTGCTGAATCATATGGTAGTTCTATTTTTAGTTTTTCTGAGGAGCCCCCATATTGTTTTCCATGTTGGCTGTACCAGTTTACATTCCCACCAACAGTGAACTGGGGTTACCTTTTCTCCACATCTTCACCTAGATTTATTATTTGTTCTGTTTTTGACAAGAGCCATTTTCCCAGGTGAGAGATGATATCTCATTGTGATTTTTATTTGCATTTCCCTAATGCTTGGTGATTTTGAACATTATTTTATGTGTCTGTTGGCCATCTGTGTGTCTTCTTTGGGAAAAAAAAGATCTATTCAGTTCTTCCGCCTATTTTTAAAATTGGCTTGCTTTTTATTTTTTTTTTATTTTTTTTTAAAACATCTTTATTGGGGTATAATTGCTTTACAATGTGGCTTGCTTTTTAATATTGAGTTGTGTGAGTTCTTTATATAATTTGGATATTAACCCTTTATCAGACATATCATTTGCAAATATTTTCTTCCATTCAGTAGGTTGTCTTTTCATTTTGTCGATGATTTCCTTTGCTGTGCAAAAGCTTTTAAGATTAATTAGGTCCCATTTTAAAATTTTTGCTTTTCAATCCTTTGCTTGAGGAGACAGATCCAGAAAAGCTACTGCTAAGATTTATGTCAAAGTCTGATCTGCCTATGTTTTCTTCTAAGAGTTTTATGGTTTATGGTATTTCATTTAGGTCTTTAATCCATTTTGAGATTATGTGAGAAAATATTCTAATTTCATTCTGTTGTATGCAGCTGCCCAGATTTCCCAATACCATTTACTGAAGAGACTCTCTTTTCGTCATTGTATATTTTTCCTCCCTTGACAAAGGTTAATTGAGCAAATGTGCATGGGTTTATTTCTGTGCTCTCTATTCTGTTCCAGTGATCTATGTGTCTGTTGTTGTGCCAGTAACACTCTGCTTTGACTATTGTGGCTTTGTAGTATAGTCTGAAGTCAGGGAGTGTATATCTCTAGCTTTGTTCTTTTTTCCCCAAGACTGCATTGGCTTTTGGGGGTTTTATGTGGTTTCATACAAATTTTAAGATTGACTGTTCTAGTTCTGTTAAAAATGTTATGGATATTTTGATAAGGATTAGCTTGAATCTGTAGATTGCTTTGGGTTATATAAACATTTTACCAATATTAATTCTTCCAATCCATGAACACAGGATAGTTTTCCATTTATTTGAACCATCTTCAATTTCCTTCATCACTGTCATAATTTTCAGAGTATAGGTCTTTCATCCCCTTGATCAAGTTTATTTCTAGGTATTTTATTCATTTTGATGTGATTTTGAATGGGATTGATTTCTTGCTTTCTATTTTTGATAGTTCATTTGTGTATAGAAAAGCAACAGATTTATGTATATTCTTCCTGTGTCCTGGGTTTTCTATGTATAGTATTATATCACCTGCATATAGTGACAGATTCACAACTTCCCTTCTAATTTTGATGCCTTTTATTTCTTGTTCTAGTCTGATTGCTGTAGCTAGGACTTCCAGTATTATGTTAAATAGCAATGGTGGGAATGTGCCTCCTTGTCTTGTTTTTGATTTTAGAGGAAAATCTTTCAGTTTTTCACAATTGAGTAAGATGGTAGCTGTAAGTTTGTCATAAATGTCTGTTATGATATTGAGGTATGTTGCCTCTATACCAATTTGTTGAGAGTTTTTATTATGAAATAGTGTCAAATTTTGTCAAAAGCTATTTTTGCATCTCTTGTAATGATCATTTGATTTTTATTCTTTGTTTTCTTAATATGCATATAACATTGATTGATTGGGTATATTGAACTATCCTTGTATCTCTTGAATGAGTCCCACTTGATCATGGTGTATGATCTTTTTAGATGTTGTTGAATTCAGTTTTCTAATACTTTGTTGAGGATTTTTGCACCTATATTCATCAAAGATATTGGTCTATAATTTTCTTTTTCTGTATCATTTTGGTATCATTTTGGTATCAGGGTAATGGGGCCTCATATAATTAATTTGGGGTGTCCCCACCTTTTTAGTTTTTTGGAATAGTTTGAGAAGGAAGTGTATTCACTCTTCTTTATATGTTTCGTAGAATTCACCTGTGATGCTGTCCAGTCTTGGACTTTTGTTTGTTGGGAGTTTTATTTTTTTCTTTTATTTTTTTTATTACTGATTGTTTCAACACTAGCAATCTGTCTGTTTAGTTTATCTATTTCTTCCTGATTCAGTATTGGATGATTTAATGTTTCTAGGAATTTATCCATTTCTTTTTTAGGTTGTGCAAATGTTTGGCATATAACGGTTCATAGTATTCTTTTATGATTGCAATTCTGTGATATAGTTTGTAATTTCTCCTCTTTCATTCGTATTTTGTTTACCTGGGTCCTCTCTCTTTTTTTCTTAATGAGACTGGCTAAAGGCTTATCAGTGTTTTATATGTTTTCAAAAGCAACAGCTCTTGGTTTCACTGATCTTTTTTTTTTGTTTGTTTCTAATTTATTTCCTCTCTGATCATTATTATTTCCTTCTGCTGACTTTTGCCTTTGTTTGTTCATCTTTTTCTAATTCCCTTAAAAGGTAGGTTGGGCTATTTATTTGAGATTTTTCTTATTTCTTTAGGTACGCCTGTATTGCTATAAATTTCACTCTTAGAACTGCTTTTTCTGTGTCCCATAGATTGTAAAAGTTGTATTGTTATTTTCACTTGTATCAAGGTGTTTTCTGATTTCCTCTTTGATCTCTTCAGGGATCCATTGGTTTTCTAGTAGCATGTTGTTTAACCTCCACGTGTTCACATTTTTCTCATTTTTCTGTATTTGATTTCTAGTTCCATACCATTGTGGTCAGAAAAGATGCTTGAAATAATTTCTATTCTCTTAAATTTGTTGAGGTTTGTTTTGTAGCCTAGCATGTAACCTATCCTGGAGAACATTCCTTATAGACTTGAAAAGAATGTGTATTCTGTTATTTTTGGTTGGAATGTCCTATTGATATCTGTTAAGTTCAACTTTTCTAAGTGTATTTAAGGCCACTGCTTCCTTATTGATTTTCATGTCTGGATAATTTGTCCATTGATGTAAGTGGGGTATTAGAATCCTTTACTATTGTTGTATTATTGTCAATTTCTCCTTTATGCCTGTTGATATTTGCTTTATGCCTGTTGATATTTGCTTATTTATTTAGATGTCCTTGTATTAGTTTTATATATGTTACAAATGTTGTATCCTCTTCTTGTATTGATTCCTTTATCATTATATAATGCCTTTCTTTGTACTTTATTATAGACTTTGTTTCAGAGTCTACCTTGTCTGATATGAGTATTGCTACCCAAGTTTTTTTCATTTCCATTTGTATGGAATATCTTTTTCTTTCATTTCACTTTCAGTATGTGTGTCACTTTAGCTCTGAAATGAGTCTTTTATAGGCAGCATACAGATGAGTATTGTTTCTTAATCCAATCAGCAACCATCTGTCCTTTGATTTAATTCATTGAATTTTAAAGTGATTATTAATAGGTGACTACCTATTGACCTTTTGTTATTTGTTTTTTGGTTGCTTTGTAGTTCTCTATTTTCTTCTTCTTTTAGTCTCTTCCTTTGTGGTTTGAATTTTTTTTTAGTGTTATATTTGTGTTCCTTTTGCTTTAGTTTTTGCATATTTTGTTGTTTTTTGATTTTTGGTAACCGTGTTCTTCGTATATGTTGACTTATAACCATATCTACTTGTTTTAAACTGATAACTATTTGAGTACAAACACATTCTAAGAACTCTGCATTTTTTACTGCCCTCACGCAAATATTTTGTGTTTTTGATGTTATATTTTACAACTTCATGTCTATTTCTTAACTGTTTATTTTGGCTATAGTTGATTTTATAATTTTTGTCTTTTAACTTTTGTACTAACTTATTTAAGTGCTTGACCATAACCTTTACAATATATGTACCATTACAATTGGGATTTTTCTTTCCTCTAATTTCTTATTTCTTGCTGTGGTATTTTTTTCACCTAAAGAAGATCATTTAACACTTCTTGTAAGTTTGTTTTAGAATTGATGAATTCTTTTAGTTTTTGCTTGCCTGAAAACTCTTTATCTCTCCTTCAATTCTGAATGATAACCTTGTTGGGTAAAGTATCTTGAGTTGTAACTTCTTTACTTTCAGCAGTTCAAATATATTATGCTGCTCCCTTCTGAACTGCAAAGTTTCTGCTGTAAAATCATCTGATAGCTTTATGGGGGTTCCCTTATATGTGCCTTTAAAATTCTCTTATTATTTTTAACTTTTGCAATTTTAATTATGGTATGTCTTGGTGTGGGTCTCTTTGGTTTCATCTTGTTTGGAACTCTGTGTTTATCGTACCTGTATATCTGTTTCCTACTTCAGGTTTGGGAAGTTTTCAGCCATAATTTCATTAAATACATTTCCAGCCCTTTCCTCTCTCCCTTCTCCTTCTTTGATTCCTGTAATGTCAATGTTAGTATACTTGATTTTGTCCTGGTGGTCCCATAAACCATTCTTATCTTTATAAAGTTTTTTTTTTCCTATTTTGATTGGGTGAGTTCCATTATTCTATCTTCAAGGTTGCTTTTGTATTCTTCTGTATCACCTATTCTCTTAATTACCTCTAGTGTACTTTTCATTTCAGTTTTTGTATTCTTCAGCATACATGGTTCTTTTTTATATTTTCTAGTTGTCAAAATTCTCACTGTATTCATCTATTATTTTCCCTTGTTCAGTTAATATTATTACCATGTCTTTGAGTTCTTTAGTAGATAAATTATCTCTATTTCATTAGGGTTTTCTTCATGTTTTTTCCTTGTTCTTTCTTTTGAAACATATTCCTCTGTTTTCCCATTTTTTAACTTTATGTGTCTCTATGTAATTAGGTGGTAATTAGTTACTTATTCCAATATTTAAGTTGTGTCCTTGTGTGGGAGCATCACTTTGCAGTATGCCTATACCCAATGTCTTTTGTGGGAGAGTTGAATCTGTAGTGAGCATGGGCTGTGTCTTCCACCAGGGTGTGCTGGCAGCCACTGCCTTCTTGGGAGGTAGGGCTGGAGTTGGATATGCTGGAACCAGAGCTAGGTGCAAACCAGGGCTTCTCCTATGCTCTATGGCTATCACTGCCCTATTAGGGTGGGGGTTGGGAGCCAAGGGACTGGAGCAAGAGCCCTGAGGGAGCTGGGTTTCTCCTGGGTGTGCTGGCAGTCTCCACCTTGGTTTGATACATGGCCAGGGCTTGAGGACTTGCAGTTGCACTTCTGTGCTCATTTCACTTTTCCCCCTAGGGTTTGCACCTTGGTTAGTGGCTGGGTTGGGGCCAGGGTGGTTGCTGGTATACTACTGAGCTGGTTTTTCTCCTGAAGGTTATGTTGGTCTCTGCCATGCAGCTAGTTTTGCTTCTCCTAAGTGTGGGCAGGGACGGATGTGCTAGCCATGGCTGCCTCTCCACTTATCTGAGGCAGGGTCAGGTCTGATCTGGCTCTGTTTCCCTAGCTGTGTGCACTCTCTTAAGCAATGTCAGCCTCCACCACAGTGGCGATCACTGCCATAGAAAATAAGGCTGGAGCAGGTGCCTGGTGTGGACTGGGGGGCATGCTGAGACTATCCTGGCAAGCTGCCCCAGGCAGTTTTCAATCTGCTGCTTTCCTGTCATGACCAGGAGAAAGCAAATCTGTGCACATGCTCTTCAAGAGCAGTCTCTGTTTCTTATAGCTCTCTATTATGTCCTACTGCTTTTCAAATCAGCTAAGGGGCCTCAGCTTCTCAGTGTCAGACCCCAGGGCTGAGGTTCCTAATATGTGGCTTAAATCCCTCACTCCCCAGGGAGGATCCCCGAGGATGTGATATCCCCCTCTTTTTCTCTGTTCCTCATTAGGGGTGCAGGTCCTGACCAGGTCACTTCTCTTTCCTTCTTAACCAACTCCTTATTGATCATTCTTTACAGGCTTGGTGTAGAGAAACTGTTCTGCTAGTCCGCAGGTTGGTTTCAGCAGGAGTTTCTCTATACGTAGTTGTGGTTTTCATGTGGTTGTGAGGTAAGGTAAGCCCAACATCTTCCTTTTCTACCATCTTGATCTTCCCCACCCAAAATGGCTGTACTATTTTACATTCCTATCAGCAATGTATGAAAGACTACGCTTTTTCACATCTTCGACAGCCTTTTGCTACTGTCACTATTATTTATTTTAGCCATTCTTATAGTTATGAGGTGATATCACATTGTGCTCTTAATTTGCATTTCCCTGATGGCTAGTGACTTTGAACATCTTTTCGTATTCTTTCTTGACATCGGTGCATCCTCTGCAGTAAAATGTCTTTTCACATTGTTTGCCCATTTTTAAATTTGATAGTTTGTTATTTTACTTTTGAATTTTGTGCATTTTTGCATATGCTAGATATGAATACTTTTTCAGATATGTGTATTGTAAATATATTTTCTTAGTGGGTAGCTTACCTTTTTATCCTCTTAACAGGGTGTTTCACAAAATTGTTTAATTTTGATGAAGCCCAATTTAATGATATTTTAATTGATGGATCATATTTTTGGTGTCATGTCTAAGAACTCTTCATCAAGATCTAGGTCCTTAAGATTTTTCTTCTATGTGTTCCTTAAAAAGATTTTTAGTTTTCATTTTACATTTAAAATTTTGATATATTTTGAATTAATTTTTTTAGAAGATGTGAGATTTAAGTCAGGTTCATTTTTTTGCCTATGGATATCTAATTACTCTAGAATCCTTTCCTAGAATCGAAACCATATTTTTCCTCCATTTAATTGCTTTAATACTTTTTTTCAAAAACCATTTGATTGTACATGTGTGGACCTATTTGGAGGTTCTCTATTCTTTTCTAGCTATCCCTCTGTCACTATCATACTGTTTTTGTTGATGTAACTATATAGTACATCTTGAAATCAGGTACACTGATTCCTAACATTTCATTATTTTTCAAAATTGTCTTAGCTATTACAGCTTATTTGCCTTTCCCCATAATTTTATAATTGTCTTATATACGTCTACAAAAAAGTTGCTTGAATTTTTATAGGAATTCCACCAAAACAATATATAAATTTTAGACAAATTGTTATTTTTTCTAATTGGTTCTTCTGATCCATGAACAGTCTATCTCTCCATTTATTTAGATACTTTTATATTTCTTTCATTAGCATTTTTAGTCTTCAACATAGAGATTCTGTATATGTTTTGTTTCAATTTTCTTACATTTGACAAGGCTTGTATTGTAAGCTTAAACTATAATCTATCCTGGAGAATGTTGCCTGTGTGCTTGAGAAGAATGTTCATTCTGCTTCCTGGATGGATTGTTCCATATATGTCTGTTAGGTCTATTTGGAAAACTTTAATTCAAACCCAATGTTTTGGTATAGATTTTCTGTCTGGATGATCTATTCATTGTTGGAAGCAGGATATTGAAGTCCCCTATTATAATTGTAGTGTTGCAATTTTTCCCTTCAGATCTGTTAAAATTTGCTTAATATATTTAGATGCTCCAGTGTTGGGTGGATATATATTTACAATTGCTATATCTTTTTTGATAAATTAACCCTTTTATAATTATATAATGATCCTCTTTATCTCTTGTTCCCTTTTATGGCTTAAAGTCTATTTTGTCTGTTATAAGTACAGCTATCCCTTCTCGCTTTTGTCTTTCACTTGCAAAAGATTTATTTTTCTATCCTTTCACTTTGAGCCTGTGTGTGTTCTTAAATCTGAAATGAGTCTTTTTTTTTTTTTTTGTGGTACGTGGGCCTCTCACTATTGTGGCCTCTCCCGTTTTGGAGCACAGGCTCCAGACACACAGGCTCAGCAGCAATGGCTCATGGGCCCAGCCTCTCTGTGGCATGTGGGATCTTCCTGGACCAGGGCACGAACCCATGTCCCCTGCATTGGCAGGTGGACTCTCAACCACTGCGCCACCAGGGAAGCCCTGAAATGCGTCTTTTGTAGTCAGCATATAGTTGGATCTTGTTTTTCTTTTTAATCCATTCAGCTAGTCTATGCCTTTTTATTGGAGAATTTAATCCATATACATTTAAATTAATTATTAATAGAGAAGGAGGACTTACTACAGCCACCTTTTAAATTATTTTCTGACTGTTTTATAGTTTCTTTTTTCCTTTTCTTCTCCCTTGACATCTTTCTATGTAAATTAACAATTTCTGTAGTGGTGTACTTTGATTTCATTTTCTTTATGTTACATGTATTTACAATAGCTTTTGTTTTGTGGTTATCCTGAGGCTTACTTGAGACATCTAAGAGCTATAACAGTCTATCTTAAGCATATAACAACTTAACTTCTATTGTATACAATATATTTACCCTTTCACTTTCCCTACATATTTTATATTTTGAATGTCACACTTTACATCTATTTATATTGTGTAACCATCAAAAAATTATTATACATATAGCTATCTATTTTAATACCTTTGTCTTTTAAACTTAACTAGAGTTAAGTGAATAACTCACCACTATTTTAGAATATTCTGACTCTGACTAAATACTTGCCTTTACTAGTATTTTGTATGTTTTCATATGGTTTCATGTTACTAGTTAGTGTCCTTTATTTCAGCTTGAAGAACTCCTTTGGCATTTCTTCTAAGATAGGCCTAGTGGTGATAAACTCCCTCAGTTTTGTTTGTTTGGGAAAGTCTTTACCTTTCCTTCATTTCTAAAGGACAACTTTGCTGGGTAAAATATTCTTGGTTGGCAGTTATTTTCTTTCAGCACTTTGAATATAACTTCCCACTTTTTCCTTGCCTGTAAGGTTTCTACTGAAAAGTCAAATGGTATTTATATGGAAGTTTCCATGTACAAGAAAAAAAAATATATATATATATTGCTGCTTTTAAAATAGTCTTTCTTTTTAGCTTTAGACAGTTTTATTATAACGTGTCTTGGAGAAGATTATTTTCTATTGGTGTGACCTATTAGCTTCATAAACATGGATGTCCAATATATGTTCCCAGGTTTGGGAAGTTCTCAGGCATCATCTCTTTAAATAAACTCTTTACACCTTTCTCCCTCTCTTCTCCTTCTGATCCTCCACTTGTTTTCTTAATGGTGTCCCATAAGACCCGTAGGCTTTTAAATTTATTTTTATTCTTTTTATTTTTGCTCCTCTGACTGGATAATTTCAAATGATCTGTCTTCAAGCTCACTGATTTGCTTTTCTGATTGTTCTAGTCTGTTAGTTGAAGCTCCCTATTGAATTCTTCAGTTCAGTTATTGTATTCTTCAGCTCCAAAATTTCTGTTTTTTCAAAAATTTCTTGAAGTTGTGGCACATATATATACAATGGCATATTAGTCAGCCATAAAAAGGAATGGAATTGAGTTATTTGTAGTGAGGTGGATGAACCTAGAGTCTGTCATTCAGAGTAAAGAAAGTCAGAAAGAGAAAAACAAATACCATATTCTAATGTATATATATATGGAACTTAAAAAAATGGTACTGATGAACCTAGTGGAAAGGCAGAAATAAAGACGCAGATGTAGAGAACGGACTTAAGAATACAGGGGTGGGGAGGGGAAGCTGGGATGAAGTGAGAGAGTAGTACTGACATATATACACTACCAAATGTAAAACAGATAGCTAGTGGGAAACTGCTGTATAGCACAGGGAGATCAACTCAGTGCTTTGTGACGACCTAGAGCAGTGGGATATGGAGAGTGGGAGGGAGATGCAAGAGGGAGGGGATATGTGGATATATGCATACATATAGCTGATTCACTTTGTTATACAGCAGAAACTAACACAACATTGTAAAGCAATTACTCCAATAAAGATGTAAAAAAATATCTATTGAACTTCTCATTTTGTTTTTATATTGCTTTCTTAATATTGTTAAATTGTTAATATGTGTTTTCTTGTAGCTCTCTGAACATCTTTATAACAATTATTTTGAATTCTTTTTTTGAGCAATTACTATATCTATATTTCTTTGGAACAAGTACTGAAAGTTTATTGTATTCTTTTGGTGGAGTCATATTTTCCTGCTTCTTCATGGCCCCTTGTAACCTTGCATATATAACTGTGCATTAAAATAAAACAGTCACCTCTTCTAGATTTTATGTTCTGACTTCTGTAGGAGTAAACTTAACCTGTGCATGGGGAACGCTGAAATGTGCTTTGACCACTGTTCTAGTGATGCAGGGTGTCAAGTCCAGGAACATGTGATGGGAGCTGGTCCAGGGGTGGTGACTCATTGGCTCAGGCTGTTGGGGTTCACAGCATTATCAACTGCATGATTCATGGTGAGCATTTCAGGGGTTCTGCTGAGGCTGCAAGAGCTGCTGGGGTCTTCAGCAGCACCTTCAGGTCAAGTGGCTAGGGACCAAGGCAAGCAGCAGTGTTGGCTGAAACTGATATTGTGCACATGGTCAGCTGTGGGGGCCTTCTGCAGGTATTTGTGGAGTGGCAGGGACAAGGGCAGGCAGCAAGGACCAAGGCCATCTGGGTGCAACTGGCAGCTGCAGAGACCCTGGATGTCAACATGCACTATCATGGTTGCTGGTTCTTGCCACAGGTGTATGGCAGTGGAGGCTGGTGATGATTGTTGGGTCAGGGGTACAAAGATTCATAGTTGGGGTGGCTAGCTTCAGGTTAACACTGTGACACAGACAGTGACAGAAGACAGGGCCTAATCTGGGTCCACAAACATCTGTGGAAGCCCTGGCCGTTGGTGTGCTCTTTAGTGGCTGCACAGTCTCTCTCTGGGTCTGTATATGGCTGGGAGGCATGTATGTGGAAATCTGAAGGAGTTAGCTCTGAGCACATGCAGGGTGGAGGTCAGCTATGGGTTGTCAAGCCTGGAATGTTTCACTCACACAGCTACAGAGACCTGGGTTGGCTTCTAGTGCAGTTCCTGAGACTCTGGTAGAGGTAGGGTAGGAGAAGAAGTGAGGAGGGACTCAGTTGACTGGCACCAGTGAATGCAAATACCTGTGTGGTAAAGGCCAGTGAAATCTACAGGGGGTTCTGAGGTGGTTGTGGTGGTCACTGGTTTCTTCTATGACAAAGCTGCTACGGTTTCTACAGAGAAGGTCACTGGGAACTATAGTCACGCTCAGCTGCATAGCTGATATTGGTAGCCCCTTCTTTCTTTCTTTGTTCCTAGACATCTCCATAAGCCTCGGTTTTGCTGGTCTCAGGATGGGGTGAAATTGATGCAGATAGTGTGTTGTGTGCCAAAATCTATGGAAGCTTATTACTCATACTCTCCTTTCTTGATGAGGGGAACTCTTTCTTGCTGGGAAGCTACTTTATGATGCTGAGCAATTCCAGCTTGCAGAATGAATGATGCAGAAAAAATAAATCTTTTCTTCCATTTTTGTGTGGTAATCTCCAGTTATTTGGTTCCACTGAGTTGCTGAAGTTGCTTAAATGGACTCCAGATCTCTCCCATAGCTGCTTTGTTAATAGATAGCTGTCTAATTGTTGATTTTTGTGGGGAGACAGAAGCTACGGTCATCTACACCTCAATCTTGATGATGTCACTCCCTCATCTTTGTATTCTGTGAACTTGCTGAACTTGCCCAATGATTCTGTGAGATTTTTTGGTAGATTCTTTGAGATTTTCTACATAGACTAGCATGTCTTCTACAAAAAGGGTACTCCAGGTCTGTTTATCTTCTACATATTTTTTCCCTCATTGCACTGGCTAGAACTTCCAGTATTATTGTAAAAGTAGCGTTATGTTTTTAAAAACTATTATGTTAAGCAATGACATTAGGCATCTTTGTCCTGTTCCCAGTAGTGGGGTCATGGGGGCGGGGAACGTTCAGTTTTCACCATTATGTATGATGCTAGCTGTATATTTTTTTGTAAATACTTTTTATCAAGTTGAGGAAGTTCCCATCTAATTCCAGTTTTTAGAGGTTTATACTCTGAATGGATATTAAATTTTCCAAATACTCATTTTGCATCAATTAATTTGATTATGTAATCTTTCTTTAGCTTATAAAGGATAGATTAATTGATTTTTTGATATAAATTCAGCCTTGCATTCCTGGGGGGAAAAATCACTTAGTCATGGTTTGTACTCCTTTTTTATATATTGCTGAATTCTATTCACTAATATTTTAAGATTTTTGCATCTATGTTCACTAGGGATATTGGTCTATAGTAGCCTCTCTTTCTTTCTTTCTTTCTTTCTTTCTTTCTTTCTTTCTTTCTTTCTTTCTTTCTTTCTTTCTTTCTTTCTTTCTTTCTTTCTTTCTTTCTTTCTTTCTCTTTCTTTCATTCTAACAATCTTTGGTTTTGATATCGGAATAATACTGTTTTCCTAAGAGGATTTGGAAAGTATTTCCATGTCTATTTTCTGACAGGTTGTGCAGAATTGATGTTAATTCCTTAAAAGTGTGGTAGAATTCTCCTGTGTAACAAATCAAACCTGGAGATTACATTTTCAAGATTCTTTGAATAATGAATTCAATTTCCTTCTTAGTTATATAGGCTACTCAATTTTTAAATTTCATATTGAGTTGTGGTTGTTTATGATTTTTTAGAAATTGTTTCATTTTTTCCTATGATATCAAACTTATATGTAGAGGTATTTGTAGTATTTTCTTATTATTCTTTGATATCTGCATGCCCTTAGTGATATCCTCTGTTTCTTTTGAGATATTGCTGATTTTTATTTTTTATTTTTCTTTCTTTGTTGGTCTTGTTTGATATTTCTAAATTGTATTAAACTTTCCAGAGAACCAGATTTTTATTTAATTGATTTGCTTTATTGTTTTTCTCTTTTCAATTTAATCAATTTCTTCTGTTATCTCTACTATTCCCTTACTCCCACTTGCTTACAGTTTATTTTGCTCTTCTTTTTCTAATTTCTTGAGGTGGGAGTGTAGATATTTAATTTTAGAATTTACCTCTTTTCTAATGTGGGGATGCAATGCTATACATTTCCATTTCATCAGTGCTTTAGCTGTGTATCCCACATATGTTGATGTTTATTTCATTTTTATTTAGTTCAATGTATATTTTAATTTTCCTTCAGACTTACTCTTTGATCCACAGATTATTTGGAAGGATATTATTTAGTTTTCAATTGTTTACAGATTTTCCTGATATCTTCCTCTTACCGATTTCTAGTTTGATTCCATTATGATCAAAAATACACTATGGGCTTCCCTGGTGGTGCAGTGGTTGAGAGTCTGCCTGCCGATGTGGGGGACACGGGTTCGTGCCCCAGTCTGGGCGGATCCCACATGCCGTGGAGCAGCTAGGCCGGTGAGCCATGGCCGCTGAGCCTTCACGTCTGAAGCCTGTGATCCACAATGGGAGAGGCCACAAAAGTGAGAGGCCCACGTACCGCAAAAAAACAAAAGAACAACAACAACAACAACAAAAAACACTATATATGAACTCAACATTTTTCCGTTGATTGAGGCTTGTTTTATGGTCCCTGGTCTAATTTACCTTGGAACATGCCTTTTTGGTGTTTGAAAATAATGTATGTTCTGTTTTTATTGGGTAGAGCATTCTAATTATGTCACTTAGATCCTGTTGATTGGTGGTATTGTTTACTTCTCCTTTATCTTTGCTAAAATTCTATCCAATTATTATACTAGTTGTTGAGATATAGTATGGAAATCTCCAACCATATTTGTGAAATTGTCCCTTTCTTTCTTGAATTTATTCATTTTTGCTTCATGCACTTCAAATTAGTTGTTTAGTATATACACAACAACTATACTTCAATATCTTCCAATAATGAATGTAGAATAACTTTTCATTAATTTAGATATTTAATTTCTTTTCATGAAATCTATAGTTTTTAGTATACAAGACTTACACTTCTTTTAATTTTTTCCTAAGAATTTTATTCTATTTTTATGCTACCATAACTGAAATTTCTTTCTTAATTTTATTTTGAAATTGTTTATTGCTAGTGTGTAAAACACTTTTGTATTTTTTTAATTGAAGTATAGTTCCTGTACAATACTATATATGTTACAGGGTTGCAACAGAGTGATTCACAATTTTTAAAGATTATATTCCACTTACAGTTATTAAATGTATTGGCTATATTCCCCATGATGTACAATATATCCTTCTATTTTGTTCTATTACAAATATTTTGTATATCTTACTCCCCTACCCCTATTTACCCCTCTTCTCTTTCTTCCCCACACTGGTAACCACTAATTTGTTCTTTATATCTGTGAGTCTTCTTCTTTTTGTTATAATCAATAGTTTGCTGTAATTTTAAGATTCCATACATAAGTGATATCATACAGTATTCGTATTTCTCTGACTTATTTCACTGAGCTTAATGACCTCCAAATCCATCCATGTTGCTGCAAGTTGCAAAATTTTATTCTTTTTAATGGCTGAGTAGTATTCTATTGTATATATATGTACAGTGGGCACAGGGTGTTTCCACATCTTGGGAATTGCAAATAATTCTTCTGTGAACATTGGAGTGCATGTAACTTTTCAAATTAGTGGGCTTTTTTTTATAGATAAATACCCAGGAGTGGAAGTGCTGGGTCATATTGTAGTTTTATTTTTAGTTTTCTGAGAAACCTCCATACTTTTTTTCACAGTGGCTGCACCAATTTACATTCCCACCACAGTGTACAAGGGTTTCCTTTTCTCAACATTCCCACCAACATTTTTTATTTGTATTCTTTTCATTGGTAGCCATTCTGACAGAGGTGAGGTGATATCTCATTGTAGTTTTGATTTGCATTTCCCTGATGATTAGAGATATTGAGTATCCTTCCATGTGCATTTTGGTCATCTGCATTTCCTCTTCGGAAAAAAATGTTTATTTAGTTCTGCCCAATTTTGAATTGGGGAGTTTGTTTCCTTGATGTTGAGTTGTATGAGCTGTTTATATACATTGGCTATTAACCCTTTACAGGTAATATCATTTACAAATACTTTCTTCCACTCAGTATGTCATCTTTTTGTTGTTGTTGTTGATTGTTTTCCTTTGCTGTGTAAAAGCTTTTAAGTTTAATTAGGTCCCATTTGTTTACATTGGCTTTTCTTTCCTTTGTTTTAGGAGAGGAATTAAAAGAAATATTGCTGCAATTTATGTTAATGAGTGTTCTGTCTATGTTTTCCTCTAGGAGTTTTATAGTATATGGTCTTACATTTAGGTATTTAATCCAATTTGAGTTTATTTTGTATATGGTGTTAAAGAATGGTTTAATTTCATTCTTTTACAAGTAGCTGTCCAGTTTTCCCAGCACCACTCATTGAAGAAAAGACTGTTTTCTCCATTGTATATTCTTGCCCCCTTTGTCATACGTTAATTGACCATAGATGTGTAGGTTATTTCTGGGCTGTCAATTCTGTTCCAGTGATTTATGTGTCTCTTTTTGTGGCAGTACCATACTGTTTTGATGACTGTAGCTTTGTAGTATAGTGTGAAGTCAGGGACCATGATTTCTCAACCCCTGTTCTTTCTCAAGACTGTTTTGGCTGTTTGGAGTCTTTTGTGTTAACATATATATTTTAAATTATTTGCTCTAGTTCTGTGAAAATGCCATTGGTGGGACTTCCCTGGTGGTGCAGTGGTTAAGAATCTGCCTGCCAATGCAGGGGACATGGGTTTGATCCTTAGTCTGGGAAGATCTCACATGCCGTGGGGCAACTAAAACCATGCACCACAACTACTGAGCCTGCACTCTAGAGCCCATGAGCCACAGCTACTGACACCATGTGCCACAAATACTGAAGCTCGTGCACCCTAGAGCATGTGTGCTGCA
This sequence comes from Neophocaena asiaeorientalis asiaeorientalis, assembly GCF_003031525.2. Lineage (NCBI taxonomy): Eukaryota > Metazoa > Chordata > Mammalia > Artiodactyla > Phocoenidae > Neophocaena > Neophocaena asiaeorientalis. The sequence continues at coordinate 68,122 of NW_020171979.1, forward strand.
ACTACTGAACCCCGTGCACCTACAGCCCATGCTCCACAACAAGAGAAGCCACCACAATGAGAAGCCTGCACACTGTAACAAAGAGTAGCCCCCACTCACCACAACTAGAGAAAACCCACATGAATCAAACAAAGACCCAATGCAGCCAAAATAAAAAAATGTCATTGGTATTTTGATAGGTTTTGCATTGAATCTTCAAATTGCCTTGGTTAGCATCGCCATTTTAACAATACTGATTCTTCCAATCAAGAACGTATCTTTCCATCTGTTTGTGACATATTCAATTTCTTTCATCAGTGTCCTATAATTTTCTGAGCACAGGTCTTTTATCTCATAAAGTAGGTTTATTCTGAGATATTGGATTCTTTTTGATGTGATAGTAAATGAGATTGTTTCCTTAATTTCTCTTTTGGAGAGTTCATTGTTAGTGTATAGAAATGCAACAAATTTCTGTATATTAATTTTGTATCATGCAACTTTACTGAATTCTTTGATGAGCTGTAGTATTTTTCTGGTGGCATATTTAGGATTTTCTATGTATAATATTGTGTCATATGAAAACATGACCTGATACTATACATGTCATATATAATTCTTCCTTTCCAATTTGGATTCTTTTTATTTCTTTTTCTTCTCTGATTCCTGTGGCTGGGCCGTCCAAAATTATTTTGTATAAAAATGGCAAGAGTGGGCATCCTTGTCATGTTCCTGATCTTAAAGAAAATGCTTTTACCATTAAGTATGGCAGTCTTTGTGGGTTTGTCATATATTGCCTCTATTATGCAGAGGTATGTTCCCTCTATGCCCACTTTCCAGAGAGTACATTTTTTTATAAATAGATGTTGAATTTTATCAAAAATTTTTTCTGCATCTATTGAAGTGATTATATGTTTTTTTATTCATCAGTTTGTTAATGTCATATATCACATTGATTGATTTCCAGATATGGAGAAATCCTTGCATCCCTGGGATAAATCTCACTTGATCATGGTGTATGCCACTTTTAATGTATTGTGTATTCAGTTTGCTAGTGTTTTGTTGAGGATTTTTTCATCTATGTTCATCAGTGATATCGACCTGCAATTTATTTTTTTGTGTGGTATCTTTGTCTGATTTTGGTATAAGGGTGATGGCCTCATAGAATGAGTTTTCAAGTGATTCTTCTGCCATTTTTCAGAGTAGTTTGAAAAGCATAGGTGTTAACTATTTTCTAAATGTTTGATAGAATTCGCCTGTGAAGCCATGTGTTCCTGGACCTTTGTTTGTTGGGAGTTTTAAATTACTGATACAGTTTCACTACTGGTAATTAGTCTGTTCATATTTTCTATTTCTTCCTGGTTCATTGTGGTATATTATACCTTTCTAAGAATGTCCATATCTTCTAGGTTGTCCATTTTATTGGCATATATTTGTTCATAGTAGTCTCTCATGATCCTTTGAAATTCTGTGGTGTCATTTGCAATTTCTTTTCCATTTCTGATTTTGTTGATTTGACTGTCTCCTCTTTTGCTTGATAAGTCTGGTGAAAGGTTTATCAAATTTGTTTATCTCTTCAAAGAACCAGCTGTTGCATGAATTTTTTTTTAGTTATTTCTGAGATATACATTTTAAAGTAATAACTAGAATTATGACATAACTTTACACCAGAACATATAAGATTTTTAGAAATTTAATGTAATGTCTGAAACATTTATATTAACATATTTCCATACAAATAACCCAAAGAAAGTTTAGTATTAGCTGTTTTTTGTTTGTTTGTTTGTTTGTTTATACTGCAGTTTCTTATTAGTCATCAATTTTATACACATCAGTGTAAACATGTCAATCCCAATCACCCAATTCAACACACCATAATCCCCAACCGACCGCGGTTCTCCCCCCTTGGTGTCCATACGTTTGTTCTCTACATCTGTGTCTCAACTTCTGCCCTTCAAACCAGTTCATCTGTACCATTTTTCTAGGTTCCAATTATATGAGTTAATATACGATATTTGTTTTTCTCTTTCTGACTTACTTCACTCTGTATGACAGTCTCTAGATCCATCCACGTCTCAAGAAATGACTCAATTTTATTCCTTTTTATGGCTGAGTAATATTCCATTGAATATATGTACCACATCTTCTTTATGCATTCGTCTTCGATGGGTATTTAGGTGGCTTCCATGACCTGGCTATTGTAAATAGTGCTGCAATGAACATTGGGGTGCATGCGTCTTTTTGAATTATGGTTTTCTCTGGGTATATGCCCGGTAGTGGGACTGTTGGATCATATGGTAATTCTATTTTTAGTTTTTTAAAGAACCTCCATACTGCTCTCCATAGTGGCTGTATCAACTTACATTCCCACCAACCATGCAAGAGGGTTCCCTTTTCTCCACACCCTCTCCAGCATTTGTTGTTTGTAGACTTTCTGATGATGCCTATTCTAACTGGTGTGAGGTGATACCTCATTGTAGTTTTGATTTGCATTTCTCTAATAATTAGTGATGTTGAACAGCTTTTCATGTGCTTCTTTGCCATCTGTATGTCTTCTTTGGAGAAATGTCTATTTAGGTCTTCTGCTCATTTTTGGACTGAGTTGTTTCTTTAATATTGAGCTGCATGAGCTCTTTATATATTTTGGAGATTAATCCTTTGTCCATTGATTCATTTGCAAATATTTTCTCCTATTCTGAGGGTTGTCTCTTTGTCTTGCTCATAGTTTCCTTTGCTGTGCAAAAGCTTTGAAGTTTCGTTAGGTCCCATTTGTTTATTTTTGTTTTTATTTCCATTACTCTAGGAGGTGGATTAAAAAAGATCTTGCTGTGGTTTATGTCAAGGAGTGTTCATCCTATGCTTTCCTCTAAGAGTTTTATAGTGTACAGTCTTACATTTAGGTCTTTAATTGATTTTAAGTTTATTTTTGTGTATGGTGTTAGTGAGTGTTCTAATTACATTCTTTTACATGTAGCTGTCCAGTTTTCCCAGCACCACTTTTTGAAAAGACTTTCTTCTCTCCATTGCACACCTTTGCATCCTTTGTCATAGATTAGTTGACCATAGGTGCGTGGGTTTATTTCTGGGTTTTCTATATTGTTCCACTGATCTATGTTTCTTTTTTTGTCCCAGTACCATATTGTCTTGATTACTGTAGCTTTGTAGTATAGTCTGAAGTTACAGAGTCTGATTCCTCCAGTTCCGTTTTTTCCCTCAAGACTGCTTTTGCTATTCAGGGTCTTTAGTGTCTCCATACAAATTTTAAGATGATTTGTTCTAGTTCTGTAAAAAATGCCATTGGTAGTTTGATAGGGATTGCATTGAATCTGTAGATTGCTGTGGGTACTATAGTCATTTGCACAATATTGATTCTTCCAATCCAAGAACATGGTATATCTCTCCATCTGTTGGTATCATCTTTAATTTCTTTCATCAGTGTCTTATAGTTTTCTGCATACAGATCTTTTGTCTCCTGAGGTAGATTTATTCCTAGATATTTTATTCTTTTTGTTGCAATGGTAAATGGAGTGTTTCCATAACTTCTCTTTCATATTTTTCATCATTAGTGTATAGGAATGCAAGAGATTTCTGTGCATTAACTTTGGATCCTGCAACTGTACCAAATACATTAATTAGCTCTAGTAGTTTTCTGGTGGCATTTTTATGATCCTCTATGTATAGTATCATGTCATCTGCAAACAGTGACAGTTTTATTTCTTCTTTTCCAATTTGTATTCTTTTATTTCTTTTTCTTCTATGATTGCCATGGCTAGGACTTCCAAATCTATGTTGAATAATAGTGGTGAGAATGGACATCCTTGTCTCATTCCTGATCTTAGAGGAAATGCTTTCCGTTTTTCACCATTGTGAATGATGTTTGCTGTGGGTTTGTCATATATGGCCTTTATTATTCTGAGGCAGGTTCCCTCTATGACCACTTTCTGGAGAGTTTTCATCATAAATTGGTGTTGAATATTGTCAAAAGCTTTTTCTGCCTCTATTTACATGATCATATGGTTTTTATTTTTCAATTTGTTAATATTGGGTATCACATTGATTTATTTGCCAATATTGAAGAATCCTTGCATCCCTGGGATAGAACCAATCGATCATGGTGTATGATCCATTTCCTGTGTTGTTGGATTCTGTTTGCTAGTATTTTGTTGAGGATTTTTGCGTCTATATTCATCAGTGATATTGGTCTGTAGTTTTCTTTCTTTGTAGTATCTTTGTCTGCTTTTGGTCCATAGAATGGTGGGCTCATTGAATGAGTTTGAGAGTGTTCCTCTGCAATTTTTTAGAAGAGTTTGAGAAGGATGGTGTTAGCTCTTCTCTAAATGTTTGATAGAATTCACCTGTGAAGCCATCTGGTCCTGGACTTTTGTTTGTTGGAATATTTTAAATCACAGTTTCAATTTAATTGCTTGTGTTTGCTCTGTTCATATTTTCTATTTCTTCCTGGTTCAGTCTTGGAAGGTTATACCTTTCTAAGAATTTTTCCATTTCTTCCAGGTTGTCCATTTTACTGGCATAGATTTGCTTTTAGTAGTCTCTTAGGATGCTTTATATTTCTGTGGTGTCTGTTGTAAATTCTCCTTTTTCATTTCAAATTTTATTGATTTGAGTCCTCTCCCTCATTTTCTTGATGAGTCTGGTTAATGTTTTTTCAATTTTTTTCAATTTCTTTGCTTTTCATCTCAAAGAACCAGCTTTTAGTTGTATTGATCTTTGCTATTGTTTTCTTTGTTTCTATTTCATTTACTTCTGCTCTGATCTCTATGATTTCTTTCCTTCTGCCAACATTGGGTTTTGTTTGTTCTTCTTTCTCTAGTTCCTTTAGGTGTAAGGTTAAATTGTTTACTTGAGATTTTTCTTGTTTCTTGAGGTAGGCTTGAATAGCTATAAACTTCGCTCTTAGAACTGCTTTTGCTGCATTCCATATATATTTGATTGTCACGTTTTCATTGTCATTTTCCTCTAGGTATTTTTTGATTTATTTTTTGATTTCTTCAGTGATCTCTTGGTTATTTTGTAATGTATTGTTTACCCTCCATGTGTTTGTGTTTTTTACATTTTATTCCCTGTAATTCATTTCTAACCTCATAGTGGTGTGGTCAGAAAAGATGCTTGACATGATTTCAATTTCCTTAAATTTACTGAGGCTTGATTTGTGACCCAAGATGTGATCTATCCTGGAGAATGTTCCGTGTGCACTTGAGAAGAAAGTGTAATCTGCTGTTTTTGGATGGAATGTCCTATAAATATAAATTAAATCTATCTGGTCTATTGTGTCATTTAAAGCTTCTATTTCCTTATTTATTTTGATTTTGGATGATCTGTCCATTGGTGTAAGTGAGGTGTTAAAGTCCCCCACTGTTATTGTGTTACTGTTGATTTCCTCTTTTATAGCTGTTAGCTGTTACCTTATGTATTGAGGTGCTGCTATGTTGGGTGCATATATATTTATAATTGTTAATCTTCTTCTTGGGTTGTTCCTTTGATCATTATGTAGTGTCCTTCCTTGTCTCTTGTAACATTCTTTATTGTAAAGTCTATTTTATCTGATATGAATATAGTTACTCCAGCTTTCTTTTGCTTTCCATTTGCATAGAATATCTTTTTCCATCTCCTCACTTTCAGTCTGTATGTGTCCCTAGGTCTGAAGTGGGTCTCTTGTAGGCAGCATATATATGAGTCTTGTTTTTGTATCCATTCAGCAAGCCTGTGTCTTTTGGTTGGAGCATTTAATCCATTCACATTTAAGATAATTATCCATATGTATGTTCCTATGGCCATTTTCTTAATTTTGGGGGGTTTGTTTTTGTGGGTACTTTTCTTCTCTTGTGTTTCCCATTTTGAGAAGTTCCTTTAGCATTTGTTGTAGAGCAGGTTTGGCAATGCTGAATTCTTTTAGCCTTTGCTTGACTGTAAAGCTTTTGGTTTCCCCATCAAATCTGAATGAGATCCTTGCTAGGTAGAGTAATCTTGGTTGTAGGTTCTTCCCTTTCATCAGTTTAAGTATACCATGCCACTCCCTTCTGGCCTTTAGATTTTCTGCTGTTAACCTTATGGAAGTCCCCTTGGGTATTATTTGTCATTTTTCCCTTGCTGCTTTCTATAATTTTTCTTTGTCTTTAATTTTTGCCAATTTGATTACTATGTGTCATGATGTTTTTCTCCTTGTGTTTATCCTGTATGGGACTCGTTATGCTTCCTGGACTTGAGTGGCCATTTCCTTTCCCATGTTATAGAAGTTTTTGACTATAATCTCTTCAATTATTTTCCCTGTCCTTTCTCTCTTCTCCTTCGGGGACGCCTATAATGCGAATGTTGTTGCGTTTAATGTTGTCTCAGATGTCCCTTAGGCTCTCTTCATTTCTTTTCATTCTTTATTCTGTTCCATGGCAGTGAATTCCACCATTCTGTCTTCCAGGTCACTTATCCGTTCTTCTGCCTCAGTTATTCTGTTATTGATTCCTTCTAGTGGAGTTTTCATTTCAGTTATTGTATTGTTCATCTCTGTTTGTTTGTTCTTTAATTTTTCTAGGTCTTTGTTAAACATTTCTTGCATCTTCTCGATCTTTGCCTACATTCTTTTTCTGAGGTCCTGGATCATCTTCACTAACATTATTCTTAATTCTTTTTCAGGAAGGTTGCCTATCTCCACTTCATTTAGTTGTTTTTCTGGGGTTTTATCTTGTTCCTTCATCTGGTTTATAACCCTCTGCCTTTTCTTCTTGTCTATCTTTTGTGAATGTGGTTTTTGTTCCACAACCTGCAGGACTGTAATTCTTCTTGCTTCTGCTGTCTGCCCTCTGGTGGATGAGGCTATCTAAGAGGCTTGATGGGAGGGACTGGTGGTGGGTAGAGCTGACTGTTGCTCTATTGGGCAGAGCTCAGTAAAACTTTAATCTGCTTGACTGTTGATGGGTGGGGCTGGGTTTCCTTGCTGTTCCTTGTTTGGCCTGAGACAACCCAACACTGGAGCCTACCTGGGCCCTTTGGTGGGGCTAATGACAGACTCTGGGAGGGCTCACATCAAGGAGTACTTCCCAGAACTTCAGATGCCAGTGTCCTTGTCCCCATGGTGAAACAGAGCCACCCCCCACCTCTGCAGGAGACCCTCCAACAATAGCAGGTAGGTCTGGTTCAGTCTCCTGTGGGCTCGCTGCTCCTTCCCCTGGGTCCTGATGTGCAAACTACTTTGTGTGTGCCCTTCAAGAGTGGAGTCTCTGTTTTCCCCAGTCCTGTCAAAGTCCTGCAAAACAATCCCACTAGGCTTCAAAGTCTGGTTCTCTAGGATTTCCTCCTCCTGGTGCCAGACCCCCAGGTTGGGAAGCCTGACGTGTGGCTCAGAACCTTCACTCCAGTAGGTGGACTTCTGTGGTACAAGTGTTCTCCAGTCTGTGAGTCACCTACCCAGCAGTTATGGGATTTGATTTTACTGTGATTGCGCCCCCCTACTGTCTCATTGTGGCTTCTCCTTTGTCTTTTGTTGTGGGGTATTTTTTTGGTGAGTTCCAGTGTCTTCCTGTTAATGATTGTCCAGCAGTTAGTTGTGATTCTGGTGTTCTCACAAGAGGGAGTTAGAGCATGTCCTTCTACTCTGCCACCTTGGTTCCTCCCATGAATCTCTTATATTGTTATTTTAGTGTCTATTCCATTCATTTCTGCTCTAATCTTTTTGATTTATTTCATTGGGCTTTGGTTGTTCTTCTTTGTCTAGTTCCTTTAGGAGTTACGTTAGCTTTTTTTTTCTTTTTTTGAGATTTTTCTTATTTCCTGAGGTAAGCTTTATTGCTATAAACTTCCCTCTTAGAACTGCTTTTGCTGCATCCTATATGTTCTGCATCATTGTGTCTTCAGTTTTATTTGTCTCTAGGCATTTTTTAATATCCTCTTTGATTTCTTCAGTGATCCATTGGTTGTTTAGGAGCATATTGTTTAGCTTACATGTGTTTGTGTTTTTTGCAGTGTTTTCCTGAGATTGATTTCTATTCTCATAGTGTTTTGGTCAGGAAAGGTGTTTGATATGATTTCAATTTTCTTAAATTTACCAAGGCTTCTTTTGTTGCCTAGCATGTGATCTGTCTTGGAAAATATTCCATGTGCACTTGAAAAGAATGTGTGTTTTGCTTCTTTTGAATGGAATGCTCTATGTATATCAATTACATACATCTGTTCTAATGAATCATTTAAGGTGAGTGTTTCTTTACTGATTTTCTATCTGGATTATCTGGCCATTGATGTAAATGGTTGTTAAAGTCCCCTACTCTTATGTTTCTGGTGATTTTAATATTTACTTTATGTATTTAGGTGCCCTTATATTG
>NW_020171979.1:76701-215999 GCF_003031525.2 Neophocaena asiaeorientalis asiaeorientalis
TTGTTGCAGTAAACTTTATTTTAAAGTCATTTTGTCTTATATAGGTATCATTACTGTGACTTTCTTTTGACTTCCATTTAACTGAAATACCTCTTTATATCCCCTCATTTTCAGACTGTGTGTCTCTAGATCTGAAGTGACTCTCTCGTAGGTTGCATATATGAGGGTCTTTTTTTTGTATCCATTCAGTCACTCTATGTCCTTTGATTGTAGCATTTAGTCCATTTACATTTAAGGTAATTTTATTGATATACATGTTCTTTTTGCCATTTTGTTAACTGTTTCAGATTTATTTTTGTAGCACTTTTTTCCCCCTTTCTTCTTCTTTTGTTCTCTCCTCTTGTGACTTGATGACTATCTTTAGGGTTGTGTTTGGAGTTCTTTTTTCTTTTTCAGTGTATAATTTTGTCTATGTTGCTATTTGCATTTTTATCTATGTGGTAGGTTACATTTCTCAACCTTGGAGAAGTGGCCTTCTGTAAGAGACATCTTATGTGTCCTGGCAGCACACTCCCCTCTTGTCACTCAAGCTATATGCTCTAGGGGTTTCCTCAGAGAGAGATGTGTGGGTTCTTCTTTTCTGGTGGGCTGACTATATGTGCTTTCTGGTAGAGTTTTTTGGCCCCTAGCCTGATTATCTGCAAGCCTCTGCCTTGTGTGGATGTTGTGGGCTACTTGCTAGTGGGGACCAGTCACAAAGTAGCTGGATGCAGAACCTTAGGGGGTCCCATGGCTAGTGCTGGCTCATTGATGTGTGGAGTCAGGGCCCAGCAGACTCCAGGACTGTTGCATGCCAACTGGTATGTGAAGCCAGGTTTTGGGGTTAGTGCCGAATTTGTGGCAGACAGAGCTGGGTCTTGGAGTCTGGTTGTAGGGCTCAGATATTCCAAAGCTGGTGTCAGATTGCTGGTTGTGAGGTTGGTTCCTGAGATAGTTGGATATGGGTTCTGGGGTGTCATGAAGCTTGCATTGGCATGCTAGTGAACAGGACCAGTGCCCAGCAGGACTCAGGGTAGGATCTGGCCTGCTCTGGGTGGGCTGGGTCTGAAGGCTAGGGTTTCGGGTTTTTCCTGCATCTGGTATCTGCCCCTGGTTAGTGAGTCTTGTCTAGAGGCTAGTGTAGGCTTCCTGGAGGGCAGAGCTCATGACGGCCCATTGGTGGTTGTAGCTGTGTCTTGGATCTCTGTTGGGCAAGGCCATGTCTAGGGCCATGTTTAGAGGCAGCTCTATGCTCAGGAAGTCTTTAGGAAGCCTGTCAGCTAATGGGTTGTCCTTTGTCCCTGCCCATCTAGTAGTTTGCCCTGATACCTACAGGTTGTTCAGTGGGGCCAGGTCTTGACACTAATGAACTAGCAGGAAGATCTCAAGATGGCAGCCACCAGCAGAAGTGTCCTTGCAGTTTAGTGCTCCCCACTATCACTGCCACCAGAGTCTATGTACCCAGGGAGTGTCCTTGCCATAGATAGATTCCGACTGTGGCTACCACCAGTGTCAACATCCCCAGGGTGAGCTCCAGCTGCCCCCCAGCCTCTCTTAGAGACTCTCTAAGACCAAAAAGTAGGACTGGCACAGGGTCCAATCAAATTAGTGCTTTTACCCTGGGTACCAGTGCACATGACGTTTTGTGTGTGTCCATTTTTTTCATATTGTTTTATTTCTTTATTTTAATTTTCTATTGATTACTTATGTATCAGAAAAATATTCCTGAGGTTTGCATATATAATATTAAATTCCTCCAACTTTAAACTTGTTTATCAAATCTTGATGACATAATTTACTAACATTCTCTCTCTCTCTCTCTAAAATTATAAAACCACATGTGAATTTATAAATTAGGTTTAATTTAATGAGAATTTATCTCCAAGATATTTACTTGATGTCTCCCCTTCATTGCAGTTTTTCTTAAGATATTCTTACTTAAGAATACTTAGTAAGTTCTCTTTAGTTCTCTTATTCTCAGTCTATACTGTCTGTTTAAAGTTCCACTAAATATTTTAACATCTCAAATTCTAAATTAAAATCAAAATATTATGTTGTTATTCTGGAGTGGGATGTTATAACACACTGGATTTGAGTGGTAGATTACTTCTGCCAATATTCCAAAATATCTCACACTCTCTCTTAAGTGAGAACAGGAAGAAAGCCTGCTGGAATGGTAATGATGATAAGAGGGAAAATAGCTTAGGAAAATGTCTGCAAGAGCTAGAGCATTTCATACTGTTCCTTAATGCTTTTTCTGTTTGTTTCATTTCCTTATTTTTTAATATTTATTTTATATTAGATCATAGTTGATTAAAAATGTTGTGTTAGTTTCAGGTGTACAAAAAGCTGATTCAGTTATACATACACATGTATCTATTAGTTTTCAAATTCTTTCCCCACTTAAGTTATTACAGAATATTGAACAGTGTTCCCTGTGTTATACAGGTCCTTGTTGATTATATATTTTAAATCTAGCAGTGTGTACATGGCAATCCCCAAATCCCAATCTATTCATCTCCCCAATCCTTCCCACATGGTAACTGTAAGTTTCTCCTCTAAGTCTGTGAGTCTGTTTCTGTTTTGTAAGTTCATTTGCATCATTGTTTTATATTTCACATATAAGCTATATTATATGATATTTGCCTTTCTCTCTCTGACTTACTTCAGTTAGTGTGATAAGTTCCAGGTACAACCATCTTGCTGCAAATGGCATTATTTCATTCTTTTTAATGGCTGAGTAATATTTCATTGAACATATGTACCACATCTTCTTTATCCATTCATCTGTCAGTGGACATTTATGTTGTTTCCATGTCTTGGCTATTGTAAACAGTGCTGTAATGAATATGGGGGTGCATGTATCCTTTCAAACCATGTTTTTTTCTGGATATATGCCCAGGAATGGAATTGTGGAACATAAGGTAGCTCTATTTTTAGTTTCTTAAAGAACTCCCATACTGTTCTCCATAGTGGCTCTACCAATTTACATTCCCACCAACCATGTATGGGGGTATTGTTTTACCCACACCCTCTCCAGCATTTAGTGTGTGTAGACTTTTTGATGATGGCCATTCTCACTGGTGTGAGGTGATACCTCATTGCAGCTTTGATTTGCATTTCTCTAATAATTAGCAATGTTGAACATCTTTTCATGTTTTCTTTTTTTCTTTTTGGCTGTCTGTATATCTTCTTTGGAGAAATGTCTATTTAGGTCTTCTGCCCATTATCTGATTGGGTTGTTTGTTTATTTTTGATATTGAGCCACATGAGCTGATGGTAAATTTTTCAGTTTAATCCCTTGTCAGTTGCATCATTTGCAAATATTGTGTTGGCCAAAACGTTCGTTTGGGTTTTTCCCAACAAACAAGGTATATCTCTACATCTGTTTGTGTCATCTTTGATTTCCTTCATCAGTACCTCACAGTTTTTGCAGTACAGGTCTTTTACCTCCTTAGGGAGGTTTATTCCTATGTATTTTATTCCTTTTGAGGTGATGATAAATGGGATTGTTTCTTTAACTTATTTTTCTGATTTTTTGTTTTTAGTGTATAGGAATGCAAGAAATTTCTGTGTATTGATTTTGTATCCTGCAAAATTGCCAAATTATTTGATGAGATCTAGTAGTTTACTGGTAGCATCCTTAGAATTTTCTATGTATAATATCATGTCATCTGCAAACAGTGACAGTTTTGCTTCTTCTTTCCCAATTTGGATTCATTTTATTTATTTTTCTTCTCTGATTGCCATGGCTAGGACTTCCAAAACTATATTGAATAAAAGTGGTGAGAGTGGATATCCTTGTCTTGTTCCTGATTGTAGAGGGAACATTTTTAGCTTTTCAGCCTTGTGTATGATCTTAGCTGTAGGTTTGTCATATATGGCCTTTATTATGTTGAGGTAGGTTCCAATTATGCCCACTTTCTGAAGTTTTTTTTTTAATCATAATGGGTGCTGAATTTTGTCAAAAGGATTTATGCATCTATTGAGACAATTGTGTGGTTTTTATTCTTCAATTTGTTGATGTGGTGCATCACACTGATTTGAAGATATTGAAAAAATCCTGGTGTCCCTGGGATAAATTTCACTTGATTCTTTTAATGTATTGTTGGATTCGGTTTGCTAGTATTTTGCTGAGGATTTTTTCATCTATGTTCATCAGAGTTATTGGCCTGTACTTTTATTTTTTTGTCATATCTTTGTCTGATTTAGGTATTAGGGAGATGGTGGTCTCATAGAATAAGTTTGAGAGTATTCCTTCCTCTGTAAATTTTTGGAATAGTTTCGGAAGGATAGGTGTTAACTTTTCTCTAAATGTTTGATAGAATTTGCCCATGAAGCCATCTGGTCCTGGACTTTTGCTTGTTGGGAGTTTTAAAATCTCAGTTTCAATTTCAGTAGCTGTGACTCGTCTGTTCATATTTTCTATTCCTTCATGGTTCAGTACTGGGAAATTTTACCTTTCTAAGGATTTTTCCATTTCTTTTAGGTTATCCATTTTATTGGCATATAGTTGCTTGATGTAGTCTCTTATGATCTTTTGTATTTTTTGGTGTTGGTTGTAACTTCTCTTTTTTTCATTTCTAATTTCATAGATTTGAGCTCTCTCCCTCTTTTTCTTGATGGGTCTGGCTAAATTTTTTTTCCAATTTTGTTTATCTTTTCAAAGAATCAGCTTTTAATTTCATTGATCTTTTCTACAGTTTTCTTCATTGTTATTTCATTTATTTCTGCTCTGATCTTTATGATGTCTTTCCTTCTACTAACTTTCGGTTTCATATTTTCTTCTTTGTCTAGTTGCTTTAGGTGTATGGTGAGGTAGTTTATTTGTGATTTTTCTGTTTCCTGAAATAAGGTTGTGTTGTTATAAACTTCCCTCTTAGAACTGATTTTGCTGTGTCCCATAGGTTTTGGATTGTCATGCTTTCATTTTTGTTTGTCTCTCTTTTCTTTTTTTTTTTTTTTTTTTTGTTTTTTTAATTTCCTCTTTGATTTCTTTAGTGATCCATTGGTTGTTTAGTATCATATTGTTTAGCCACCACGTGTTTCTGTAATTTTACAGTTTTTTCTTGTAGTTGATTTCTAATCTCTTAGCATTGTGGTTAGAAAGGGTGCTTAGTATAATTTTAATTTTCTTAAATTTACCAAGGCTTGCTTTGTGGCTCAGCATGTGATCAATCCTGGAGAATGCTCCATGTGCACTTGAGAAGAATGTGTATTCTGCTGCTTTTGGATGGAATGCTCTATAAATATCTATTAAGTCCATCTGGTCTAATGTGTGATTTAAGGCTATGGTTTCCTTATTTATCTTCTGTCTTGATGATCGATCTGTTGATGAAATTGGGGTGTTAATTCCCCCACTCGTATTGCATTACTGTGGATTTCTCCTTTCATGGCCATTAGAATTTACTTTATATATTGAGGTGCTGTTATGTTGGGTACATATATATTTACAATTGTTATATCTTCTTGGATTGATCCCTTGATCATTACATAGTGTCCTTCTTTCTTTCTTGTAATAGTATTTATTTTAAAGTCTATTTTGTCTGATATAAGTATTGCTACTCCAGCTTTCTTTTGATTTCCATTTTGCATGGAATAACTTTTTCCATCCCCTCACTTTCAGTCTGTATATGTCCCTAAATCTGAAGTGGGTCTCTTGTAGGCAGCATATATACAGGTCTTGTTTTTGTATCCATTCAGCCAGTCTGTGTATTTTGGTTTGAGCATTTAATCCATTTACATTTAAGATAATTATCAAGATATATGTTCCTATTGCCATTTTCTTATTTGTTTTGTGTTTGTTTGTCTTTTTTTCTTCCTTTCCTCTTTTGTTCTCTTGTGATTTGATCACTAACTTTAGTGTTGTATCAGGATTTCTTTTTCTTTTTTATGTGTGTATCCATTGTAGATTTTTTGTTTTCAGTTACCATGACGTTTTGATGTAACAGACTGTATGTAAACAAGGTTGTTTTAAGTTGCTGGTCTTTTAATTTCAAATGCATTTCCAATATCCTGCATTTGTGCTCTCCTCTTCTCACCATTCCTGGTTTTGATATCATATTTGTGTGCTGATGATTTCCTAACTTTACTTTCATTTTGCCTTTACTTGTGAGCTTTTCCATTTGTAATTTTCTTGTTTCTAATAGTGACCCTTTCTTTTCCACTTAAAGAAGTTCCCTTAGCATTTACTGCAAAGCTGGTCTGGTGGTGCTGAATTCTCTTAGTTTTTGCTTATCTGTAAAGCTTTTGATTTCTCTGTTAAATCTGAATGAGAGCTTTCCTGGGTAGAGTATTCTTGGTTGTAGGTTCTTCCCTTTCATTACTTAAAATATATTGTGCCACTCTCTTCTGGCCTGCAGAATTTCTGCTGAGAAATCAGCTGATATCCTTATGGGAGTTCACTTGTGTGTTATTTGTTCCACTTCTCTTGTTGCTTTTAATAGTTTTTCTTTGCCTTTAATTTTTGTCAATTTGATTACTATGTGTCTTGACATGCTCCTCATTGTGTTTTTCTTGACTGGGACTCTCTGCACTTCCTGGACTTGGGTTACTGTTTCCTTTCCCATGGTAGGGAAGTTTTCAGCTATTATCTCTTGAAATATTTTCTCAGGTCCTTTCTCTCTCTCTTCTGCTGGGACCCCTGTAATGCAAATGTTGATGCATTTAATGTTGTCCCAGAGTTCTCATAGAATGTCATCATTTCTTCATATTCTTTTCTTAATTTCTGTTCTGCAGCAGTGATTTCCACCATTCTGTCTTCCAGTTCACTTATCTGTTCTTCTGCCTCAGTAACTCTGCCATTGATTCCTTCTAGTGTAGTTTTCATTTCGGTTATTGTATTATTCATCTCTGCTTATTTGTTCTTTAGTTCTCCTAGGCCTTTGTTAAACATTTCTTGCATCTTCTTGATCTGTGCCTCCATTCTTTTTCCAAGATTTTGGGTCATCTTCACTATCATTATTCTGAGTTCTATTTTTTCAGAGGGTTCCCTATCTCCACTTCACTTATTTTTTTTTTTTTCTGGGGCTTTATCTTATCACTTCATCTGGAACATATTCCTCTATCTCTCATTTTGTCTAACATTCTGTGATTGTGTTTTCCATTCCACAGGCTGCAAGATTATAGTTTTTTTATTTCACTTCTGCTGTATGTCCTCTGGTGGATGTGGCTAAGAGTCTTGTGCAGGCTTCCTGCTGGGAACATCTGTTTCCTGCTTGCTAGTGGGTGGAGATGTTCTTGTCCCTCTGGTCAGCAGGGCCATGCTCAGGAAGACTTTAAGCAGTCTGTCTGTTGATGGTTGGGACTGTATTTTTGCCCCGTGGGTTGTTTGGTCTGAGGTATCTCAGCAGTGGAGCCTACAGGCTGTTGGGTAGGGCTAGGTCTTGGAGAGGAAATGGCAACCTCCATGAAGGCTCACACCAATTAGTACTCATCAGAATTGCTGCTGCCTGTTTCTTTGTCCCCACAGTGAGCTAGAGCCACACTCCCCTCAGCAGATGACCCTCCAGTACTAGAAGGTAGGTCTGGCCCAGTCTCTTATAAGGCCACTGATTTATTCCCCTGGGTCCTGGCATGCATGGGACCTTGTTTGCCCCCTCCAAGATTGGAGTTTCTGTTTCCCCCAGTCCTATGGAATTCTTGTAATCAAACCCCCTGACCTTCAAAGCCAGATTCTCTGTGGACTCCTCCTCCCATTGTCAGACCCCAAGGCTGGGAAGCCTGACATGGGGCTCAGGACTTTTACTCTTGTGGAAGAACCTCTGTGGTATAATCATTTTCCAGTTTGTGAGTCACCCACCTGCCAGTTATGAGATTTGATTTTATTGTTATTTTCTCCCTCCTACCCTCTTGTTGTGGTTACTTCTTTGTGGATGTAGGGTGTCTTTTTCGGTAGGTTCCAGCATTTTGTTTGTCAATGTTTTTTCAGCAGTTAGTTGTGATTTTGGTGTTTTTGAAAGAATAGGTGAGCTCACACCTTTCTACTCTGCCATCTTGCTGACCAATCTGTGTGTGTCCTTTAAGAGTGAAGTCTATTTCCCCAAGTCCCTTGGGTATCACAGATTAAGCCCCAGTGGTCTTTAAAGCCAAATGCTCTGGAGGCTTATCTTTCTGGTGCAGGACCCCTGGTCTGGAGAGCCCATTGTGGGGCTCAGAACTCTCACTCACGTGGGAGAACCTCTGCAGTGTAATTATTCTCCACATTGTGGGTTGCCCACCTAGAGGTATGGGACTTGATTATGTCATGTGTCCACCCTTCCTACCTGTCTTGTTTTAGTTCCTTCTTTTCGTCTTTAGTTGTAGAAGATATTTTCTGGTATATCCCAGTCTTTTACATCAATGGTTGTTCTGCAGATAGTTGTGATATTGATGTGCTCATAAGAGGAGGTGAGCTCAGGGTCTTACTACTCTGATATCTTGGCCAATCTCTAGATTATATTTGGTCTTGTATTTAATCTTATATCCTGCAAACTTACTGAACTCAATTATTAATTCAAACGAATTTTAATATTCTTTAAGATATTTTATATTCAAGATCATGTCATCTTTAATTAGAGTTTTACACTTCTTTTCCAATCTGGAAGACTTATTTCTTCTCCTTGTTTAATTTCTCTTAATCTTAGAAGGAACATTAAGAAAGATGTTATTGGGAGGGAGACACAAGAGGGAAGAGATATGGGAACATATGTATATGTATAACTGATTCACTTTGTTGTAAAGCAGAAACTAACACACTATTGTAAAGCAATTATACTCCAATAAAGATATAAAAAAAAAGGATGTTATTTACACATTTTTATAGGTGCTCTTAATCAGGTTGAGGAAGTTTCCTTGCATTACTAGTTTCCTTTTATTTCTTCCCTTCCTAGGATTTTTATGATGAAAATGTGTTGGATTATATAAAATCCTTTGTCTGAATCTACTGAGATGATTATATTTCCTCCCTCATATTCTATTCATATGATGAAGTACATCAATTTGTTTTCAGCTGTTAAATCAAGCCAGCATTAATGAGGTAACTTCTACTTTGTCATGAAGTATAGTTCTTTTTAGATGTGGCTGAATACAGCTGGCTAGTATTTTTGTGGGGATTTTGGCATCTGCATTCATAAATTATATTACTCTGAACTTTTCTCGTGGTGTCTTTGTCATATTTTGGTATCACTATAATACTGGCCTCCATTTAGAATGAACTGGGAAGTGTTCCTTATTTTTAAATTATTTTACAAGATTTTGTGAAGGATTGGTGTTAATTCTTCTTTAAACATTTAGTAGATTTCACCAATGGAACTGTTTTGGGGCTTTTCTTTGTGGGAAGATTTTACTTAATGTTTCAGTAAATTTAGTACTGTTTCCTTTTTTTTCTTATAGGTCTTTTCAGGCTTTCAGTTTTCTTCTAGATTGAGTTTGATTTGTTTCTTTCTATGAATTTATCCCTTTCATCTAGCTTATCTAATTTGTTGCCATTTTATTCCATTGTAATCCATTTTATTTCTTTAAGTTCACTAGTGATAATTGATCCTTTATTTTTGATTTTAGTAATTTGAGTCTTCTTTCTTTGTTCTTCTTCAATCTAGGTAGGCGTTTGTCATTTTTAAAAACCTTTTAAATTAACCAACTCTTTGATTTGTTGATTTTTCCTCCTGTTGTACTGTTCTGTAATTAATTTATTTCTCCTCTAATTTTTATTATTTTCATCCTTCTGCTTGAACTAGGTTTACTTTATTATTCTTTTCTTAAGAGGGAAGATTAAGTCATTGATTTCAGATCTTTCTTCTTTTTAATATAGGTGTTTACATCAATACATTTCACTCAAAGTACCACTTTTGTTGTGGTCAATAAATTTTAGTATGTTGTGTTTTCACTTTCATTTATCTCAAAGCATTTTAAATTTCCTTTGTGATTCATTTTTGACTCATTGGTCATCAGTAGTGTGATTTTAAATTTCCAAATGTTTATGAATTTCCCAAATGGCCTACTGTTGTCATTTTCTAACTTCATTCGACTTTTTCTTCTGAGAATATACTTTATATGATATCAATACTTTTATATATATTCAGACTTATTTTATGGTGTAACATAGATTCTATCTTGGAGTATGTTCCATATGCACTTGAGAAAAATGTGTATTCTGATTTTGTTGGGTGGAATGTTTTGACAATACCTGCAAGTATAGTTGCTTTAGTGTTGTTCAAGTTTTGTGTATTCTTGTTGATCTTCTGCTTTGTCTGCTGTTTATTATTGAAAGCTGGGTATTGAAATCTCTATTATCTTGAATTGTTTATCTCTCTTCAAGTCTATCTTTTTGTTTCATTTACTTTGGGACTCTGTTTATATGTATATAACTGTAATATGTTCCTGATGGATTTACCCATTTACTATTAAACTGTTCTCTTTTTATCTCCAGTAATAGTTTTTTATTTATATTTGTCTGATATTAGTTTAATCAGTTCAGCTCTCTTATGTTTGCTGTGTGAATGGTTTATGTTTCATGCAGTTATGGGGTTTAGTAGATTTTCTTGAGTGAATGTTTCTGATTGCTGTATGTCCTTCAGAAAATTTCTAGATACTTTAAGTAAACATTCATACATTTTTTTCTTGTTAAATAGCTGTTTTGTAGGAAAGGTTGTCCACTGCACTCCACAGTCCACCATTCTGGAAATTGATCTCTCTTGCTTTCTTTCAATTAATGTTTACATGGTATATCTTTTCCCATCTTATTTCCTTCAATCTACCTGTATCATTATAATTGATATGAGTGTCTTGTAGATAGCACACAGTTAGTTCATCTGTGTTTTTCTTTTTTAATCCACCTTACCAATCTTTGTGTTTTAATTGGGATATTTAGATCATTTATATTTAATGGAATTATTGATATATTAGAGGTTAAGTCTGCCCTTTTACTTCTTGCTTGCTATTTGTTCCCTCTGTTTTATTTTCTCAATATTTTTCCTGCCTCTGTGGATTATTTTACTTTTTTTAGAATTCCATTTTGATTTATTTGTGACACTCTAAGGACATGAATGTTAGATATTTTGTTAGAGTCCTATAGGTCTCTGAGTGTGTTTTCAAAAAATTTTTTCAGTTTATTTTATTTCTATTGTTTATATTGTTTAATTTTATTTTTTCAGTTTTAATTTTCCTTTTTGAAGCTTTATTATATTCTCTTTTTTCAGAAACTTTCTGTTTCTTTACTGATACTTCCTGTTTTTTCATTTGTTTCATGTGTGTTTATAATTACTCACTGAAGAATTTTTATGATGTCTACTTTGAAATGATTGCCACATTATTCTAACATCTGCATCATCTCAGTGTTGTCATCTCTTTTTATCTTTTCATATTCATATTTTAATTTTTCTGGCTATTGTTATGATGAGTACGTTTTAATTAAAACCTGGAAATTTTTGTTATTATGTTATGAGACACTGAAGCTTATTTAAATCTTCTCTTTAGGTAGGCCGCCTCTGACACCATTTAAGTGCAGGAAAGGGAATGTTATCTCATTACTGACAGGTGGCATGGAATTTTAATTTCCCCAGTTTACCTCTTTTGACACTTGTGGGTGATGATTGCCTTGTTTCTGCTCCCATGTGGCCTCCACTGATACTGTGAGGGATGCTACCCTTGTTATCACTGTTGAAAATACTGAATCTCTGCAAGTTCTCCTCTGATTCCACCCTGTCCAGTGCTAGGATGCACCTTTTCTTTTCCTTTGGCTTGAGAAAAAAGGGTTTTGTGGGATTTTTCTAATCTGCATCCATTGATATTCCTAGGTTCTGCTTCTCTAGCATCAAATTTGTGATATATGAGGCAAAAAGAAAATCCAGGAAATTCACTGCTCTGTTGCTGTTCAGCTCTTAGGGTACCTAAACCATCTGTCTTCTTTATATCTTTTAGGGTCTTTTCATGTTTTTTAATATATAATGTCCAAGGCTTTTAGCTGTACTTAGTGGGAAAAACAGGGAAAAGCACATCTACTACAGGGTTCCAGAAGTAAAAATCACCCATTTAATAGTTTTAATTTTCATTTCTTTAATTGAGCATGAGGAGAATGGTTTGTTCAAATGTTTATCAGCTGTTATTGTTTCCTCTCCTCTTTATTTCCTGCACATCTTATGTTCATTTTTGTATTAAAAATTTTCCACTGACTTATAAAAGCTCTTCATTAATGATATGACCCAAATATTGATGACAAATATTTGCCCAGAGCTAGTCATTTACCTTATAAGTTTCTTATAATGTTTTTTAATGCATATGTTTTTAATTTTTAAAGTGTCAACCCCATTTTCTTTTCTCTTGCACTTGATGTTTTGTATTCCCCATAACAAAATTATGTAAATATCTGCTTAATATTACCTCACTGGCTTGAAATGTTGACTTCAGCAAAGGTTGAATTCTTTTCTCATTGCCACAAATAGGCTTCATTTGTAATTTAATGTATAGTATACAGAAAATAAGTTATACCTATCTCAGATGTCCAGTGTCATGAGTTAATGCTAAATTCTTATGTATACTTGGCTCTCTTCCTCCATCCCCTTAATCTTGAATCTTTTTAAAGTTGTTTGACATAACAATTAGCTTTGTGAAATCTTGTGCTTAGATTTCTCCTGAATGAGTCTCAAAGCACATCTATTTTTATGACGTATAGTTTATTTACAATATTATATTAGTTTCAGGTGTACAACATAGTGATTCAAAATTTTTATATATTATACTCCATTTAAAGTCATTATAAAATGTTGGCTATATTCCCTGTGCTGTACAATATATCTTTGTAGATTACATATTTAATATATAATAGTTTGTACTTCTTATTCCCTTACCCCTCCCTATCTTACCCTCCCCACTTCCCTCTCTCCACTGGTGACTACTATTTTCTTCTTTATATCTGTGTCTCTCTCTCTTTTTTTTTTTTTTTCTGTACGTGGGCCTCTCACTGTTGTGGCCTTTCCCGTTGCAGAGCACAGGCTCTGGACGTGCAGGCTCAGCAGCCATGGCTCACGGGCCTAGCCGCTCCACAGCATGTGGGATCTTCCCAGACTGGGGCATGAACCCGTGTCGCCTGTATCGGCAGGTGGACTCTCAACCACTGCACCACCAGGGAAGCCCTCTTTCTTTTTTGTTATATTCATTCATTTAAAAAAAAATGTTTTAGATTCTTCATGTAAGTGATAACATCCAATATTTGTTTTTCTCAGTCTGACTAATTTCCCTAAATATAATACCCTCCAGGTCCATCTATGTTGTTGCAAATGGCAAAATTTTATTCTTTCTTATGGCTGAGTAGTATTCCATTGTATGTATATACCACATCTTCTTTATCCATTCACCTGATGATAAACCCTTAGGTTGTTTCTTTATCTTTGTTATTGTAAATGATGCTGCTATGAATATTGGAATGCATATGTTCTTTCAAATTAGTGTTTTCATTTTCTTTATATATATACCCAGGAGTGGAATTACTGGGCCACATTATAGTTTTATTATTAGTTTTTTTGAGGAACCTTGACTGTTTTCCACAGTGAATGCAGAAATTTACATTCCCACCAACAGTGTCCAAGTGTTCCCTTTTCTCCACATCCTCTCCAGCATTTATTATATGTAGACTTTTTGATGATAGCCATTCTGGCCATTGTGAGGTGATGCATCATTGCTGTTTTGGTTTGCATTTCTCTAATAATTAGCCATGTTGAGCATCTTTTCATGTGCCTGTTAGCTATCTGTATGTCTTCTTTGGAAAATGTCTGTTCAAGTCTTCTGTCCATTTTTTTTCTTTTTTTTTTCTTTTGGATGTTGAGCTGAATGAGCTGCTTTTATATATGTTAGATATTATCCCCTTATTGGTCATATGATTTTCAAATATTTTCTCCCATTCTGTAGGTTGTCTTTTTGTTTTGTTGATGGTTTCCTTTGTTGTGCACAAGCCTTTAAGTTTAATTAGTTTTCATTTGTTTAGTTTTGCTTTTGTTTTCTTTACCTTAGGAGATAGATTCAAGAAATTAGTGCTAAGGTTATGTCAAAGAATGTTCTGCCTATGTTTTCTTCTAGAAGTTTTATGGTTTCTTGCATTACATTTAGTAATGGATTTCTTTAATTCATTTTGAGTTATTTTTGTATATGGTGTTAGAGAATATTCTAATTTTATTCTTTTACATGTAGCTGTCTAGTTTTCCCAGCATTACTATTGAAAACACAGTGTTTTCTGTATTGTATATTCTTGCCTCCTTTGTCATAGATTAATTGATCATAAGTATGTGGGTTTATTTCTAGGCTCTCTACTCTGTTCCATGGAGCTACGTGTCTATTTCTGTACCAGTACCATATTTTTTGATTACTGTAGCTTTGTAGTATAGTCGGAAGTCAAGCAGCATGATACCTCCAACTCTGTTCTTCTTTCTCAAGATTGCTTTGGTTATTCGTGTCTTCTGTGTTTCCATACAAATTTTTAAATTATTTTGTTCTTGTTCTGTGAAAAATGCCATTGGTATTTTGGTAGGGATTAAATTAATTCTGTAGATTGCTTTGAGTAGTAGTACATTTTAACAATATTAATCCTTCCAATCCAGGAACATGGTATATCTTTCCATGTGCTTGTGTCATTTTCAATTTCTTTCATGAATGTCTTAGAGTTTTCTTAGTACAGGTCTTTTACCTTCTTAGTTAGATTTATTTTTAGGTATTTTCTTCTTTTTGATGGGATTGTTTTCTTAATTTCTCTTCCTGATAGCTCATTATTAGTGCATAGAAATGCAACAGATTTATGTACATTAATTTTGTGATTTCTCAAAACATATTAATGTTAACACCTGGTCTTTAATAATCAGCAGTACCTTCACCAGCTTATTATAAGTGGCTCAGATGATTTCCAGGCCCTGCCCAAACCAACATTCTTATTAAGAATTAGGGTTTGGCCCTTAACCTAGAAATGTTCCTACCAAAGCCAAGATCCTGTCTAAGACATTAAGTATCAGTATCATACAGATTGAAAAAAAATAAAGTGGGGTCTTAGGTCCACAAAAAGTGCTGACATCTGTTTGGATATTAAATATATGGAAAGAGATCAAACCAAGTTAAATTGCATCATAAGAACCCCAAAGTAATATTTCCCCCTGGATTTACTTCTGGAGGAAATATTAAGTAGATTTCTCTGAAAGACAAACAGAACAAACCTATATCACTATTTCCTCTCTTTTGAATAGACTCTGTTTTAGAGCCCTTCTAAATTGTCATCCCAAGGTTATAAGCAATATATTTCAGGAACTTATTTCCTTTTTCTCATTTATTTTGAATACTCGATGACCTCTTTAGATTCCTGAAGCAAGAGCCAGTTATAAATATGGGCACAGAAATGATATTAATTGATTTTCAATAGATTATTTGTTTTACTGTGGTCCATTGGTGGCTTTTCTGAATACATATTTCATAGGAAAGAACAAAAGAGGTAATCTGTTGGGCAGCCCAAGGTCACTGGGGTATAGAACATGGACACTGACTTGGCCACAGAGGAATGTTTTAGTGTCAGGGAGTGTTGGTAGAGCTCAAAGAGTTTTTGCAATATTTTAGTAAACCAGAATTGAACTTTTATCAAAAAGTAAAGGAGAGTAATTTTGTTTTTTGTTTCAATTTCCTCTTCTTCTTAGTTGCCCCCAAATTTCTGCCTTAAAGGTATTTATATGCCATTTTTCCTCATATTCAAAATTTTTCCTTTATTTATGTTGAAGCAGGAGTGACTTGTTCATTCTTTCTCAACTTACAGTGCTTACTATGTACAGGGCACTGGGCTAGTGTTAGGGGTGAATTAGGTAGAATATATACCATTAAGGATCTCATAGACCACAGATTAAAATATTAACCCAGGCGAGGGGGTCGGCATTTTAATTGAAATCAAAGTCTGCAGTTGGAGATCTGGACTGCCAACATTTGGCATTTTATGCACTACTTAAAAGCATTTGGTGAACACTAAAATCATTCCCAGAAGGCTCAGCTGCTTCTAAAAATAGGTCCTGGTTGTGTCAATGGGTCCTTCAAATAAGGGAAGTCACACAACTTTTACAAAGTAGACTATTTTTTAAGGTTTATTGAGTTATAATAGATATACAAAGTGAAGTGGATTGTTAAAAATCTGATTAAATTGTAAATCTGTGGAAGTCAGGGACTATGTTTTTAATAATTGCTGAATACCCAGCATGTACCAGAGTGCTTAAGTTTAAGAAACGTTGGCTCTAGAAGTAAATCAATAGGAGAGGATGGAAAAACTACAGGTCAGATTATGCCCTATATTTCCCTCACACAAATGTATTTGAGAGTGCACTCAGGCACCTGAAAAGCCCTGTGAGAAGGTCTTCTTTTTTTTTGTGGTTACATCTCACATTATATGCTTTCCCACCTGAGAAGTGATAGTTTTTCATCAAGAAGCTAAATGAGGCTGAACAGCCAGTGTGTAACAAAAAATGGTTCTTTTTGTCTCACTTTCGAGAGTGACCTTTTTCATATAGCTGATGGATATTATTAATAAATTAGTCAACATATAATTGATTAATCCATGCAAAATTTTATGTTGAATATTATATAAAGTGTGAAAAAAAAGGCAAAGTATCCTTCTCATGAAAGAAGCAACATAATTTACTGAAAAGAACAGAGGCCCTGGATGGGCATGGTTTGAAATCCTGGCCAAGCTACTTATAGTTGTGTAACCTTGGATAAGTTGTTTGAGGAAGATTTTAAGCCTCAGATTCTTCATCAGTAAAATGGAGGTAACAATATTCATATAAGGTTTCTCTAAGGATTACAAGATAACATATGTAACTTAAATTTTCATTGTAAAGTGAAACTTTGAGATTCTTCAGAAGACCCCATGATTTTCACTCATGTATTCATCCTGCACCCAGAAGTTTCTGGTATGTTATAGATTTTCAGTAAGTGTTTGTGGAATTAACCTGTTAAGTACATTTATACAGAAGCAAATTCCTTTTAACCAGTTTTTTATGGAACAAAGAGAACGCAAATTAACGACTTTTTCATTTTAATAGGACCTACAACATAGGCAAAAATTAAATAAACCCTCATTCTAAAATAAATTCCTGAAAGCCTAAATTTATTGCTGCATACACAATTGTGAAAACTTCAGCATCCCATGTGAAACTATAGTTTAGTTTTTAAAATGACTTCGATGTTTTTTAAAGATAAAAGAAAAAATGTCTGAGACAATGCTACAAATTTGAGAAACAACTACAACTTTCTTGAAAGCTCATCACAAACTATAAGAAATGTGAAAACAGGATCCCTACAGTTTAATTTCACAGAAATATGTGACAGGGCTTGAAGCAAATTTGCTTGTTCTGGTCAGGTTAAAACACCAGTAAAATTAGGTCAATTACTTCTAATCAACCATTTCAATGAATGTAATATTGCAATGTCACAAATTTCTCTGCACAGAAATTCTCATTATTTAATGGTGCCAAGAAAAAATCAATGTTGTTTAAAGGGGTCTAGAAAGCTATCTCTCTCACCATCCAAATAGGTGAAACATACTGAAATTTGTTAAACTGTCTTTCAGTGGGATAAATTTCTGAAAGCAAGAACGGGGTAGGCTCAGATAAAGATGTAATAGGGGATAAGCTCATACAAATTAGAGGAAAGATGATCATCTTAACAAGTCAATTTATATTTGCCCAGTGTATTTATATGGAAAAATTAGCTTTTGATTATTAGATAAACTCTCCATGAGCTTTTTTTTCTTCCTGTCTACTCTTCAAAGGAGTGAGGGTGTTTCTCTCTAATGATGTTCCTTCTAGGAGGAACAAAAATCCTAATATGTAAAAAAAAATCTTGAGAACAAGAGCCATGACCTATTCATCACTGTACCACTGAGCACAGTGCCTTCCAAGTACTAGTTGCTTAATAAATACTTGTTGAAGAGATTTTTGATACCATTGCCTGACTTAAAAAAATTCACATTGTGAGAGCTGTGAGTTAAGTTTTATTTTGGGCAAAATAAGGACTATAACCTGTAGATAACATTTCAGATAGCTCTGAGAAACTACTCCAAAGAGGTAGGGGGAAATGAGGGTTACTGCCAGGCACAAGGAGCAGACATTACCATGAAAGATTTTAGAGCTTTTCTAGATATGAGGAGATACAAGAATTGGGCTCATAAAATCAGCTCCTGAAAATGTATAACTATCTGAAGATCTGTTCTGCCGTTTTTTCTCAGACCACAGAGTGCCTCATTTCTGCTCTCCACACTGAACTCCTTTCAGGGGATGTTGAAAGTCAACAGCTGCAGCAGCACCTGATTTAATCCTTGTAGAGGTAGATGGAAATGCCCATGGCAAGTGTCAATTTGTAGTTGACACAATCATTCAGCCAGTGACCTAGGCTCAAAGCATAGTAATCGTTGATTATCCAATTTCTTTCAGTCCCCCAAATCAGTGAAATGCAAAAATCAATTGTTTCTTTCTTTGTAACCTCTCTCAAATCCATTATTTTCTATTGTAACCACCAATATGACCTGCCACAGTGTGCAGGGATACAGTAAAATGGTCTTTCTTCTTGTTTGTCTTTGGTCCTTTAGTACACAGCCACACCTTGTACAATCTTGTTTACTTACACCCAGTACATGACACGAGTTCAGGAATTATTTCTTCTCAGAACACTGATCACAATTTTCCTGTGTTGCTGATGTGTAATTAATTCTCTATAATAGGCTATGAGACTTTTTTTAAAGAATTTTTATCATTGCCATTTCCTCCTGCTTAAACTAAATTTCTGAGTACTGAGTCTGCTTCTAGTTGAAATTTTCTTCTTATTTGAATCTTGAAATGATGACTCCCAAGTCTATTTACTCACTTCCAGATGCTGTAACAGTAATGATTATCTATCTATCTATCTATCATTTTTCATCTCTTTATGTCTCCTATTCATTTTCCCAAATGTAAATTTGAAGGTAGTTTACAATAAAAACAATTCTAAACGTGATAGCTAAAATAATATTAAATTTACAATAAAAGTCCATTAGCAGTTTGCCCATAATTTCAAGAGTTTTATGAGACTATGGAGATCCATCCATGAAATGAAGAGTGAGATGTCCTGATTTAGAGGAAGAAGAGAAGAGGATTGTGGTAAGGACACGGAACAAGGAATTCAAAACACTAAACTCAACTCTGAGTGTCCTAGAAAGTAGAACAAGGAAAGGGTAAACCTGGCTGGCTACTCAGTCTTATTGTCTGGCAGTACTACTATGTAATCATCACATCACTCTTTAAAGCAGCTAATCTCCTGACTACCTCCTTTTGATGGGATAACAATTAAATCTATTAGTTTCTAATAGCCTATCTCACTTCTTGGTATTGAGTCTTTCTTTCTCAACTCCAATTTTCAATTGCTCATGGATTGTTCATGACAATTTGCAACTTCAAATCCTTATCAATTCATGCTTACACTATTACAATACTCCTGACTGGTTTCCTTGCCTTCAGACTCACTGCATCACCAATATATTTGTAAACTATCTTCAGGAGATTTTTAGAAATAATATATTTGATAGATGTAATTTTCAGTTCATCTTGTTTCCTTATAAAATTAGGAATCAAGTGTCCCTCTCAGCCTATCATAGTCTTCTGGTTAAAAGGTTTGTTTTTGTAAATTAAAAAAGTTACACATCTTCTTGTAGGTGAATCAGCACCATGCTTAAGCAGTGCCTTAGATGTCAGTTCCCATGAACATCTTGGATAGTCACTCTTTCATACTGTATAACCCTGTCCAGCAGCCCTGGCTTTGTTTACATTACTTCTGTATGCCAAAATTTTATCGAAGGCTTATGGCTTATAACAATGTCATGATCACTTGATTTTTCTTCCATATAAACAGGTCCAAAATAATATGGAAAGGAAAAGATCCAAAAGCAAAAGAAGGTCCCCAAGAGGCATTTAAAATCTTACACCCACAAACTATAACTACATCAATAGTAGAACTGACATTAATGAGACCTACTCCAAATAGCTTACCCACTTTTTTGGTTTCAAAGCTTTGCTCTCTCTGCATTTAACACATTATCAGACAAAAGTCAGTTGAATGGCTATTAACGAATCCTTCTAATGGGACCAGTCAATGTCAAGTTTATGAAATCCTGAAAGTTTGTCTTTGGAATCCTTACCACACCTTTCTGAGCAACTTTTTCGGCATTTTATTTCTCTTCCACCCATGCCTAAAGTTACACAAACAACCCATTCCCAATACAGTGTTAAGGATATAATATGTTAAAATTAGTACTTTCAAAGACAAATGTATGAAGAGGGCAATGCTTAACCCCCCACAAATGCCTCAGAAAGCTTTATGAGAGACACCGTTAAGCATAGTCTTTCTGGTGACTTCCAATTATTCCATTTTGGTAACCCAATAAGGTTTTTCAAGATTCCGAACGAAATTCCTATTATTATCACCCATTAACACTTGAAACAGACAATATGGAAGAGCACAGCCAATGTTCTAAATACTTCAATATGGCTTAAAAACATTTAGCTCGTATAACCTATCTAAAAATCATATTTGACTCACATGCACTCATACATACACAGAGAAAGCAGAAAGAAAGGAAGGAAGGAAGAAAGGAAGGAAGGAAGGAAGGAAGGAAGGAAGGAAGGAAGGACGAAAGAAAGAAAAAGAAAGAAAGAAAGAAAGAAAAAGAAAGAAAGAAAGAAAGAAAGAAAGAAAGAAAAAAAGAAAAAAGAAAAAGAAAAAAGATGATAACAGAGTAAGATGGGTGTGTGCATATCAAGAAGTTCAGTGCATTTTTGACATATTCTCTTTTCAAGCACAAAGACACATGTCTTTATGTCATTAGTTAAAAACAGCAGCCATAGCATCTATGGGATCTAGTGATGTTTGGAAGTATAATATCTTCTGTAAGTTTATCAAGTTATGGAATAGCCTGCTGATAGTCTTCAGAGTATTACAAATGAATTCTCCCAAGGAGTAGACTTCTTGCAAGACTGTGAAGCAGGAAGAAGTCATTGGTAAGGAACAAAACACATGAGTAGACAATGGGGAATTATTGTAAAAAAAATCTTTAATGTTCTCTGTTAAAAAAATGATCAGCTTTTTAAAGATATTACAAGTTATTTTTACTTTATTTTTTAACAGCAAAGTAAAATTCTAACAGTTAAGCTGGATTTTTGCTTAACTTTAAACTTTCAGAATAAACTGAGAAAACTATGGTAATACGTGGCAAATTAAAGTCAGATACTCTGTTCCTGATTGAAGTGTACAAATCATGGAAACTCTGAATTTATCAAAGAAAAAAATTCAATTTTCTTTGCCCACAGTATCCTCTAAGGGGAATGTTTTCCTAAACTGAGTGATGATGACTAACAGTTCTACCTCCCATTAGAGGTAAACAATTTTGTTTTTTTTTTCCTGTTTTACTAAATAAACTACGTTACTTCCTTTTGTAGCTGTACAAGCCTGCAGTTCTCTACAGGATATCTGGGTAAAAGGGTGAGGTTCTTGGATTTCTTTTCATACATTAAAACATCTAACTTAAATATCTCTGTGAATTGAAATCGACAATGTGAATTTCTGCTGCTTCCATTGAAAATGTAATCCTGAATCTGCTAATATCTTCTGAAGTTCTGAAGGATATATTGTTATGAAGAATGGAGACTCCAGTGAGGTAATATCTGTTTATAAGTTTAAGTGGTTAACGTGTTCACTGAAACTGCTACATGCTTTGTGTAAAGAAATGTGGCTGTCTAGATAGAAAGCTCCTTTCTCTGCAACATGCCATTGGTATATAAACCAGGAGACCAGAGTTAAACACTGTTTCTAACAAATATATGTTAAAATTATAATAGTCATTGATTAAATGCATTTCTGTTAATGTGTGCAGTGGGGCAAAAAACTTGAAATTTTAAATCCAGGGTTTTGTCAACCAAATTAAGCTGCATTCAAATGGTAAATACATTTAAATGCCTAAATCTTTTCATAAGATGAGATTTGACAGTTTCCTTTGGTTAGGACATTTTTCATGCATGCCTTTTGGGGTCTGAAATGAGAACTTCAAATAGCACAAAAAGATTTTCATCCAGCCATAGAAGCTAGCACAGCTGTCAAATCTCATAGGGGCTGATTCTCAATTTACAATGAACATTTCCTTGGATGTATTTTTAATTTGAGAACATGGGAAATATTTCAGGAAGGGGCTCCAAGTGCTGTGCTGTCTTTGTTAGAAGGAATTCCTTCCATTTTCCTTATTTGAAATAATGAAACAGCCATTGCCCTTTAAAAAGTCTGCTAATTTCACACATGGAGTTTGATTCTTAAGTATGCAAGATTATTCAGAATAAGTAAAAATTATATAGGTCCTAGAGAAGTTAGTGCAAGTCACCTAAGATCTCCGTGAGATCTGGTAATACTGAAAGCTTCTCATGATGTGAGCAAATCAGTGTATTTTTTATACACTGAATTCTCCCAGGTTAGAGTTGGAGACACTAAACTCCCTTTTAGTAAAAGATGCTTAATGTAGATTTTACAGTGAAATATCAGGATAAAGACTTTATTGTACTATTAGCTTTATTTTCCAGAAATGAAATGTAGCTAACAGCTGTAGGCTACATAAGCATGACTCACAGGATGGCACCATACGCATATTATGGTTGCCAAGTGGCACCATAAAGTAGGATATTGAAAACAGCTCTGCCTAATCTCTCTGACCACAAGTATAGGTGGGGTTTTGCTCTATGGAAGCAGTTCCAAAGTGGCTGAGACATGGGATAATGTATGAAATCCTGGCAGGCTAGATGGCTGCAGGGCTTTGGGAACCTCGAAAAGAGCTGAGGTCAGCAGTGCTCCTTGGAATGATTTTCCCCAGGAGTTGTGCTTTGGTAAGACTATGAAGAAAATATCTCCTCAGCAGACTTGAAAGCTCTGGGTTGAGTTTTTTTCTTCCCAATCTTCTTCCCTTCCTCCACCTATCAAGCAAGTTGACTGAGAAGGAGGCTGGCTGTTTAACCAGCTTCTAAGACTGGGTGCTGGGGTTGGGGGGAATAAATTAGTCATCTCTGTAGCCCTAATAGCAAAGTTTAGCCTAAATCTGGTGCTTAGTAGAGCCTTACAGGGAGGGAGGGTTTGCTGTTGGCTGACTGTGCTGAGGTCTTGCTTTCTGCAGCTGTGAATGTGGGTGTCCTAGAAGACTATAAATTATTCACTAGGACTAGAGACAGTTTTCCACTTGGTCAAAATTATTGCTCAAGATTGGAAAATAATACTTGTCCCTAATTTCTGGGGGTATTAAATGATGACATATTACTAGAATTAGACTTGAAAATTAGCAACAAATTAAAAGTATTATTTTGAGATTGGGAGAAGGCACCCCCAACATGATGTGTCTCCTAGCCCTACCCGTGTGTCTGCCTCCAACCAGAAATGCCCTTAATAGTAATCTATTTTCAGAAGTTACTTACTGTCTCTCTAAATTCTTATTTCTTGAGTATAAATGTTCCTGGGAGTGGTAAGAAGTCTAAGTGAATGAGCTTATGAGCTAGATTTATTAGTCAGCTGCTAGATTTTCTGAAACAAGAAAATTGGCACTTCAGAAGGTACTAGGTAATTGAGAGGAGGGCAATGGGAGCAAAAAGGGAGGCCATGCAGGGTAATGGAAAGGAAACTGACTTCACATACCCTGCTTACTTATTAACCAGAAGTGTTTAAGGCACATGTTCCATACCTAGCCAACAACTTATAACTATGAAAAATCCTGGGGTTAAATTTTCTTTCCTGACTTTAGAATACAACAATAATGCTGCATCTCTGTAAGTCAGAGATTGCAGAGTTGGTAGGAACTTACAATAAGATTTCCTGACTGTCTTACCTGATGAGAGATTCAATTCAATGGCTTCAGAATGAGCACATTTTGTTTTTGTTTTTTTTTGTTGTTGTTGTTCTTTTCCAGAGAGACTTCTGAAGGATTTGTAATTATACTTGCCAAAGCCAGATAGTGATTTGTATGTCAAAAAAAACCAAGCAGAAACATATTTCATAATTGTGGATCAGCATTTACGACAAATAATAGCATGGGAAGCCACGATTTGGTAGATCATAACACGATTCTTCCAAAATGTGTTATACATGAAAAACCTGAGATAAGTCCTTTCTGATTGGTTTCTTCATGGAGCCAGCCAATTAGGCTTCAGTGCATATCAGGAGGAAGACTTCTTTCCTAACTTTTATTTTGAAATACTTTTAGACCCACAAGAAGTTATAAAAAGTAGTATAGAGCATCCCCATATACCCTTCACCCGGATTTCCGCAGTGATAAAATCTTAAAAAACGGTAGTACATTATCAAAACCAGGAAACTGATATTGGTATAATACTATTAACTAGACTGTAGACCTTATTTAGATTCTGTCAGTTTTTACATGCACTCATTTGTTTGTGTGTATAATTCTATAAAATTTTATCATATGTGTATATTTGTGTAACCACAACCACAATCATGATTCATAAGTGTTCCGTCATCCACAACAACAAAAAATACATTTGTACTACAACTTTACAACACAAATTCCTCCCATCCCTAACACTCTGGCAACTACTGATATTTCTCCATCTCTATAATTCTATAATTTTGAGGATGTTATACAAATGTAACCATTTCAGACTGGTTTTTTTCACTTAGGAAACAGTCCTTGAGACCTATACAAGTTATTGTATGTATCATTAGTTGCTTCATTTTTATTGCTAAATACTATTAGAATGTATGTATATACCACAGTAAGCTTATCCATTCACCCACCAAAGGGTATTTGGGTTGTTTACATCTTTAGAATATTACAAATAAAGCTTCTATAAAAATTCATATACATGTTTTTGTGTGGACATGCCTTTTTAAAAATATCTTTATTGGAGTATAATTGCTTTACAGTGTCATGCTAGTTTCTGCTGTACAACAATGTGAAACAGCTATATGTATACATATATCCCCCTCCCTCTAGAGCCTATCTCCCACCTTCCCTATTCCACCCCTCTAGGTCAGCACAAAGCATCAAGCTGATCTCCCTGTGCTACACAGCAGCTTCCCACTAGCCATACATTTCACATTTGGTAGTGTATATATGTCAATGCTACTCTGTCACTTCATCCCAGCTTCCTCTTTCCCCCCTGTGTCTTCAAGTCCATTCTCTACATCTGCACCTTTATTCCTGCACTGCTACTAGGTTCATCAGTACTGTATTTTTAGATTCCATGTATGTGCGATAGCATCTGGTATTTGTTTTTCTCTTTCTGACTTACTTCACTCTGTATGACAGACTCTAGGTCCATCTACCTCATTACAAATAACTCAATTTCGTTCCTTTTTATGGTTGAGTAATATTCCATTGTATATATATGTGGCACATCTTCTTTATCCATTCATCTGTTGATGGACATTTAGGTTGCTTCCATGTCCTGGATATTGTAAATAATGCTGCAATGAACATTGTGGTACATGCATCTTTTTGAATTATGGTTTTCTCAGGGTATATGCCGAGTAGTGGGATTGCTGGGTCATATGGTAATTCTAATTTTAGTTTTTTAATAAACCTCCATACTGTTCTCCATAGCGGCTGTATCAATTTATATTCCCACCAACAGTGCAGGAGGGTTCCCTTTTCTTGTGGACATGTTTTGATTTCTCTTCAATATTTACTTAAATACCAGAGTGGAATTTCTAGGTTATATAGTAAGTGAATGCTTAGTTTTGCAAAAAACTGTCAAAATGTTTTCCAGTTAGTTGTACCATTTACCATTTCTAACAGCAGCACATTTGAGATCCAGTTCTTAATCCTAGTCAGTACTTGCTATTGTCAGCATTTTTTATTTTATAATTCTAATAGGTATATCATGATATCTCATTGGGACTCTAAATCACATTTTTCTAATGACTAGTGATGTTGAATATCTTTTCATGTGCTTTTCAGGATATTGGTTATTCATGTCCTTTGTCAATTTTTCTTGTTCTTAAATTGAAGTATAATTGACATACAATATTATGTTAGTTTCACGTATACAACATAGTGATTTGCTAATCAAATACATTACAAAATGATCACCACAATAACTAGTAACTATCTATAACCATACAGAATTATTAAAGTATTATTGACTATATTTATTATGATATATATTATATCCCTGTGACTTATTTTATAACAGGAAGCTTGTACCTCTTAATGCCTATTTTGCCCAACCCCACATCCCCTCCCTTCTGGCAACCACCAATTTTTTCTCTGTATCTATATGTCTGTTTCTGTTTTGTTGTGTTTGTTCATTTCTTTTGATTTTTAGAATCAGTATATAGCTGATATCATGTAGCACTTGTTTTCCTCTGTCTGACTTATTTTATTTAGCATAATATGCTCTAGGATGATGCAAGCTAGGTGGACACAAAGCACCAACCTGATCTCCCTGTGCTATGTGGCTGCTTCCCACTAGCTATCTATTTTACATTTGGTAGTGTATATATGTCCATGCTACTCTCTCACTTCATCCCAGCTTCCCGTTCCCCTTCCCCGTGTCCTCAAGTCCATTCTCTACACCTGCGTCTTTATTCCTGTCCTGCTTCTAGGTTATTCAGAACCATTTTAGTTTTAGATTCCATATATATGCATTAGCATATGGTATTTGTTCTTCTCTTAAATCTCCACAATTTATTCATATCTTGATGGACATTTAGGATGCTTCCATATGTTGGCAATTGTAAATAATGCTGCAGTGAACATAGGGGTACCTATATCTTAAAAAGATTTATTCATTTATTCATTTTTGGGTGCACTGGGTCTTCGTTGCTGCTTATGGGCTTTCTCTAGTTGCAGTGCATGGGGGCTACTCTGTTGTGGTGGGCAGGCTTCTCATTGAGGTGGCTTCTCTTGTTGTGGAGCATGGCCTCTAGGCATGCAGGCTTCAGTAGTTGCAGCATGCAGGCTCAGTAGCTGTGGCTCTAGGGCTCTAGAGTGCAGGCTCAGTAGTTGTGGCACATGGTATTAGCTGCTCCGTGGCATGTGGGATCTTCCCAGACCAGGGCTCGAACCCATATCCCCTGCATTGGCAGGAGGATTATTAACCACTGCACCACCAGGGAAGTCCAGGGGTGCATATATATATTTTTGAACAAGTGTTCTTGTTTTCTTAAGGTAAGTACCCAAAAGGGGAATTGCGGGATTGTTTAGTAGTTCTATTTTTAATATTTTGAGGATCCTATATTTTTTCCATAGTGACTGCACCAACTTATATTCC
Organism: Neophocaena asiaeorientalis asiaeorientalis; assembly: GCF_003031525.2. Lineage (NCBI taxonomy): Eukaryota > Metazoa > Chordata > Mammalia > Artiodactyla > Phocoenidae > Neophocaena > Neophocaena asiaeorientalis. Next base: position 103,953 of record NW_020171979.1, read on the forward strand.
CACCAATACTGCACTAGGGTTCTCTTTTCTCCACATCCTCACCAACACTTCTTAATCATTGTCTTTTTGACGATAGCCATTCTGACAGGTATGAGGTCGTAAGTCATTGTGGTTTTGATTTGCATTTCCCTGATGATTAGTGATTTTGAGCATCTTTTCAAGTGTCTGTTGGCCATTGGTATGTCTTCTTTAGAAAAATATCTATTCAGGTCCTCTGCTCATTTTTTAATTAGATTGTTTTTTTTTGCTGTTGTGTTATCTGATTTCTTTATATATTTTGGATATTAACCCCCCCATGAGATATATAATTTGCAAATATATTCCCTCATTTAATAGGTTCCTTTTTTATTTTGTTGATGGCTTCCTTTGCTGTGCAAAAGCTTTTTTAGTTTGGTACAGTTCCAGTTAAAAAAAATAATTTAGTTTTGTTGCCCTTGCCTAAGAAGACAGATCCAAAGAAATATTATTATTATTATTTTATTAATATTATTATTTTAATCTGGCTCCTTAATTAATTTATTTATTTTTGGCTGTGTTGGGTCTTCATTTCTGTGCAAGGGCTTTCTCTAGTTGTGGCAAGCGGGGGCCACTCTTCATCGCAGTGTGCAGGCCTCTCACTATTGTGGCCTCTCTCGTTATGGAGCACAGGCTCCAGATGCACAGGCTCAGTAGTTGTGGCTCACAGGCCTAGTTGCTCCTCAGCATGTGGGATCTTCCCAGACTAGGGCTCAAACCCGTGTCCCCTGGATTAGCAGGCAGATTCTCAACCACTGCACCACCAGGGAAGCCCAAAATATATTATTAAAACTAATAAAATTAACATACTTCCCATGTTTTCTTCTAGGGGTTTTATGGCTTCTGGTCTTACATTTAAGTCTTTAATTCATTTTGAGTTTATTTTCGTATATGGTGTAAGAAAATGGTCCAGTTACATTCTTTTACATGTAGCTGTCTAGTTTCCCAGCACCAGTTATTAAAGAGGCTGTTTTTCCCATTGAATATTCTTACCTCTTTTATTGAAAATTAATTGAGCACATAAGAATGGGCTTACTTTGTGGCTTTTTATTCTGTTCCATTGATCTATCTTTCTGATTTTCTGCCAGTATGATACTTTTTTGATTACTATAGCTTTGTAATATAGTTTGAAAACAGGAACATGAAACCTCCACTTCTGTTCTTCTTTCTCAAGATTTCTTTGCTTATTCAGGGTCTTCAGGTTCCATACAAATTTTAAGATTTTTTGTTCTAGTTATTTGAAAAATGCCACTGGTGTTTTGATAGGGATTGCATTGAATCTGTAGATTGCCTTGGGTAGTATGGACTTTTAACAATAGTAATTCTCCTAATCAATGAGCATGTAATATCATTCCATTTATTTGTGTCCTCAGTTTCCTTCATTAATGTCTTAGAGTTCTCAGAGTACAGGTCTTCCACTTCCTTGGTTAAATTTTATCCTAGGTATTCTATTATTTTTATGCAATTGTAAATGAGATTTTCTTCACTTGTCTTTCTGATAGACTGCTATTAGTGTATACAAGTTCTACAGATCTGTATATAACTTTGTATCCTGCAACTCTACTGAATTACATTGTTAGTATTAATAAAAGTTTTGTTGGGGTTTATAGGTTTTGTCATCTGCAAAGAGTGAAGTTTTATTTCTTTCTTTCCAATTTGGATGTTCTTATTTATTTTTCTTGTCTGATTTCTATGGCTAGAAATTCAAGTGTTATGTTAAATAAAAGTTGCAAGAGTGGGCATCCTGTCTTCTTCCTAATTTTAGAGGAAAAGTTTTCAGCTTTTCACCATTGACTATGATGCTAGCTGTGAGATTCTCATATATGAACTTTATTGTGCTGAGGTATCTTTTCTCTGTACTCACTTTGTTGAGATTTTTTTTTTATCATAAATACATGTTACATTTTGAAAAAAGCTTTTTCTGCATCTTTTGATGTAATCATATTACTTTTGTCCTTCATTTTATTAATGTGGTATATCATGTTGATTGATTTGTGGGTATTGAACCATCCTTGCATCATTGGGATAAATCCCACTTAATCATTGTATATAATCCTTTCAATGTGTATTTTAATTTGGCTTGCTAATATTTTTTGAGGATTTTTGCATCTATGTTCATCAGGGATATTGACCTGTACTTTATGGTTTTTGTAGTATCTTTGACTGGTTTTATTATCAGGGAAATGTTGACCTTATAAAATGAGTTGGAATATATTCTCTCTTCCTCTGTTTCTGGAACAGATTTATAGAATTGGTATTATTTCTTCATTTAATGTTTGGTAGAATTAGTCTGTGAATACATCTAGGTGTGAAAATTTATTTTTTGTAAGTTAACTTTATAATTTCAAGTTCTTTAATAGCTATGAGAATATTCAGATTATATATTTTCTCTTGACTGAGTTTGGTCATTTGTAATTTTTAAGAAATTGGTACATTTAATCTAAGTTTTCAAAATTTTTTTCCTCATGACTTTATTTTCCTGAACAAAGCAATTACATATAGATGAGAATAAAACCAACTTGCTGTTTCCTTCCATAACTTATATAGCTTTTTAGATTTACATAAACTGTATCTTAAACATGCAAGACTAACTGTGCTAACCTATGTTGAACTACAGCAATTATTTACTTGATTTCATTTGTTATGTTGCTAAAACATTCCTTTCATTTATTTTTTGTCCAAAAATTGCCAAAAACCATCTTTCCTTTCCTATTACCATAACAGAATTTCAGATCTACTTTGTTTCTTATTAAACTTACTATCTATTCTCTGAGTCCATTAAATCTTGGAATTAATATTGCTTTATGTATGAGATGGCCAATAATATTATACTTTTACTTTGAATTCACCTCTTGCTAATACTAATACTCTTTTCTAAAAACAAATTTTATTGGAGTATAGTTGATTTACAATGTTGTGCTAAAGTGGATCAGTTATGTACATACATATATCAACTGTTTTTAAGATTTTTACCCATATAGGCCATACAGAGTACTGAGTAGAGTTCCCTGTGCTATACAGTAGGTCCTTATTAGTTATCTATTTTATATATAGTAGTGTGTATATGTCAATCCCAATCTTCCAGTTTATTCCTCCCCCCATTACCCCAGTAACCATAAGTTTTTTTTTCTACATCTATAACTCTATTTCTGTTTTGCAGATAATTTCATTTTTATACTTTCTTTAAATTCCACGTATAAGCAATATCATATGATATTTGTCTTTCTCTGTCTGACTTAGTTTACTCAGTATGACAATCTCTAGGTCCATCCATGTTGCTGCAAATGACATTATTTTGTTCTCTTCTATGTCTGAGTATATTCCATTGCATATGTGTAGAACATCTCCTTTATCCAATCATCTGTTGATGGACATTTAGGTTGCTTCCATGTCCTGGATATTGTAAATAATGCTGCAATGAACATTGTGGTACATGCATCTTTTTGAATTATGGTTTTCTCAGGGTATATGCCGAGTAGTGGGATTGCTGGGTCATATGGTAATTCTAATTTTAGTTTTTTAATAAACCTCCATACTGTTCTCCATAGCGGCTGTATAAATTTATATTCCCACTAACGGTGCAGGAGGGTTCCCTTCTCTCCACGCCCTCTCCAGCATTTATTGTTTGTAGACTTTTTGATGATAGCCATTCTGACTGGTGAGATGATAACTCATTGTAGTTTTGATTTGCATTTCTCTAACAATTAATGATGCTGAGCATATTTTCTTGTGCTTTTAGGCTATCTGTCTGTCATTTTTTCGATTGGGTTGTTTGTTTTGTTTTGTTTTGATATTGAGCTGCATGAGCTCATATATTTTGGAGACTAATTCCTTGTTGGTTGCTTCAGTTTCAAATACTTTCTTCCATTCTGAGGATCGTCATTTCGTTTTCTTTATGGTTTTCTTTGCTGTGCAAAAGCTTTTAAGTTTAATTAGGTCCCGTTTATTTATTTTTATTTTTACATTTTTTACTGTAGGAGTTGCATCAAAAAAGGTCTTGCTGCAATTTATGTCAAAGAATGCTCGGCCTGTGTTTTCCTCTACTAGTTTTTATAGTATCTGGCCTTACATTTAGGTCTTTAATCCATTTGGAGTTTATTTTTGTGCATGGTTTTGTTCTACTTTTAATTGTTTACATGTAGCTGTCCTGTTTTCCGAGCACCACTTATTGAAGAGACTTTCTTTTCTCCATTGTGTATTCCTGCCTCTTTTGTCATAGATTAGGTGACCACAGGTGCATGGGTTAATCTCTGGAGTTTCTATTCTGTTCCATTGATCTATATTTCTGTTTTTGTGCCAGTACCATACTATTTTGATGACTGTAGCTTTGTATTATAGTCTGAAGTCAGGGAACCTGATTCCTCCAGCTCCGTTTTTCTTTCTCAACGTTGCTTTGGTTATTGATGGTCTTTTGTGTTCCAAAACGACCTGTAAATTTTTTTGTTCTAATTCTGTGAAAAATGTCATTGGTAATTTGATCATGTTTGCACTGAATCTGTAGATTGCTTTGGGTAGTACAATAAGTCCCCTACATATGTATGAGTTCTGTTCTGAGAGCGTGTTTGTAAGTACAATTTGTTCATAAGTTTAACAAACTTAGCCTAGGTACCCAACAAACACAATTGGCTATATAGTACTGTACTGTAATACTTTTCCCACAAATAATACATAAAAAACAAATAAACACACATAAAAACATTTTTAATCTTACAGTACAGCACCTTGATAGTACAGTAGTACATTACAACAGCTGGCATACAGGGGCTGGCATCAAGTGAATAGGCAAGAAGAGTTACTGACTGGAGGAGGGAGAGGAGGTGGGAGATGGTAGAGCTGAAGGATCATCAGCAGTAGGAGATGGAGGGCAAGCTGCAATTTCACTCATGCCTGACGTTGAGGACACAAGTTCTGGTTCCTTGATGGATTCAATTCTATCTACCCTCTTGAAAAAATGATCCAGTGATGTCTGGATAATAACTCTTTTTTCTCATTATAGATGACATGGTAGCAATAGACTGCTTTCTGAAGAGCTGCTGCAACCTTCTAGTACCAAATCTATTTTCAGGTCCTGTGCCTCAAAAACTAACAGTGCCTCCTCAAATAAAGAAAATCCCCTTGCCGTTTCCTGCACTGTGAATCTCTTCAGTTCTACAGTTACTTCTTCCTCTTGTCTCTCTTCTTACTTTCTCTGGGCCTAAAATCCTGGTGTTTCTTATCAGTACCAGCTACATCACCAATGTTTTTATGCTTACTTCTGGATATCCTGGGCTTGAAATAAAGACACTGTACCCTATACAGTACTATACAGTAAAGAACACAAAAGCACAACCACTTGTCGAGGATGCACACACATGAAAATGTACACCAGACATGTGAATTAACTTCCTTCATCAGGCATGCAAACTCACATTCCCATCTTTGAAAGTTTGCAACTTGAAGTTTCATATGTAGGGGACTTACTATATAGTCATTTTCACAGTATTGATTCTTCCAATCCAAGAACATGGCATATCTCTCCAACTTTTTGTGTCATCTTTTATATCTTTCATCAGTATCTTACAAGTTTCTGACTATAGGTCCTTTGTCTCCTTAAGGTATGTTTATTCCTAGGTATTTTTTTTTTTTGATGCAGTGATAAATGGAATTGTTTCTTTGATTTCTCTTTCTGATTATTCATTGTTAATGTATAGGAATGCAAGAGATTTCTCTGCATTAATTTTGTATCCTGCAACTTTACTGAATTAATTTATTAGCTCTAGTATTTTTGTGGTAGCATCTATAGGGTTTTCATGTACAGTTTCATGTCATTTGCAACCAGTGACAGTTTTTCTTCTTCTTTTCCAGTTTGGATTCCTTTTATTTCTTTTGCTTCTCTGATTGCCAGGGCTAGGACTTCCCAAATTATGCTGAATAATGGTGGTGAGAGTGGACACCCCTGTCTTGTTCCTGATCTTAGAGGAAATGCATTCAGCTTTTCTGCATTGAGAATGATGTTTGCTGGGGGTTTGTCATATATGGACTTTACTCTTTTGAAGTAGCTTGCCTCTATGCCCACTTTATGGAGAGTTTTTATCATAAATGTGTGTTGAATTTTGTCAAAAGCTTTTTCTGCATCTAATGAGATGATCATATGGTTTTTATTCTTTGATGTGTTGATGTGGTGTATTACATTGATTGATTTTTGGATATTGAAAAATTCTTGTATCATCACAAATAAATCCCATTGATCATGGTGTGTGATCCTTTTGATGTGTTGTTGGCTTCCGTTTGGTAGTATTTTGTTGAGGATTTTTGCATGTATGTTCATCAGTGATATCATCCCATAATTTTCTTTTTTCTTGAAATCTTTTTCTGGTTTTGGTATCAGAGTTAAGGTAGCCTCGTAGAATGACCTTGGGAGTATTCATTCCTCTGCAAATTTTTGGAAGAGTTTCAGCATGGTAGGTGTTAACTCCTCTCTAAATGTTTGATACAATTTACCTGTGAAGCCATCTGTTTCTGAATTTTTTGTTTGTTGGGAGATTTTTAATCACAGTTTCAATTTCAGTAGTTGTGATTGTTCTGTTCATATTTTCTATTTCTTCCTAGTTCAGATTTGGCCAGTTGTACCTTTCTAAGAATTTGTCCATTTTTTCTAGGTTGTCCATTTTATTGGTGTGTATTTGCTTGTATTAGTCTCTTATGATCCTTTGTATTTCTGCTGTGTTCATTGTAACTTGTCCTTTTTCATTTCTAATTTTGATGATTTAAGCCCTCTCCCTCTTTTGCTTGACTAGTCTGGCTAAAGGTTTATCAAATTTGTTTATCTTCTCAAAGAACCAGCTTTTAATTTTATTGATCTTTGATGTTGTTTTCTTCATTTCTTTTTCGTTTATTTCAGATCTGATATTTATGATTCCTTTCCTTTTACTAAGTTTGGGTTTTTTGTTTGTTTGTTTGTTCTTCTTTCTCTAATTGTTTTAGTTGGAAGGTTAGGTTGTTTACTTGAGATTTTTCTTGTTTCTTGAGGTAGGATTGTATTGCTATAAATTTCTCTCTTAGAACTGCTTTTGCTGCATCCCATAGGTTTTCGATCATTGTGTTTTCATGGTCATTTGTCTCTAGGTATTTTTTAAAATTTCCCCTTTGACTTCTTCAGTGAATCATCGGTTATTTAGTAATATATTGTTTAGCTTCCATGTGTTTGTCTTTTTTACAGTTTTTTTCCCTGTAATTGATCTGTAATCTCATAGCAATGAGGTCAGAAAAGATGTTTGATATGATTTCAATTTTTTTACATTTCCTGAAACTTGATTTGAGACCAAAAATGTGATCTATCCTGGAGAATGTTCTGTGTGCACTTGAGATGAAAGTGTATTTTTTGTTGATTGCAGTTACAATATCCTATAAATATCAATTAAGTCTATATGGTCTAATGTGTCATTTAAGGCTTGTGTTTCCTTATTAATTTCCTTTCTGGAAGATCTGTTCATTGGTGTAATTGGAGTGTTAAATTCCCCCACTACTATTGTGTAACTGTTGATTTCCCCTTTTATGCCTGTTAACATTTGCCTTATATATTGAGTTGCTCCTATGTTGGGTGCCTAAATAATCACAATTGTTGTATCTTCTTCTTGGATTGATCCCTTGATCATTATGTGGTGTCCTTCCCTGTCTCTTGTAACAGTCTTTATTTTAAAGTCTACTTTAAAGTCTATTTTAAAGTCTATTGCTACTCCAGCTTTCTTTTGATTTCCATTTGCATGGAACATCTTTTTCCAGCCCCTCAGTCTGTGTGTGTCCCTAGGTCTGAAGTGGGTCTCTTGTAAACAGCATATAAATGAGTCTTATTTTTGTATCCATTCAACCAGTCTGTGTCTTTTTGTTGGATTATTTAATCCATTTACATTTAAGGTAATTATTGATACATATCTTCCTATTGCTGTTTTCTTTATTGTTTGGGGTTTGTTTTGTAGATCTTTTTCTTCCCTTCTTCTTTTGTTCACTTCTCTTGTGTTTACTACCTAAAGAAGTTTTTTTTTGTTTTTTTTTTTAGCATTTGTTGTAAAGCTGATTTGGTGGAGCTGAATTCTCTTAAATTTTGCTTGTCTGTAAAGCTTTTGATTTCTCTGTCGAATCTGAATGAGAGCCTTGCTGGCTAGAGTATTCTTGGTTGTAGGTTTTTCCCTTTCATCACTTTAAATATACCATGCCAGTCCCTTATTGCCTGATGAGTTTCTACTGAAAAGTCTGCTGATAGCCTTATGGGGATTCCCTTGTATGTTACTTTTTGCTTTTCCCTTGTTGCTTTTAATATTTGTCTTTGTATTTAATTTCTTAAAATTTGATTAATATGCTTCTTGGCATGCTCCTCCTTGGGTATATCCTGTATTGGACTCTCTGCACTTCCTGGACTTGGGTGACTATTTCTTCTCCCATGTTAGGTAAGTTTTTGACTGTAATCTCTTCAAATATTTTCTCAATCTCTTTCTCTTTTTCTTCTGAAATCCTTATAATTCGAATGCTTGTGCGTTTAATAATGTCCCAGAGGTCTCTGAGACTCTTCTCATTTCTTTGCATTCTTTTTTCTTTATTCTGTTCCCTGGCAGTGATTTCCACCATTCTGTCTTCCAGGTCAGTTTTCCATTCTTCTGCCTCAGTTTTCCTGCTATTGATTCCTTTTAGTGTATTTTTCATTTCAGTTACTGTATTGTTCATCTCTGTTTGTTTGTTCTTCGGTTTTTCTAGGTCTTTGTTCTTCTCCATTCACGCCTCCATTCTTTTTCCATGATCTTGGATCATCTTTACTACCATTACTCTGAATTATTTTTCAGGTATATTGACTATCTCCTTCTCATTTAGTTGTTCTTGTAGGTTTTTATCTTGTTCCTTCATCTGCAACATACTTCTTTGTCTTCTCATTTTGTCTGACTTACTGTGTTTGTGTTCTCCTTTTTGCAGGTTGCAGGATCATAGTTCCTCTGGCTTCTGGTGTCTGACCCCTGGTGGGTGAGGTTGCTCCAGAGAATTGCTCTGTTATCCCCTTGACAGGGGATTTGATTTGTGTTATGTTGACTGGGGCGTGCCCTGGATATTGATTGGGGCCTCCCCTTTGCTCTGTAGTAGTCACTGTCCTGTCAGGACTGGGGTCTGCTCCCTAGTTGTTCGAATAGAGGCTCCAGGTCTGTTTCTTAGCTGAATTTCTTATCTGCAGTACAAGGAAGGCATTATTAAGGCACTCCCACTGGGAGAGAAGCCACTGAGTATTCCTCTTCTGGAGCTGCTCACCTGTGAATGTGTTCTGTTGTGTCTCCTTTCACTGGTTGTGTGGGCTCACAACGTACACTGTTTTTGGCACTGCTCTTGGTCTCTCCTTAACTGGGTATGCCAGAAATTGGCCCTGATGACTCTCAGGTGTTATTTTCACCAGGTCACCAATGTAGATCCACTGAGGTCAGGTCCCAGGACTGCAGTAGTCACGCACCTTGACTCACTGTGGGAGCTATGGAGGCAGCTCAGACTCTGACATGGCCCAACCCTCATATGTATGTGCCCACAAATCCCAAAACTGCTAAGGTTAGAGCTGTCTTAGCTGCATGAGCACTTGTTCTTTGGGATGTTTCACAGTCCCTGAATTTATGAAGCCATCAGCAGACGTGTAACTCCATGATTCACACAGTAGCAAGGAGAGGTTTCAACTCTTCTTTCTTAGTCATGGACCCTTGGGGCTCAGCTGTGGTTTTAGCCCCACCTCTGCATGTGTTCCTTCCACTGAGATCTGCTTCAGAAGTTGCCTGAACACATGAGCACCTCAGGCAGGAAAGAGGTGAGGCAGTGATTGTGGGGAGCAGGCCACCCAGGTGGTAGGGTGCCATGGTAGCAATTGGAACACGTGAGCCCCTCGGGCTGGATTGGGGAAAAGCAAGCCACCCAGGCAGGAGGGTACTGGGGTAAGGATTGGAACACACGCACCTGTCAGTCAGTGATCAGGGCAGGTACATCACCCAGGTTGGTGGGGATGAGGGAGGTGATAGCAGGGATGTGTGAGCTGGCTCTGGCAGGAGCCCTCCCTAGTGCCTGTGGAGGCAGGGGCCAGCACAAGAGGAGAGAGCCTGCAATGGTGGTCCTGTCCTTTGAACACCACTCAACAATTGCACTTCACTCCTGTGGTGGTCCAGTCTTCTTCCATGAGCATTCCTGGTTGAGCAGCTCCTCACTCCCATCCCTTCAGGCTGTCTCCTCACAGCCAACAGCAGTCCCCTTTCCAGGTCTGCTCTCCAAACCCCACGTTCCATCATCCATCCCCCATGCACACCAGCGGCCACTCATCTTGGGCTGGGGCAAGCAAGTCTTTTGAACGGACCACCTGTGTGGGTCTCACTCTGTCCTTCCTGCCAAAGACTGGTTGCTGGACTCTTCTCCGAGCCCCCAAAACTCCCTTTCTGTACCAGCTGATCTCCATGCTGGTGAGGGGGCTTCCCCAGATGCAGGAAACTCTCCTCACCTTCAGCTCCCTGTCAGGAGTGCAGGTCCAGTCCTGTTTCCTCTCCTCTTTCTTTCTTTTTTCTTTCATCCTACACAGTTACATGAGGATCTTGTCCTTTCATGTGTTTGAGGTCCTCTGCTAGTAAGCAGCAGGTCCTCTGTGAAAATTGTTCCATTTGTAGGTGTATTGAGGTGTTTGTGAGGAGACACAAACTCCATGCCCTCCTACTCCTCCACTATCTTGGAAACCCTCCTATGTTTTCAAATTTAAGTGCATAAAATTGTCCATAGTATTTTTTTGTTAGCCTTTTATGTCTGCAGTGTCTACAATGAAGTACAAAGGATTTTTATATTTTTTTTTTATTCTTGATAAGGTCCAATTTATATATTTTTGTCTACCATTTCTTTGAAAGTGCTTTTGGTATTGTATCTAAGAGACCATTGCCTAACTCAGTGTCACAAAACTTGTTCTGATTACTTCTACTAAGTGTATTATAGCATTAGCTCTCACATTTATGTCTATAATCTTTTTTGAGTTAATTTTTTGTATATTGTGTGAGTTAAGGGACTCTATATTTCAGTGTTCATCCAGAGAAATAGAACCAGTAAAAAGGGTTTATCTCCGCTATATTCCTTCAGGGATGTCTCAGAAAAGGCTCATAATGCTGCAGTTGACCCCTTTGGGTGGTGCCTGCACATGAAGAACCATCTGTAAACCCAGCCTGGGTTTTCTCTTTCTCAGTGAACTTGTCGTAGAGAACTCTTCATGAGGCAATAGGTGTGGAATATGAGAGAGAGGATAATGTGGCAGGATTAAGGGTATGGACATTTGGGTCACTTCCTCATGCAACTTACTTGTGCCTTCAAGATCTGTCTGAACTTGGTCTCCTGTACACCATTTCTATTTGATAATGTAATGCTGCTGTGCATGCCCAAATTTATGGCTTGGAAGGCCATATACCATCTAATATATGATTGGCAGATCAGGTTGCATGGTAACTTAGTGATCCATGATTAAGTGTTCAGTCTCTATTAAGGTCTAGTAGCAAGCCAAAAGGTGTTTCTCAAATGAACGGTATTTATTCTCAGAGGATGACAGGGTTTTACTCCATATTATAAGCGTTGGCACTTTTATTCTTCCATAAAAGTCTTCTCAAAGGCTGCACACAGCATCTCTACCTTCCACTGACACTTCAAGTACCATCTGATCTGCTCCATCATATGGCTTGAATGGCAAAGCAGCTTGCATGGCAGTGTGGGCCTATTGCAGAGCCTTCCTTTGTTATGGACCTCACTAAATGCTAGTAGTTTTTTGGGTCACTCAGTAAATGGACTAAAGTAACTCATTCAAATGTGGAATATGTTGCCTCTAAAATTCAACAGGGTCCCCTAGGAGTTATGTCTCTTTATGGTGGTAGTAGGGACCAGATATAGTAATTTATCCTTCATTTTTGAAAGGATATCTCAAAAATGCCCAACCCCATTAGACTCCTAGAAATTTCACAGAACTAGAAGCCTTCAGAATTTTTGTAGAATTTATTTACACTTTCTGACATGCAAATGTCTTACTGTCATGCATAGAGCAGTTCTTACTTCCTACTCACCATATCCAACCAGCATAGTATCATCTATGTAATTGACAAGCATGATATACCTGATCTTGTGCAAGGGAAAGGTGATCAAGATCTCTGTGGACTGGGCTTCCCTGGTGGCACAGTGATTAAGAGTCTGCCTGCCGATGCAGGGGACACGGGTTCATGCCCCGGTCCGGGAAGATTCCACATGCCGCAGAGCGGCTGGGCCAGTGAGCCATGGCCGCTAGGCCTGTGCGTCCGGAGCCTGTGCTCCGCAACAGGAGAGGCCACAACAGTGAGAGGCCCACATAATGGAAATTAAAAAAGGATCTCTGTGGACTAAATTATGACCAAGTTGGAGTTGATTTACCCCTGAGATAGGACAGAAGGTATTTTCTGGCTTTGCCAGCTGAAAGCAACTGCTTCCGGTGGACTTTACTAGCAGGTATCAACATAAAAGCATTTGGCAGCTCAGGAGAGATGTGCTCCAGGAAATGTGCTACTTGTTCAAACAACAAAACTGCATTTGGAATAGCAGTTGCAAATGGGGCTGCCACCTGATTAAGTTTATGATGGTACACTATCATTCTCCAACATCCATTTGTTGTCTGCACAGGCCAAGTCGGCAAGTTAAATGGAGATGTGGTAGGAATCATCACTCCTACATCTTTCAAGTCCTTGGTGGTGGCAGTAATCTCTTCAGTCCCTCCATGAATTATATTCTTTTTTATTATTTTTGTAGGTGGAGGTAATTCTAGTGGTTTCCAGTTGGGTTTTCCTACTTTAAAGGTCAAGGAACCAATGTAGAGATTCTGTCAGTTGCTATGTATGTCTATTTTCATTATATAATACATTCCAGAACTGGGAAAATAACCATAGGATGTGTTTAGGAAGCTACTGAACTCACTGTGAGATAAATCAGAGCTAAAATCCCATTGATCACCTGACTTCCATAATCCCGTATTCTGACAGTAGGAACTCAGTGACAATTTGAGTATCCTGAAATGAGTGTCATTTCAGAGTCAGTATCTAACAATCCCTGAAAGGTATGATTATTTCATTTTCCTCAGTTCACAGTCACTTTTTTAAATGGCTATATGTCCCTTTAGGGAAGGCTTGGAGAAAGGCTAACAATATAAATTTTGGCCAGTTTAGAAAGATTATTCAGGGGGACTTGGCTTCTCCTTCATTCAAGAAAGTCTGGGTTTATAAATAGGTTCAAGTATGGGAGTGCATGGTGTGACCCTGAAACTTTGATTTGGTAGCTTAAGTTAGATTTCTGTTCACTAGTCCTAGAACTTTTTTATTTCTTGGTTTATGCAGATTAAGTAAGAATTGCATAGACTGCCCATCTATTTCTTTTCCAGAGATATCACAACCAACTAGCCAATACTATATGTTCCTGTGAATCGAACTATTCTGATTACTGTTTTGGCTCTATTCTCCATTATGTTAACCATGGCCACCTTCTTGGCAATTAAATGCTGTAACTTGGTCCCTGACACAAAGAACAACCACAGAGCTCTGCACGAATGCTGGGGTTTCCTTAGCGCATGTATTTCTCATATGTATAGTGAAAGGTTGGTCTTCTGGACTCTCCTAGAGTGGGTGAGAAAATTTTATATGATAAATCCACTCTAACATTCTAATCTCCTTAAGCCTTTGGATTTCTTCCTCTACAGTACACCAAGGCAATTTAGCATTTTACCTTAATTTAGTGTAGGTCACTATTGGATTCATGACAACCAACAAAGCAACTGACCAACCAACCAAGCTCTTAGTGTTCCTTCTAACTTCTCAAGCTAAAACTTTGAATCTAATCTAGAATCTCTGCTTAGTGGACCCCTACCAATACATTCAGCCTGATACAACTTTATATTTCTTCAATGATTATTCCGCACACTTAAGATTGATTTCCACACATATTTCCCATATCAGTTGGGAAAACTATGTAATTATTTTGGTGTGTATCATACCTTTTCATGGGTCATATTTTGTACCTCATCTTTTGGCTCCTGCTAGGAGTTGCGTTTAGTTATAGATGTGGAAGCAGAGTGTTGGGGTAGGTCCTGTAGAGAATTAACAGTGCATTGTAAGACAAATACCCTAGGGAGGATAGCACAGATTCTTCAGTCAAAGGGGAAGTAGCATCCTCAGGGAAGGATAGAGGGCCTTCATCTACTGGAAAAAAGATTCAGCAGAATTTAGAGGTTTGATGTTCCCAGCCTCATTGGGTTCTGCCCATATGGTCCCATTCCTTACCAATCAATAACTCACTTTAATGGAAGATACCCTGTAAGGATGGGGACCTAATTTGTGTTGTAATTTAGCCAATTGCAGGTTGGAACTCTGTTTTTGTCTTAAATGTCTCAGCTCTGTGACTACAGAAGTTGGGGGTTTATTTCTGGGCAGATAAAGAAGCTGTGTGATCATTAATGTAAAGCTTGAGCTGCAAATTTGAAGCAGGGAACTAATATTTTTATTTTGCCAGTTCTTTTACCACAGTTAAAACTAACCAGCCAAATCCATTATACTCCTTAGCTTGGCTAAAATGTTCTAAGGGAATAAATGTATGCTCACCCAGAAACTCAACTTATGTAATAATTTGATTAGGAGCATCCAATGGTAATATTTTGTGCATCTCTATTGCCATATTATGCCATAGACTACCACTGCCTCTTTACCACTGAAAAAAGTTATTAATACACTTAATTCTAATTGGATTGGGGAATCAAGTTCACAAAACCCAGAGGCAATTCAGAAATGTATCCTTAAGATGTTGCTCCTCTAGAACCACTTCCATTATCAGATAAGGTTCAACCAGTGAATTAGAACGAGGTGTAGATACAAATTAAGATATACATCGCAATAAATTGTTTACCTGATTTTGGGGGCTGACTAGGCAATAATATGTCAGGGTGTTAGAAAGGTCTGGCTTGAAGACAAGCTGCAGCTGCTATCCACAGGCAGAATTTCTTCAGGGAAACCTCAACTGGGCTCTAAAGATTTTTTTTAACATCTTTATTGGAGTATAATTGCTTTACAATGGTGTGTTATTTTCTGTTTATAACAAAGTGAATCAGTTATACATATATATGTTCCCATATCTCTTCCCTCTTGCATCTCCCTCCCTCCCACCCTCCTTATCCCACCCCTCTAGGTGGTCACAAACCACTGAGCTGATCTCCCTGTGCTATGTGGCTGCTTCCCACGAGCTATCTATTTTACATTTGGTAGTGTATATATGTTCATGCTACTTTGTCACAGCTCACTCTTCCCCCTCCCCACATCCTCAAGTCCATTCTCTAGTAGGTATGTGTCTTTATTCACAACTTACCCCTAGGTCCTTCATGGCCTTTTTTTTTCCCCTTACATTCCATATATATGTGTTACCATATGGTATTTCTTTTTCTCTTTATGACTTACTTCACTCTGTATGACAGACTCTAGGTCCATCCACCTCACTACAAATAACTCAATTTCGTTTCTTTTTATGGCTGAGTAATATTCCATTGTATATATGTGCCACAACTTCTTTATCCATTCATCTGTTGGACACTTGGGTTGTTTCCATGTCCTGCCTACTGTAAATAGAGCTGCAATGAATATTTTGGTACAAGACTCTTTGCATTATGGTTTTCCCAGGGTATATGCCCAGTAGTGGGATTGCTGGGTCATATTGTAATTCTATTTTCAGTTTTTTAATGAACCTCCATACTGTTCTCCATAGTGGCTGTATCAATTTACATTCCCAACAAAGGTGCAAGAGGGTTCCCTTTTCTCCACACCCTCTCCAGAATTTATTGTTTCTAGTTTTTTTTATGATGGCCATTCTGACCGGTGTGAGATGATATCTCATTGTAGTTTTGATTTGCATTTCTCTAATGATTAATGATGTTGAGCATTTTTTCACGAGTTTGTTGGCAATATGCATATCTTCTTTGGAGAAATGTCTATTTAGGTGTGCGTATTGTTGGACTGGGTAGTTTGTTTTTTATTTTTTGTTATTGAGCTGCATGAGCTGCTTGTAAATCTTGGAGATTAATCCTTTGTCAGTTGCTCCATTTGCAAATATATTCTCCCAATGTGAGGGTTCTCTTTTGGTCTTGTTTACGGTTTCCTTTGCTGTGCAAAAGCTTTTAAGTTTCATTAGGTCTCATTTGTTTATTTTTGTTTTTATTTCCATTTCTCCAGGACGTGGGTCAAAAAGGATCTTGCTGTGATTTATATCATAGAATGTTCTGACTATGTTTTTTTCTAAGAGTTTTATAGTGTCTGGCCTTACATTTAGCTCTTTAATGCATTTTGAGTTTATTATTGTGTATGGTGTTAGGGAGTTTTCTAATTTCATACTTTTACATGTAGCTGTCCAGTTTTCCCAGCACCACTTATTGAAGAGACTGTCTTTTCTCCATTGTATATCCTTGCCTCTTTTGTCATAGATTAGTTGACCATAGGTGTGTGGGTTTATCTCTGGGCTTTCTATCCTTTTCCATTGATCTATGTGTCTGTTTTTGTGCCAGTACCATATTTTCTTGATTACTGTAGCTCTGTAGTATAGTCTGAAGTCAGGGAGCCTGATTCCTCCAGTTCCATATTTTGTTCTCAAGATTGCTTTGGCTATTCGGGGTCTTTTGTGTTTCCATACAAATTGTGAAATTTTTTGTTCTAATTCTGTGAACAATGTCAGTGATAGTTTGATAGGGATTGCATTGAATCTGTAGATTGCTTTGGGTAGTAGAGTCATTTTCACAATATTGATTCTTCTAATTGAAGAATATGGTATATCTCTCCATCAATTTGTGTTATCTTTAATTTCTTTCATCAGTGTCTTATAATTTTCTGCATACAGGTCTTTTGTCTCCTTAGGTAGGTTTATTCCTAGATATTTTATTCTTTTGGTTGCAATGGTAAATGAGAGTGTTCTCTTAATTTCACGTTCAGATTTTTCATCATTAGTGTATAGGAATGCCAGAGATTTCTGTGCATTAATTTTGTATCCTGCTACTTTACCAAATTCATTGATTAGCTCTAGCAGTTTTTTGGTAGCATCTTTAGGATTCTCTCTATATAGTACTATGTCATCTGCAGAGAGTGAGTGTTTTACTTCTACTTTTCCAACTTGGATTCCTATATTTCGTTTCTTCTCTGATTGCTGTGGCTAGACTTCCAAAACTATGTTGAAAAAGAGTGGTGAGAGTGGGCAACCTTATTTTCTTCCTGATCTTAGTGGAAGTGCTTTCAGTTTTTCACCATTGAAGGCGATGTTGGCTGTGAGTTTGTCATATATGGCCTTTATTATGTTGAGGAAAGTTCTCTCTATGCCTACTTTCTGGAGGGGTTTTATGATAATTGGGTGTTGAATTGTGTTGAAAGCTTTCTCTGCACCTGTTGAGATGATAATATGGTTTTGCTCCTTCAATTTGTTAATATGGTGTATCACGTTGATTGATTTGCATATATTGAAGAATCCTTGCATTCCTGGAATAAACCCCACTTGAACATGGTGTATGATCCTTTTTTAAAATGCTGTTGGATTCTGTTTGCGAGTATTTTGTTGAGGATTTTTGCATCTATGTTCATCAGGGATATTGGACTGTAGTTTTCTTTCTTTGTGACATCTTTGTCTGGTTTGGGTATCAGTGTGATTGTGGCCTTGTAGAATGAGTTTGGGAGTGTTCCTCCCTCTGCTATATATTGGAAGAGTTTTAGAAAGATACATGTTATCTCTTCTCTAAATGTCTGATAGAATTCGCCTGTGAAGCTATCTGGTCCTGGGTATTTGTTTGTTGGAAGATTGTTAATCACAGTTTCAGTTTCAGTGCTTGTGATTGGTCTCTTCATATTTTCTATTTTTTCCTGGTTCAGTCTCGGTAGGTTATGCATTTCTAAGAATTTGTCCATTTGTTCCAGGTGGTCCATTTTATTGTCATGGAGGTGCTTGCAATAATCTCTCATGATCTTTTGTATTTCTGCAGTGTCAGTTGCTACTTCTCCATTTTCATTTCTAATTCTATTGATTTGAATCTTTTCCCCTTTTTTCTTGATGAGTTTGGCTAATGGTTTATCAATTTTGTTTATCTTCTCAAAGAACCAGCTTTTAGTTTTATTGATCTTTACTATCGTTTCCTTCATTTCTTTTTCATTTATTTCTGATCTGATCTTTATGATTTCTTTCCTTCTGCTAACTTTGTGGCTTTTTGTTCTTCTTTCTCTAATTGCTTTAGGTGCAAGGTTAGGTTGTTTATTTGAGTTGTCTCCTCTTTCCTAAGGTAGGATTGTATTGCTATAACCTTCCCTCGTAGAAGTGCTTTTGCTGCATCCCATATGTTTTGGGCCGTCATGTTTTCATTGTCATTTGTTTCTAGGTATTTTTTCGCTTTCCTCTTTGATTTCTTCAGTGATCTCTTGCTTATTAAGTAGTGTATTGTTTAGCCTCCATGTGTCTGTATTTTTTGCAGATTTTTCCTGTAATTGATATTGAGTCTCATAGCGTTGTGGTCAGAAAAGATACTTGATACGATCTAAATTTTCTTAAATTTACAAAGGCTTCATTTGTGACCCAAGGTATGATCTATCCTGGAGAATGTTCCATGAGCACTTGAGAAAAATGTGTATTCTGTTGTTTTTGGATGGAATGTCCTATAAATATCAATTAGTCCATCTTGTTTAATGTATCATTGAAAACTTGTGTTTCCTTATTTATTTTCATTTTGGATGATCTGTCCATTGGTGAAAGCGGGGTGTTAAAGACACCTACTATGATTGTGTTACTGTCGATTTCCCCTTTTATGGCTGTTAGTATTTGCCTTATGTATTGTGGTGCTCCTATGTTGGGTGCATAAATATTTACAATTGTTATATCTTCTTCTTGGCTTGATCCCTTGACCATTACCTAGTTTCCTTCTTTGTTCTTGTAATAGTCTTTATTTTAAAGGCTATTTTGTCTGATATGTGAATTGCTACTCCAGCTTTCTCTTGATTTCCATTTCCATGGAATATCTTTCTCTGTTCGCTCACTTTCAGTCTCTATGTATCCCTAGGTCTCAAGTGGGTCTTTTGTAGACAACATATGTACGGGTTTGTTTTTATATCCATTCAGCCAGTCTGTGCCTTTAGGTGGGAGCATTTAGTCCATTTACATTTAAGGTAATTATCGATATGTATGTTCCTATTCCCATTTTCTTAATTGTTTTGGGTTTGTTATTAATGTTTCTTGCATTTTCTCTATTCTATTAACAAGATTTTGGATCATCTTTACTATCATTATTCTGAATTCCTTTTCAGGTAGACTGCCTATTTCTTCTTCATTTGTTAGGTCTGGTGGGTTTTTACCTTGCTTCTTCATCTTCTGTTTTTTCTGTCTTCTCATTTCGCTTATCTTACCGTATTAGGGATATCCTTCTCACAGGCTGCAGGTTAGTAGTTCCCGTTGCTTTTGGTGTCTGTCCCCAGTGGCTAAGGTTGGTTCAGTGGTCTGTGTAGGCTTCCTGGTGGAGGGGACTAGTGCCTGTGCTCTGGTGGATGAGGCTGGATCTTGTCTTTCTGCTGGGCACTTCCACATCTGGTGGTGTGTTTTGGGGTGTCTGTGTCCATATTATAATTTTAGGCAGCCTCTCTGCTAATGGATGGGGCTGTGTTCCTCTCTTTCTAGATGATTGGCATAGGGTGCCCAGCACTGTAGCTTGCTGGTCATTGAGTGATGCTTGGTCTTGGTGTTGAGATGGAGGTCTCTGGGAGATTTTTGCCATTTGATATTACGTGCAGCTGGGAGGTCTCTTGTGGACCAGTGTCCTGAAGTTGTCTCTCCTACCTCAGAGGCCCAGCAGTGACTCCTGGCTGGAGCAGCAAGAGCATTTCATCCACACAGCTCAGAATAAAAAGGAGAAAAAATAGAAAGAAAGAAAAATGGTAAAATAAAATAAGATAAAATAAAGTTATTAAAATAAAAATTATTATTATGAAAAAAATCTTTAAAGAAAAAAAAAGAAAAGAAATACAAAACGGACGGATAGAACCCTAGGACAAATGGTGAAAGCAAAGCTATACAGAGAAAATCTCACACAGAAGCATACACATACACACTCACAAAAAGAGGAAAAGGGGAAAAAATAATATATCTTGCTCCCAAAGTCCACCTGTTCAATTTGGGATGATTCGTTGTCTCTTCATGTATTCCGCAGTTGCAGGGTACATTAAGTTGATTGTGGAGCTTTAATTCGCTGCTTCTGAGGCTGCTGTGAGTAATTTCCTTCTCTTCTTTGTTCGCACAGCTCCCAGGGCTCAGGTTTGGATTTGGCCCCGCCTATGCGTGTAGGCCTCCTGAGGGCGTCTGTTGTTCGCTCAGACATGACGGGGTTAAAGGAGCCACTGATTCGGGGGCTCTGGCTCACTCAGGCCGGGGCGAGGGAGGGGTACGGTTATGGGGCGAGCCTGTGGCATCAGAGGCCAACATGACGTTGCAGCAGCCTGAGGCCTGCCGTGCATTCTCCCGGGGAAGTTTTCCCTGGATTATGGGACCCTGGCAGTGGCGGGCTGCACAGGCTCCCAGGAGGGGAGGTGGGGATAGTTACCTGTGCTCGCACACAGGCTTCTTGGTGGCGGCAGCAGCAGCCTTAGGGTCTCATGCCTGTCTCTGTGTTCCACGCTGATAGCCGCAGCTCGCGCCTGTCTCTGGAACTCCTTTAAGCAGCGCTCTTAATCCCGTCTCCTCGAGCACCAGGAAGAAAAGAGGCAAGAAAAAGTCTCTTGCTCTTTGGTAGCTCCAGACTTTTCCTGGACTCCCTCCGGGCTAGCAGTGGTGTACTAATCCCTTCAGGCTATGTTCACACCGCCAATCCCAGTCCCCTCCCTGCGCTCCTACTGAAGCCCAAGCCTCAGCTCCCAGCCCCCGCCTGCCCTGGCGTGTGAGCAGACAAGCCTCTCGGGCTGGTGAGTGCACGTCGGCACCGATCCTCTGTGCAGGAATCTTTACGCTTTACCCTCCGCACCCCTGTGACTGCGCTCTCCTCCTCGGCACCGAAGCTCCCCGCCTCTGCCACCCACAGTCTCTGCCTGCGAAGGGACTTCCTAGTGTGTGGAAAGCTTTCCTCTAACACAACTCCCTCCCACTGGTGCTGGTCCCATCCCTATTCTTTTGTCTCTGTTTTTTCTTTTTTCTTTTGCCCTACCCAGGTACATGGGGAGTTTCTTGCCTTTTGGGAGGTCTGAGGACTTCTACCAGTGTTCAGTGGGTGTTCTATAGGAACAGTTCCACGTGTAGATGTATTTCTGATGTATCTGTGGAAAGGAAGGTGATCTCCGCATCTTACTCTTCCACCATCTTCTCCTAAAGATGTTTTAATTGATTGAATCTGGTCCACCCAGATTACTTAAAATAATATCCCTTAATTAAAGTTAATGGAGCATGGATTTTTATCAGTTCTACAAAATAGCTTCACAACAACACTTACATTAATATATGATTGAATAACTGGGCCCTGTAGCCTAGCTAAGTTGACATATAAAAAACGACTATCACAGTTATCAACTTTATTCTCTTCCATGTGAATGTCTGATTGTCCTAGCACCATTGGTTGAAAAGACTATTCCTTTCCTCTTGATCTTTCTTTTCATTCTTGTTGAAAACAAGTTGACCATAAATGTAAAGGCTTATTTCTGGATTTTTAACTATATTCTATTGATTTATATGTCTGTCATAATGATAGTACCACAGTCACTTGATGACTGTATATTTGTAGTAAGTTTTGAAATCAAGAAGTGTGAGTCCTCCAATTTTGTTCTTCTACTCCAAGTGTGGTTTGGTATTTTGCATTCTTTGCATTTACATTTACATTTAAGATAAGCTTGTCAAGTTCTACCATTAAGACAGCTGAGGTTTGGCTAGGCATTGCATTTAATCTATAGATTGATAGTACTGCCATCTTAGCAACATTATGTATTCCAGTTTATAGGCACAGTACTCATTCCATTTATTCTGGTTTTCTTTAATTTCTTTCAACAGTGTTTAATCTTTCCTTTGTACAAGTTTTGCAAATCTATGATTAAATTTATTCTAAGTATTTTATTCTTTTTGATACTATTGTAGTTGGTATTCCTTTTTTAACTTCATTCTTAGACTATTTATTGTTAGTGTATAGAAATATGATAGATTCTTAAAATTTTCAACTGTATTCTGCAAGCTTGCTGAATTTTTTTATTACTTCAAAAGTATTTTTAGTGGATTATTTAGGATTTTCCATATATAAGACTATGGCATCTACAAATAAGCATAGCTGTACTTCCTTTCCTTCCTTCCTTAATTCCACTGGCTATAGCTTACAGTAAATTATTTAAAATAAGTGGTAAGAGTGGATATTTTCTTCTTGTTCCTTATCTTAGTAGAAAAACATATCGTTTTAACCATTAAATATAGTATCAGCTGTGGATTTTTCGAGATGCACTTTTTCTAGTTGAGGAAGTGAAATTTTAATTCCTGGTTTGTTGAATATTTTTCCTCATGAAAAGGCATTAGAATTTATCAAATGCTTTTTTTTGTATCTATTGAGATGATCATGTGGCTTCCATTTTTCTTCTGTTAATATAATGTATTATATCGATTGATTTTCAGATGTTAAACCAACCTTGATCATGGTATATAGTTCTGTTTTATATATTGCTGAATTCAGTTAGTAGATAATTCAGTGAGGATTTTGGCATATGCATTCATAGGAATATTGGTTTCTTTGTTTCTTTTTCCCTTTCCTTTTGATACCTTTGACTGGCTTTTGTGTGAGGGTGATACTTGTCTCCATGTCAGATGAGTTGGGGGTGTTTTCTCTTCTATTTTTGGGAGAAGTTGTGAATAATTGGTATTAATTATTCTTTTAAAATACAATAAAATTCACTCATGAAGTCATTTGGTCCTGAACTTTTCTTTGTGGGTAGTTTTATGAATACTAATCCAATCTCTTTACTTATAATAAGTCTATTCAGATTTTCAAATTTCTTTTTGATTCTGTTTCAGTCGTTTCTGTTTGATAAATTTATCTATTTCACCTGTGGTTTTAATTTGTTGGCACACATTTGTTCACAATAGTCACATATAAACTTTTAAATTTCTATTAAGTCAGTAATAGTATTCTTCTTTTCAATCCTGATTTTAGTAATTTGAGATTTCTCTCTCTCTCTCCTTCTGTTTCAGTGTGGTGAAAGCCTTGTCAATTTTATTGTTATTTGCAAGGAATCAATTTTGGTTTTATTGTTTTTATTGACTGTTTTTCAATTCCTTCTCTCATTAATTTGTGCTCTGATATTTATTATTTTTTTCCTTCTACTTGCTTTGGGTTTATTTTTATTTTTTTCTTTCTATTTTTAATTTCTAATGATAAGAGATCCAATAATTGATTTGAGTTTATTTTTTTTCAATATATGTGTTTATATCTGTAAATTCTCCTCTAAGGACTAATTTAGTTATGTCCTATAAGTTCCAGTATATTGTGTTTTCATTTTCATTCATTTCAAACTATTTTCTAGATTCTCTTGTGATTTCCCCTATGACTCATTTGTTATTTATGAGTATGTATTTAATTTCTTATATATTTGTGAAATTTTGAAAGGTCATTCTATTATTTAGTTCTAATTTTAAAAATTATAGCTTTAATATTTATTTTTAAGATAAAGCTCCAATCATTTTTCCACTTATATATTATAGAATTTCAGTTCCATTCAAGGTAGATGAATTTAAACAGTTATTCACCAGAAAAGAGAGAAGAAATCTGTCAGCTTTCTTTTTCTGTTTCTTTTAAATAGAAATTTAAAATCTAAATATAAAACCCCAACTTTTCATGCCCCATTCTTTTTGATATAAAAATTGATAAAGCCCTAACTGTATACTTGAACCTTTTAGAAAATGCCACTTTTATAGCAGTGGAGATTCTTACTGTGCTTTCCAGCTTTAATCCACATTTTTTTCATTTTGTTGTGTTTTTAAATATTTTTTCCAGGTTTATAGAGATATTGTTGATAACATGTAAATTTAAGGCATGGAATATGATGACTTGATACATATATGTATTATAAAATGATTACCAGAATAAAAACACCTCCATACCCTCACATAATTATATTTTTATGGTGATAATATTTAAGTTTTACTCTCTTAACAACTTTCAATAAATAATACAATACTGTTTGCTATAGAAACCACGTTGTACATAGATTCCTAGAACTCATTTATCTTATAGCTGAAAGTTTGTACCCTTTGACAATCATCTCATTTGCACACCCCCCAACTCCTGGTAACCACCATTCTATTCTCTATTTCTATGAGTTTGATTATTTTAGATTCCACATATAAATGAGAACATGTAGTGTTTGTCTTTCTTTGACTTATTTCACTTACCATAATTCCCCAAAGGTCCATCCATATTTTCACAAATAGCATAATTTCCTTCTTTTA
The DNA here is from genome assembly GCF_003031525.2 of Neophocaena asiaeorientalis asiaeorientalis. Taxonomy (NCBI): domain Eukaryota; kingdom Metazoa; phylum Chordata; class Mammalia; order Artiodactyla; family Phocoenidae; genus Neophocaena; species Neophocaena asiaeorientalis. The sequence continues at coordinate 128,445 of NW_020171979.1, forward strand.
TAGGGATGAATATATATATATTTGACATTTTCTTTATCCATTCATCTGAAAATGGACACAATTTGTTTCCATGTCTTGACTATTGTAAATAATGCTGTGATAAACATAGTGGTGAGGATGTCTCTTTGAGATAGTAATTCATTTTTTTATTGAGGTCTAATTGACATACATGATATTAGTTTTAGGTATACATAAATGATTTAATATTTGTATATATTGTGAAATGATCACCACAATAAGTCTAGTTAACATCTGTCACCATAGATAGTTACAATTTTTTCCTTGTGAGTAGAACTTTTAACATTTGCTTTCTTAGCAATTTTCAAATATGCAATACAGAATTGTTAACTGTAGTCTCCATGCTGTAAATTACAGCCCAATGACTAATTTATTTTATAACTGGAAGTTTGTACCTTTTGACCCCATTCACCTGTTTCATCCACCTTTCAACCCCCATTCTGGTAATAACTAATCTGATCTCTATATCTATGCATTTGTTTTGTTTTAAATTCCACATATATGTGCAATCATTCAGTATTTGTCTCTCTGTGACTGACATATTTCATGGTAATTCTATTCTTAATTTTTTGAGGAACCTCTGTATTCTTTTCCACAGTGGCTGTGCCAATTTACATACCTACCACCAGTGCACAAGGGTTCCTCTTTCTCCATATCCTCACCAACACTTATCTCTTGGCTTTTGATAGTAGCCATTCTGACAGGTGTGAGGGGATATCTCATTGCAGTTTTAATTTGCATTTTCCTGATGATCTTTCCATATACCTATTGGTTATTTGTATGCCTTCTTTGGAAAAATGATTATTAAATTTCTTTGCCAATTTTTTAGTCAGATTTTTTGCTATTGAGCTGTATGAGTTCTTCATATATTTTGGATATTAAATCATTATATGTATGGTTTGCAAATATTTTTGCTCATTCTGTATGGTGTTTTTTGAATTTGTTTATTATTTCTTTTGTTGTGTAGAAGGTTTGATGTAACGGCCCCCTTCTCAAATATTAATTGACTGTAAATACATGGGTTTTATTTCATAGCTCTTGATTTTGTCCATTAGTCTATGTGTCAGTTTTTAGGTGAGTACCATAATATTTTGATTAATATAGCATTATCATATTGTTTGAAATCAGGAAGTGTGATGTCTCCAAATTTGTTCTTTTCTTTTCAGGATTGCATTGACTGTTTGGGGTCTTTTATTACTCCATATACATTTTTGGACTGTTTTTTTTTCTATTTCTGTGAAAAATGCCATTGGAATTTTGATAATTGTATTGAATATATAGATTATTTTGGTAATCATGGACATTTGAATAAATTTAATGATATAAATTCTTATGATCCACGAGCATGGAATATCTTCCTTTTGTTTGTGAGTTCTTCAATTTATTTCATTAAATTATGTAGATTTAGTATTTACATCTTTCATATCCTTGGTTAAATATATTTCTGAGTATTTTATATTTTTGGTGCTGTTGTAAGTGAATTCTTTTTAATTTCTATTTAAGATAATTTGTTGTTAGTGTATAAACACACAACACATTTTTAATGTTAATTTGTATCCTATAATTTTACTAAATTTGTTGATTACTTTTACCAGTTTATTGGTAGAATATTTAGGATTCTGTATATATAAGATCATGTCATCTGGAAACAGAAATTTTCTATCTTTTTTTCTTATTTGAATGTCATTTATTTCTTTTTCTTGACTGATTGCTCTGGGTAGGACTTCCAGTACTATGATGAATAGGAGTGGTGATAGTGGGCACCCTCGGTTTTTCCTCATCTTAGAGGCAAAGCTTTCAACTGTTCACCATTGAGTATAATGGCAGTTGTGCTTGTCATATTTGATGAGGTACTACATTCCTTATGTTGAGGTACCTTACTATAGAAATTTGTTGAGAATTATATTTTTAATATGAAGGGATGTTGAATTATATCAAAGGCTCTTTCTGTATCAATTGAGACTACTATATATATATATAATTTTTATCTTTCATTTTATTAACGTTATGTATTACATTTATTGATTTGTATATGTTGAGCCATCCTTGCATCCCAGGATAAATTCCACTTCATCAAGACATAAGATCCTTTTAATTTGCTGTTGAAGTTACATTGGTTCAGCATTTTTAATCTATATATATCAGGGATATTGCCTTTAATTTTAATTTCTTTTAGTGTCTTTATCAGGCCTTGGTATCAGGTAATACTGACCTTGTAAAATTAGCTTGAGAGTGTTCCAATTTTTTTGAAATATTTTATAAGGATTGTTGTTATTTTCCCTTTAAATATTTTGTAGAATTCACCAGTGAATTGATCTGGTCCTAGGTTTTCCTGTGTTGGCAGGATTTTGATTACTTATTCTATCTCTTTACTCATTATTGTCTTGTTCAGATTTTCTATTTCTTCATGATTTTGTCTTAGTAGGTTGTATGAATCTAGGAATTTATTCATCTCTTCCACATTGTCCAATGTGTTGATGTATAATTATTCATTGTGATTTCTTATGATTCTTTGTATTTCTGTGGTATCAGTTGTAATGCTTCCTCTTTCATTTCTGATTATATTTATTTGACTTGTCCCTTTTTTCCTTAGTTATTCTACCTAAAGGTTTGCCAATTTTGTTTCTCATTACAAAAAAAAAAAAAAAACAAACCCCAACTTAGTTTCTTTGATCTGTTCTCTTGTTTTCATGGTCTCTATTCAATTTATTTTGCTCTTATCTTTGTTATTTTCTTCCTTATGCTAACTTCGGGTTTAGTTTCTTTTCTATCTAGTTCCTTGAGGTGTACTGTTAGGTTATTTATGTTGTCCCGTTTTTGTACTTAATGTGGGAATTTATTGCTATAAACATCCTTATTAGAACTGTTTTTGCTGCATTTCATATGTTTTGTTATGTTGTGTTTCCTTTTTATTCATTTCAAAATATCTTTTTACTTCCTTTTCAATTTATTCTTTGACCTATTTGTTGTTCAGGATAGTGTTGTTTAATTTCCACAGATTTGTGAATTTTCCAGTTTTCCTCCTGTTATTGATTTCCAGATTCATACCATTGTGGTCATAAAAGATACTTGGTATGATTTCAATTTTCTCACATTTGATAAGGCTTATTTGGACCTAACGTATGATCTATCCTTAAGAATTTTTCATGCATGTCTAAGAAGAATGTACATCCTACTACTGTTGGGTGGAGTGTTCTCAATATGTCTGTTAGGTCTATTTGATCTGAGGTATAGTTCAAGACCAGCATTTCCTCATTGATTTTCTGCCTGACTTATCTTTCCATTGTTGAAAGTGGATTATTGAAATCTCCTACTATTATTGTACTGTTTTCTGTTTTTCCCTTCAGATCTGTTACTATTTGCTTAATATCTATGGGAAATCTGATGTTGGGTACTTATTTATAGTTGTTATATCCTCTTTATGAATTGATCTCTTTAACATTATATAATGACCTTCTTTATCTCTTGTTATAGTTTTTGACTGAAAGTCTATTTTGTCTTATACAAGTGTAGCTAACCCTTTTCTTTTTGGTTTTCCATTTGTTTGCAATATCTTTTTTTTTCCTTTTCTTTGAGCCTATGTATGTCCTTAAAGCTGAAATGAGTTTCTTTTAGAGAGCATATAGCTGGATCTTGTTTTTCAATCTGTTCAGCCAGTCTATGACTTTTGATTGAAGAATTAAATTAATTATATTTATAGTAATTATTGATAGGTAAGGATTTATGAATGACATCATATTAATTGTTTTCTTGTTTTGTAGTTCATTTGCTCCTTTCTTCCTCTTATGTTGTCCTGCTTTGTGAATTGATGATTTTCAACAGTGGCATGCTTTGATCCCTTTCTCTTTATCTTTTGAGTATCTACTGTAAATTTTACCTTGTGGTTGTTATAAGACTTCCATAAAACCTTTTATAGGTGTTACAGTCTATTATAAGCTGATAATAACTAAACTTAGTTTACATACAAAAAGCTCCATCATTTTTCTTCCCCACAACACCATTACATATTTTAATTTTCAATGTCATAATTTGCCTCTTTCTATATTGTGTATCTATTAAAACTTGTTGTTGCTGATATTATTTTTAATATTTTGTTCTAAAACCTTATACTAAAGTTAATTGATTAACATACCATTATATTACAATGTTGGAGAATTGTGAAATTGACTATATACTTATCTTTAATAGCATGTTTTATATTTTCATTTGTTTTCATATTAATAGTTATCATCCTTTTATTTCAGCTCAAAAAACTCCTTTCAACATTTCTTGTAAGGCAGGTCTAGTGATGATGAACTCTCTCAGCTTTTGTTTGTTTGGGAAAGTCTATATCTCTCCTTTATTCATGAAAGATAACTTTGCTGGGTAAATTATTCTTGGTTCCCAGTTTGTTTCTTACAGCATTGTTTCTGTCTTAAAGGTGTTTCCTTATATGTGAGTATATTTGTTCTTACTGCTTTTTAAAATTTTCTCTTTTGCTTTGGTTTGCACTGTTTTATCATAATGTGTCTTAGAGAAGATCTTTTGAGGTTGAAATTTTGGGATGACCTATTAGCTTCCTGAACTTGAGTGTCCAAATCTTCCTCCAGATAGGCAACGTTCTCATTCATCATTTTTTAAAATAAGCTTTTGCTTGAAAAAGCTGTTCTTCTGTGACTCTAATTACACATAGTTTTTTTTTTCTTTTAATGGTATCCAATAATTCAAAAAAGTTCTTCACTCTTTTCATTCTTTCTTCTTTTTGCTCCTTGTTCTGGGTGAGTTCACATATTGTGTTCAATAATTCTTTCTTCTGATTGATCAACATTGCTCATGAAACTTCCTATTGAATTCTTCAGCTCAGTTAATGTAGTCTTCAACTTTTGGATTTCTCTTTGCTTTTTTTTTTTAATAATTTATATTTCTTTGTTGAACTCATTTTGTTGGTGCATTTTTTTAAAAAAATTTCTTAAAGTTGTCTATTTATGTTTTATTATAGTTTACTTATTTCTTCTAAGAAGATTATTATGCATTCTTTTGTTTTAAGACAGTTCATAGATCTCCATTTTTTAGGGTCACTTGTTGATGTTTTATTAGTTTCCTTTTGTGGAGTCATATTTCCTTGATTATTCAAGACCCTTGTGGCCTTGTGTTGGTCTCTGTGGATGAGACAGATGTTGAGGATGTAAGCACCTTTTCCAGTTTTTATAAACTGGCTTTGGCAGACAAAACACTTTACCAGTCAGCCTGTCCAGAGACTGTGGTTGGGTGGTCTGGTGGTGTCAATGGGTGTTCTAGCTACTGCTGTCCTTGAGACTGAAAGCTGGTCCCTGCATCAGTCATGAGTCAGGCTTGGTGTTTGGGTACATAAGAACCAGACCCATGCCTTGGTCTAGGGGGTGGAAATGAAGCCTGGGTTCAGTGAGGAAGACATGGCTCTTGAGTCTGTAGTGATGGGTTTGGGTCTGTGTCCACATGGGTGATCCTGGATCCAGGGTACACAAGTGTCAATCAAATGCTGGGGACCACTAGTGTGGGCCCAGTGTCTGGGTCTACAGGAGCCAGTCCAGGACTGGAATAGGCTTATGGGATCTTACTGGAACCCTGAGCCACAGGATTCACTCTAGGTCATGGGAGCTGGCCAGCACTGGGTGTTGTATGAAACTGGGTTCATGGGAGCCTACTGGGAGTGTGATCCCATAGTAGTTGACAGGTACCAAAGTGAGCTGGTAGCCTGGGATCACAGGAGCTTATTAAGATTCTCCTGGGGCTGCAGGAAGCAGCAGGTGTCAGAATGAATCAGGGGCTTGGATTTGCAAAAGCCCACCAGGAGCTTGATGCCATAGAAGCTGCCTGAAGCCTTGGGAGCCACCTGGGGCCTCTGGAGTTTCCTGGTGCCTGGCTGGGCTGGTGTCTTGCATTCATGGGGCTCTCTGGGAGCCTGGAGCCAAGGAAGCCACATGGAGCTGCAGGAGCCACTTGGGACCACTGAAGCCAGCAAGTGCTGGGGAGAGCCAGGGCCTGGATTCATGGTAACCTGCTAGGGGCCTGATCCTATGAAAGCTGCCTTGGGTCACTGGAGTTAGCAGGCATTGTGGTGAGATAAGGGTATGAATTTTCAGGAGCCCATGGGGAGACTGGTGCCAAAAATGCTGCCTGGGGTTGCAGGAGTAGCCTGAGGCTGCTAGGGTCAGCAGGCATCAGGGTGAGCTAAGGGATTAGGTTTGTGGGAACCTTCAAGGAATCATCTGAGGTGGCAGGTGTTGGTCTGGTATTGTGACATGCTGGCTCTGTTACCTGTGATAAAGTTGGGCACTCACTTTACTCTTCTTCTCTCATGGGGTGGGTATCTCTCTCTGCACTGGGCTTCCCAGGCTTGGTGGAGGTGTAATGGGAGTAGTGTGAACCTATCTTTCCTACCCTCCTCAATGTGTCTTTGTTATTTCTATGCTTCAATCTGGTGCTATAATCTCTCACCTGGAATCCTTGGCTCTTGTGAGGGTATTTTAATGTATGAAAATTTGCTCAAATTGATATTTATAGGAGGAGACAAATGCTAAAAATTCCTGTGCCACAATTTTGCTGACATCATTCCCTTGTATCCATTTCTATTTTTATGTAATTATAGTCAGAGAACACACTTTGGGTAATATTAATCCTTTTAAAGTTTGTGAAGGTTGTATGGCTTAATATATGTTATATCTTGGATAATGCTCCATATTTACTTGAGAAGAATGTATATTATGCTGTTATTGGGTGGAGTATTCTATGACTGTCTGTTAGGTTTAGTTGGTTTATAGTGTTGCTCAAGTCTTGTATATCCTTGTTGATCTTCTTCCAAGTTGATTTTTCCATTATTAAAATTAAGATATTGAAGTCTCCAACTGTTATTGTTAAATTTTCTATCTCTTTTCCCTTCTCAGTTTTTAGTTCATGTATTTCAAGGCTATAATTTTAGGTGCATATATGTTTTTAATTGCTATGTCTTCCTTATTAAATTACCCTTTATTTTTATATAATGTCCTTTTTGTCTTGAATAGAAATTTATGTCTGAAATTTACATTTTCTGAATATTAATATAGGCCTTCCAGCTCTCTTTTAGTTACTGTTTGCATGGTATATCTCTTAACTTCTTTTTATATTCAACTTATCTGTGTCTTTGAATCTAATATGTATCTCTGTAGTCAGCATATGGTTGTATATTGTTATTTATTTTAATCCACTCTACCAATCAGTACTTTGTTATTGGAGTCTTTAATCTATTTATATTTAATATAGTTACAGACAACACAATTATGGATCTTCAATTTTGCTGTTTTTTTCTTAATGTCTTATGACTGTAGGGCACTCTTCTCTAATCTTCCATTTCTATCTTCATTTGTGTTACATAGACACTTTCTTGTGTACCATTTCAATTCCTTTGTTGTTTCTTTTTCTTTCACTTTTGACTTATTTTCTTAGTGGTTTCCTTGTAGATTTCAACTAACAACTTACTGTACAATAATCTAGTACAGATTAATAACTTAATTTCAATACTATAAAAAAAGACTTGTTTCAATATAGCCCCATTCCCTTCTTTCTCTTTTGTTCTATTATTGTCATGATTGTTATATCTTTATATATTATCAATCCATCAACAGACTTATGTAATTATTTGCAGATAATGTTTTATGCAAACTTCCTTTAAATTATAGAGTAGAAGAAAAGTGCTACAAACAAATATATGTTTTATGCTCTCTTTTATATTTACTTATGTACTCACCCATACTGATGAACTTTACTTCGTCCTTTGGGTTCCAGTTACTGTTTCATTTCCTTTCAGTTCATCTTAAAAAACTCCTTTTAATATTTCTTGTTGGAGAATACTACTATAAATGGTTTCTATTAATTTTTATTTATTTGGTAATATCTTAATTTTCCTTCATTTTGAAGGAATTTTTTCTGGATATATTATTCTTTAGGTTGCTTCTTTTTCAAGCTCAGTGTTCGGGTTTTTCCTTTTTTTTCTGTCATCATATCCTTTGTGTTTGAAAAACTTTCTTTTGCAATTATTTTAGAGCACATCAACTTAGTTTACCTCATCTTGGTATTTGCAGAAGATATTTTGCTGGTGTCCATGGTTTTAGATTGTAAATCTCCTGTCATTTGAACATGCATTGTTTCTTTCTGGCTCCTTTGAGATTTTATTGTAGTCTTATTTTTTTCAGAAGGTTGAATTTCTTTGCATTTATCCTGTTTAGGGTAAACTCACTTCTAAAATTCATAGCTTTATGTCTTGCATGAAATTTGGAAAACTTTCAGCCATTTTTTTTGAATACTTTTTCTCATTTGTGGGCTTATTCAGTATGCCAGTGTCCAGTCCAGGATACATAGAAGGCAACACACATAAACACACACATACTAAAAAGAATGTCATGTTGTTCCTTGAGTCTTGAGATCTTTAGCCACTATTTCTTATTTCCTCCACATATTGGAGTACTCTGACATTTATTTTATGTGTTTTATTTATTTTTCGTGTTTATGATGGCTGTCTGAATTAGGGTAGAGATAATGCAGAAAGATTGGCTAAATTTTAAAATTAGGAAGATAGAAATCATAGGATTTGCTGGTTGTACATGGGTTTATTAGTAGATGATAAAATTAAAGGTATCACCTACATTGTGTGAATGGGCAGATGGCAAAGTAATCATATAACATTATCCAAACTAGGACATTTTTTAAATGAAAGGATGAGCAATTATATATTACACTAGGATAACAGGTGTAAACCAGGATATTTCCAGGCAAATCAGAATATATGGTCTGCCTACTATACAATAATTCTGGTAGGAAAGAAGAGAGTCTTTTGGAGGAATTTTATACTTTGTTTGAAAAGTTTTGAATTGAAACACCTATGAAACATACAAGTAGTCTAATAGGTGCTTATATCTATTTGTATATATATATATGTAGGTATCTAGAACTCAGGAAATAGCTGTAGCCTCAAGATACAGATTTGAGAATCATGAGCTTAAATTTAATAATTGAAGATATAGTAGTAGATAAGGTAGTCTATAGAATGCAGGTAGAGTGAAATGAAAAGGCTTAGGACAACACTGAGGGAACACTATGATTTATGGAATTATCAGAGGGAGATTAAGAAAAAGATAAGGAATAGTCAGAAAAAGAGGAAATGAAAAAGTGTGGAATCACAAAAGCCAAGGAAAGAAAGTCTTTCAAGAAGTAGGAAGTGCCTGGCAGAACCAAATTGAACATAAGTCAGATATGATGATGTTATATATGAATCTATTGTATTTAGCTGTGAGAATACCACTAGGGTTTTTTATGAGAAAAAAAATGCTTGAATTAGGTTATGGCTTTGATCACTGATAAATTATAACTTTCTTTGGATGGAGTGAAAATTGTCATAGGTCATTTATGTTTTAGAATAAATTATTTCTCCTGAAAGGAGGTTTCAGTAAACTAAGGATAGTGAGAAGGCTTGAACATTAGGTGTGGAATAGGGATGAATGTGTTACTAAAAATTGGGAAAGGAGCACTGGAAGGAAGGTATGACAGCCCTAAAACTAGTTTGTTATACTCCCTCTAACCTGCAACTTAGGATCCTTAAACTTTTCATCTATGTGATGTTAGAGTTTATAATGAATTAATGTCTATGCATTCAGAATCTTTACTCAATCCTATGGGATACTTAAGTGGTGAATGTGCTCTTACATATTCTGAGACAGTCTTCCAAAGTCAGGATGGTGGTACTCTTGCAGTGTCTCCCTAGATACCATCTCATGTGTAACTTCTATATCTCCAAATGTAATCAACATATTGACAAGTCTTTGCTGAACACTACTCTGCACCCAGTGTGGCAGCATCCAGACTTGAAGAAAAATGCAGATTAACAGATGTAAAATGTGAAATAACTATAGAAAAATTCAAATCTGAATAGAATTAAATATTAAATAATATGATACAGTGGGAAAATTACAATGAACAGGGCAAGATCTGGATTCAAGACCTGGCTCATTTTGGAGTTCTCTGTGTGTCTTTGGGCAAAGTCTTTCACATTCAGGGCTTCAGATTACTCATTTTTAGCACAGAAGTCATAGACTAGGTGATCCCTATGTTCTGTTCTGGAACTATGATTCTCTGACTCAAGTTTAGCTGAAGAAGTGCTAAATAAAATGTAACAAAGGAAAAGTTAACAGTGAAAAACTTAATGCATGGCAGTGCCATATTGTTAAGTAGCTGCACAAGTATTTCATAACTCCTGTATAACCTCGGGCCAAGAAGTATTCCAGCTACAGAGGTCAGTTTGTTTTTGCCCCAATCCCTTTATTCTCCCTTTCCTATAACTTTTGACCAAAGCACTGCCTTTCCCGTTGACCTTATGGAAGGACAGGTTACAGGCCTATGTAACTGCTAAATAATAATGATAATAGTTGCTATAAATTAAGTGCTTACTGTAGGCTAGGTACTCACAACAACCCTATTGCTTTTTTCCATTTAAAAATGAGGAAACTAAGGCACACGGAGGTCAAGAAACTTGCCCACAATTAGTATGTGACAGAGACAGTATCCAAAGTTAGACAGTTTAATACCAAATTCTGTGTTCTTCATCAAGATGCTAAATTACCAATGGAATGTTACTTACTCATTCAGTTCCTTAGTAGACTACATTTGGCCACTTATGTGGCATGAGAAACACAGGGTAGTGGTGCTGGAGAAAGAAGAAAACATTTTATTTCACTCTGGTGTGCACGAACTACTAATCATTATGCTTTTCTGCAGTCATGTAACAGGAAGTAAATAAAAAACTTAAAGTTACCTTAGTGCTATTGGATTCTGTGTGGAACACTGAGGTTTTTCTGTAAAGTTAGTCACTGCTTTCCCTCCCTGAGTCTTATTTTCCTATATCACCATACTTGAGTGTAAATGGGAACAGAAAAATAATACAATTTATTGTAGGTAGCATGAGCCTTTGTGTTACTATCATCAAGGAACAGTGAGCTTTAGAGCAGAGCTGGATTTACACAGGTACAAAATAAGTTATTAGCCATAGCTATGGTTTGAGAGGTACAGAAAATTCCCTGGCCCCAAGTATCTTTTAAATGAAACTCTACTGTTTGAAATTCCACAATTCAATTCTTTAAATGAAGCTATTTTTTCTTTAACCTTTTTCCCCTTAAGTGGAATACTGTTCTTGCAAGGAATACTGTTTTAAGCTATAATGAGTCACTAATATCTCAATGTTAATTGTTTCATTACATTATTGATCCTATTTCTAGAAAGGGACTGTAGCAAGAGCATTGTGAAAGACTTTCAGAGAAAACTTCATTAAGAATGTACAACTTAAATATAACTTTGATGGATGAGTATTATTTTGGGGGGTGGATATAGTACAATGAGATTATAAGCTTCATGAAGGCAGAGACTATGCCTGTCTTTATAACACCTTATCATCAGTACCTAAAATAATGTCTAATACATTGAAACCATGTAAAATATTATATTAATTCAATAATATTTATTATATTTAGAGAGAAAGTTGTATTCTAAGGCCCAGATAAGGATTGTTTTGTACTTGAAATTATGTGAAGTGAGCTAACCAATAGAAGGGTACCAAGTCCTGTGTGTACTTCAAATAATGACTGTTACAGGTGGAGGAGAATAAGAAAGGTTAAATTAGTGTAATAAAAAATTCCTATGGATGTCCATCTCTCTTCCCCACTGAACCACAACTCAACTTCTCCATACTTTTCCCTACCATCAGTGCACCCTCCTTTGGGAGATGTCCACATATAACTTTCTTTTCTCATCAGGAAGGCAGCCACATCAAGTAGAAAGACTATTAAAGTGAAAGGCTGATTTCTACCTACATTTCAAAGTCTAACTATGGGTTTTTTTATCCTCAGGGAATTTACTTTACCACTTTGTGCCTGTGCCTCACCAAATGAGATCATGAATATGAAGATTCAAATTATTTAAATTTTTTTCTGTGGGTAGAATCCCCCATTACTGAGGCCATTGAGTTGGGCCATGCAGAAGCAGGTAACTTTTTGTTGCTAACCTTTCTGAAAAGGGAGTGCTCTGCAACCGTCTCTGCTGGCTCAGTCCTCAGTAAGAAACATGAAATTCAGACAAAGTCAAAGGAGCACAATAGTAGTGAGATTATTCTGTATCCAAGCCTTTTGTTATCTAAAACCAGCAGCTGTCTCTAATAAGCACTGACAGGCAGAGGTTGAAAACATTCATGGTCCTGTAGTTGAAGAAAAGAGGATGTGGTCTCCAGTCTCAAAGGATTACCATTTATCTAAAAGCCATTTGCAGAGCTAGTATTTCAGGGAGAGCTAAAAGCTTTAAAAGAAATAAGTGGAGCTTGCTACTCATAAAGCAATTTTAAGAGTAGAATCCCTAGAGAATATAGTCTAACTATAGGACTATGAGGGGAAACTGGGGAAATCCTGAACAAGCCAGTGACCCAGCCATGGATGCTTGCAGTAGAATTTCCAGAGTAAGATTCTCTGACCACTATTGGCATAGTCTCTGTTTCGGTGAAGATAAAGGAAGATGTTTGTGAAAGGATTTGTACTCATAGACCACACCCTAGATACAATAGCAAATAAAGTTCTAATAGGAGATAATAATGCACAAGTTAAAAGTTTTACCATTTCTTAATGGTCAAATGAGCATAGTGACAGTATCTCTCTTTCTTATAGGATTTTCATGAGGATTAAATAATATAATATATGTAAAGTGCCTGGCACATAGTAAATGTGATTGTTATTAAATACTGATGCCATGTAGTATAATTTGCTACATACTTCAGAAATCCCAAGAAAGTTGAAGTCAACAAGGACTCTAGAGAAGGAAGGGGTAGCTTCCTGGAATGTTTGGAACTTGAATTGGGCTTTGAAATGTATTTATATTTTACCTTTCTTTGTGGCTCAGAAGACACACACAAAGAACATTACAATAACACTTACTGTGATATTACTATGTACCATATATATGCATTGCATATATTATCTTATCTCTTTGGATGCACACAAGTATTAGATACATTGTAGAGTGGACAAAACTATGTATCAGATAAATTAGGAAATGCAAATCACAAGCAGAGAAACTTGGATTCAAACTCAGGTTTGTCTGACTCCAAAGCCTAGCTTGGAACACTGTACTGACTGTTAAGGAAAAAAATATCCAGAAAACTGAATTTAAAACATATTAGGATCAGGTGAAAAAAGAATTTTAAATTTTTAAAAAGAATTTTAAATTGGGATAAACTTTATAAGTCTCTCCAATTTCTGAAGGAAAAGTAACATCAGAAATGTATTGTCCCTTTTAAATGAAAATCAGTCATGACAAAGTGCTTACCAGCTAGATATGGAAAGTTAATGAAAAGTCTTAAGACAAATGCATTTTTGCTTTGATTGAATTTACTGTTTTCACGTTTCTGACACTGAAAGTAGGAAGTCTAAGATCACATAGTTTACTTTTCTGTAATACATGTTTTGTCTTTTAGTAGTTTTGGAAAAGCAGTTCATATAATCCATAAAACAGTAGTTATTCTAAAAATTAATAATGTTTTTTTATATTGAAACAGTTGGACTTGAATGCTTCGGGAATAAGTTTATTAGGCCTTTCTCAAAGATCCACTGTGGTGGGAAAAAAAAGCTTTTTCAAACTCAGCTTTTCATTATAACATTAAGAGAACTGCAGACTAGTTTTTTAAACATAGGAATCCTGATTGTTTTCTAAAAAATAAACAGTGCAATATTTTCCTCATTGTTTTTGTTTTGTTTTATTATCACTTCTCTTCTATGTGGTCAAGACAGGAGAAATAATAGAATGTAGATAAATAGAAAATTAGGTCTTGAACTTGTCTGTTAGTTTCCTCATCCAAAGTAGAAAAAAATATATGATTAATCAGCTTACTCTGTTTGGGCTGCTATAACAAAATCCCATAGACTGGGTGGCTTAAACATTTATTTCTCACTGTTCTGGAGGCCAATACTTCCATGATCAAGACGTCATCAGTTTTTGTGTCTGGTGAGAGCCCACTTCCTGGCTCATAGTTGGCCATCTTCTCACTGGTGGAAAGGGCAAGGGAGTTCTCTGGGGTCTCTTTTATAAGGGCACTAATCCCCTAATAACCTAATCACCTCCTAAAAGGTCCCACCTCAGAGTACCAGCACATTGAGGATTAGGCTTCAACATATGAATTTGGAGGTTACATAAACATTTAAATATTGTCTATAGCATTAATTAAATGTTTCACAATATTTGTGAGGAGACAACATACTTGTTTTTTGGACAAAACACCATCTTTGCTCATATAAATAGTGTCTTAGGGCAGTGGATTTCAATGTGTGGTCCATGGATCACATGGGAACTTATTAGAAATGTAAATTCTTGGGCCCTACCCCAGATCTACTGAATCAGAAACTTTGTGGGTGGTACAGCCCTTCAGATGATTCTGAGATATGGCCAAGTTTGAGAACAACTGTGTTAAGGTGGGAATAATAAAATTCTGTCTGGGTTGATTTGTGACTAGGTAGAGGTAGTTGCTTTGAGCTAGGCCTTAAAGAATTAGTCAAATTCTGTATACCATACTTCCTCAAGCTAAAAAGAATTTGATATATTTTAAAAACTAACAGATTTGATATTGTGATGTTATGGGAAAGAGCATTATCTTTGGAATTTCATATAGGATGACTTTGTGGAGAATGATTTGGCATTACACATTTAAAGCCTAGCAATTCCACTTTTAAGAATTTATTCAAAGGAAATAGTTGCTGAAATGTACAAAGATGAGGGTACAAGAATGTTCATCAGGCATTGTTTCTAATAGTAAAAACACTATCTCAGTGTCCACTAAATAAATTATGACACATAAATCTGAAAGAATTCTAAGTATCCATTAAAATGGCTATTTAGATGTCTATTTATTGACAAGATATTGTATTCGTAATTATGATTGAATACAAACTCAAACTATGATTATAAAAGGATATATGTATATGAGTCAAATTTGGTAAAAATATCTATACATGTATCCATTTATAGATCAATAGGCACAGAAAAAATGTAAATGTTTATACACCAAAATGTTTGCAATGGAAATATTGGTGATAGATATGTATGTATTTTGGTTTGTTTTTGCCTATATCTATTTTCTAATGTGAAACTCTATTTTTTGTATGAAGAAATAATAAACATTTCAAAACAAACTAAGACTTTTAAGCAGACTTTTTACAGTCTTATCATTCAGGACTTGAAAATACTCATTCTGCTTTTAAAAAACACTACATTTGTCCTGGAATATTTGGAAAGAACCAATTTGTCTTGTTGTAACAGTTCACTGTCAAGGTTAGTGTTCTAAAATATGGCATTGGTTTACTTCTGAAAGTATGTATTATTATTAATCATAAAAATATGGTTTTCCTCTTAAAAGTTCCTGGAAAAGTAAAAATTGTTTTGTAGAGGGAGGTAAGAGATCCTGGTTCAGCCTTTGTTGCTAATTTTCTTTTTGTATTTGGAAAATTTAATCTCCCTGTCTGGGGCTTTGTTTTCTCATCTATAAAATGTGACAGGATCAGAAGATCCTAATGATCTTAAACAGCTCTAATATTCTAGGAATCTGCAATGACTTTAGAAGCCAAATTATATTCAGAGAGCTCTATGAGGAAGTATGATGACTAAAAAAAATAAAATAAAATAAATTCAAACTGTTTAAAATGTCCTTTACAATATTCTTCTTCTGGTGTTGTACAGGATGTTATTGATACTTCTATCCTTTATTATGATTTTTCCATTAATGACATTTTTAAATAAATTATGTGTTAAAAATATCAAGATGTTTGAATGTTGGTATACTTATGACACCTGGTGGTCAAGTCAGACATCATAGCTAAATTCAGATTCCCCAGACACTCATTACCATCCTCTCAGTAGGACTTTTTTCCCCTGATTCATCCATTCATCATGCATTCAGTCATTCACTCAAAAAAACACTTGGTGGATCTCTAATATGTACAAGATAATTACTAGACACTTTACTATGGAAGAAAGGAAGAAGTAAGAGAATGTATTTTTGATATGCATGTAGAAGATTGCAACCTATTCAAGGGAACAAAATGAACTGCATGGAAAGGCCAATAATAGAAGCATGCTAGTGTGTTAAGTGCACTAAAGAAAATTATCAGAACTAGGGATACTCTGAGGTTGTATTAGTGATCCATGGTAGCAAGAGGTCAGGAAAAGCTTTCTTGGAGAAAGTGAGCCTTGCCTTCCTTGGGACCTCATTGTTGCAGAGGATTACTGTGAAAGGAGAGTGTATATAAAGTATAGCACCTTGCCCAAAGTAGGCCTTCAGCAATTGGTAACTATTATTATAACAAAACCAAAGGTGATCAGGGAAGATTTCATGTATATTAACTGTTCCCTAAGTTTTATTTCAAGAAAAGTTCTGGTTCCAATTTATATGTATTTTTTTTAAATTTAGACAGTATAAAGAACAAAAGGTCAATTATTTTAGTTGGTTCAGTGGATAAACAAACAAACCACAAAAAAGATAGTGTTGACCCTATCTACAGTTTGTTAGACTAACTGGACAATTAAGCAAAACAGTCAACTCGTGGGAAAAAATGCATTTAAAGTAATTGTTTACTGGAATGAACTGCTTGATTGCAATGATCTCTCAGAAAACATTCTGAGAAACACATGTAGTCAGCACAAAGGCATCAAATAGGTTGTTTTGGCACTGTAAGAGCTGTGTGTGGGTGGAATGATTTTTATATCTTGTAATTTAATTTTTATTAGAGTATAGTTGCGTTACAATGTTGTATTAGTTTCTACTGTACAGCAAACTGAATTGGCTATATGTATATATATATCCTCTCTGTTTTGGATTTCCTTCCCATTCAGGTCACCAAGAGCATTAAGTAGAGTTCCTTGTGCTATACAGTAGGTTCTCATTAGTTATGAATTTTATACATAGTATCAAGAGTGTATATGTGTAAATCACAAACTCCCAATTCCTCCCACCCACCTCCCTTTGCCCTGGGTATCCATACATTTGTTCTCCATATCTGTGTCTTTATTTCTGCTTTGCAAATCAGATCATTTATACCATTTTTCAAGATTCCACATGTATGTGTTAACATACGATATTTGTTTTTCTCTTTTTGAATTACTTCACCCTGTATGACAGTCTCTAGGTCCATCCACGTCTCTACAAATAACCCAATTTCATTCCCTTTTATAGCTGAGTAATATTCCATTGTGTATATATACCATAACTTCTTTATCCATTCCTCCGCTGATGAACATTTAAGTTGCTTCTGTATCTTCACTACTGTAAATAGTGCTGCAACGAACATTGTGGTGCATGTGTATTTTTTTTTTATTATTATTGCCTGTCTTTTTGAATTATGGTTCTCCCTGGGTATATGCCCAGTAATGGGAGTGCTAGGTCAAGTGGTAGTTCTATTTTTAGTTTTTTAAGGAACCTCCGTACTGTTCTCAGTAGTGGCTATATCCCACCAACAGTGCAAGAGGGTTCCCTTTTCTCCACACCCTCTCCAGCATTTATTGTTTGTAGATTTTTTGATGATGGCTATTCTGACTGCTGTGAGGTGATACCTCATTGTAGTTTTGATTTGCATTTCTCTAATAATTAGTGATGTTGAGCATCTTTTCGTGTGCTTTTTGGCCATCTGTATGTGCGCTTTGGAGAAATGTCTGTTTAGGTCTTCCACCCATAGTTTGACTGGTTTGTCTGTTTCTTATGATATTGAGTTTCATGAGCTGTTTATATATTTTGGAAAGTAATCATTTGTCCCTTGTTTCACTTGCTAATATTTTCTCTCATTCTGAGGGCTGTATTTTCATCTTGTTTATGGTTTCTTTGCTGTGCAAAGGCAATTAAGTTTCATTAGGTCCCATTTGTTTATATTTGTATTTATTTTCATTACTCTAGGAACTGGGTCAAAAAAGATTTTGCTGTGATTTATGTCAGTGTTCTGCATATGATTTCCTCAAAGAGTTTTATAGTGTCTGGCCTTACATTTAGGTCTTTAATCCATTTTGAGTTTCATTTTGTGAATACTGTTAGGGAGTACTTTAATTTCATTATTTTACAGGGAGCTGTCCAATTTTCCTAGCACCACTTATTGAAGAGGATGTCTTTTCTCCATCGTATGTTGTTGCCTCCTTTGTCATATTAGGTGACAATAGGTGTGTGTGTTTATCTCTGGGCTTTCCATCCTGTTCCATTGATCTATATTTCTATTTTTGGGCCAGTACCTTACTGTCTTGATTACTGTAGCTTTGCAGTAAAGTCTGAACTCAGGGAGCCTGATTCCTCCAGCTCCATTTTTCTTTCTCATGATTGCTTTGTCTATTCAGGGTCTTTTGCGTTTCCATACAAATGGTGAAATTTTTCATTGTAGTTCTGTGAAAAATGACATTGGTAGTTTGATAGGGATTGCATTGAATCTGTAGATTGCTTTGGGTAGTATAGTCATTTTCACAATGTTGACTCTTCCAATCCAAGAACATGGTATATCTCTCCAACTGTTTTTATCATCTTTAATTTCTTTCATCAGTGTCATAGTTTTCTGCATACAGGTCTTTTGTCTCCTTAGGTACATTTATTCCTAGGTATTTTACTCTTTTTGTTGCAGTGGTAAATTGGAGTGTTTCCTTAATTTCTCTTTCAGGTTTTTCATCATTAGTGTATAGGAATGCAAGAGATATCTGTGCCTTAATTTTGTATCCTGTGACTTTACTAAATTCATTGATTTGCTCTAGTAGTTTTCTGATGGCATCTTTAGGATTTCTTATGTATAGTATCATGTGATCTGCAAACAGTTTTACTTCTTCTTTTCCAATCTGGATTCCTTTCATTTCTTTTTCTTCTCTGATTGCTATTACTAAGACTTCCAAAGCTATATTGAACAACAGTGGCGAGAGTGGACACCCTTGTCTTGTTCCTGACCCTAGAGGAAATGCTTTCAGTTTTTCACCATCGAGAATAATGCTTGCTGTGGGTTTGTCATATATGGCCTTTATTATGTTGAGGTAGGTTCCATCTATGCCCATTTTCTGTATCTATTGAGATAATCATATGGTTTTTATTCCGCCATTTGTTAAAATGGTGTATCTCATTGATTGATTTGAGTATGTTGAAGAATCCTTGCATCCCTGGGATAAATCACACCCGATCATGGGGTATGATCCTTTTATTGTGTTGTTGGATCTGGTTTGGTAGTATTTTGTTGAGGATTTGCATGTATGTTCATCAGTGATGTTGTCTGGTAATTTTATTTTTTTGTGATATCTTTGTCTGGTTTTGGTATCAGGGTGATGGCAGACTTGTAAAATGAGTCTGGACATATTCCTCATTCTGCAATTTTTTTGAAGCTTATGAGAAGGATAGGTGTTAGCTCTTCTCTAACTGTTTGATAGAATTATCCCGTGAAGCCATCTGGTCCTGGACTTTTGATTACTGGAAGATTTTTCATCACAGTTTCATTTTCAGTGCTTGTGCCTGGTCTCTTCATATTTTCTATTTCTGGTTCATTCTAGGAAGGTTGTACTTTTCTAAGAATTTGTCTGTTTCTTCCAGGCTATCTATTTTTTTTTTTTCTTGGCGTATATTTGTTTGTAGTAGTCTCTTTTGGTCCTTTGTATTTCTGCAGTGTCAGTTGTAACTTCTCCTTTTTCATTTCTAATTTTACTGATTTGAGTCCTCTCCCTTCTTTCCTTGATGAATCTGGCTAAATGTTTATCAAGTTTGTTTATCTTTTCAAAGGACAAAGTTTTAGTTTTATTGATCATTGCTACTGTTTTCTCTGTTCTTATTTCATTTATTTCTGCTCTGATCTTTATGATTTTGTTCCTTCTACTAAACTTTTTTTGGTTCTTGTTTTTTTTCTCTCTAGTTGCTTTAGGTATAAAGTTAAGTTGTTTATTTGAGGTTTTCTTGTTTCTTGAGGTAGGATTGTATTGCTATAAACTTCCCTCTTAGAACTGCTTTTACTGCGTCCCAGATGTTTTGTGTCGTCGTGTCTCCATTGTCATCTGTTTCTAGGTATTTTTTTAAAAATAAAAGGGAGAAAAAGTAGAGAGAATTAGTAGAAGTATGAAGAAAGAAAGAAATAAAGGAGGGAAGGATGGAAGAAAGGAGGGAAGAAAGAAAGAAAGAGAGAAAGAAGCAAAGAAGGAAAGAAGGAAAGAAAGGAGGGAGGGAGGGAGGGAGGAAGGCAGGAAGGAAGGGAAGAAAGAAAGAAGGAAGGAAAGAAAGAAAGAGAAAGAAGGAAAAAGAAAGAAAGAAAGAAAAAGAAGGAAGGAAGTATTTTATGTTACAGGTCACTTATCCGTTATTCTGCCTCAGTTATTTTGCTACTGATTCCTTCTAGAGAATTTTAAATTTCATTTATTGTGTTGTTTTTCATCATTTGTTTACTCTTTTGTTCCTCTAGGTCCTGGTTAAACGTTTCTTGTATTTTCTCTGTTCTATTTTCAAGATTTTGCATCATCTTTACTATCATTACTCTGAATTCTTTTTCAGGTAGACTTCCTATTTCCTCTTCATTTGTTTGGTATGGTGGGTGTTTACCTTGCTCCTTCATCTGCTGTGTGTTTATCTGTCTTCTCATTTTGCTTAACTTCCTGTGTTTGGTTTCTCTACTTCACCGGCTGCAGGTTCCTAGTTCCCATTGTTTCTTGTGTTTGCCTTCAGTGGCTAAGGTTGGTTTAGTGGATTGTGTAGGTTTCCTGGTGGAGGGGACTTGTGCCTGTGCTCTGGTGGATTAGGCTGGGTCTTGAATTTTTGGTGGGCAGAACCACAACGGGGGTGTGTTTTGGTGTGTCTGTGAACTTTTTATGATTTTAGGCAGCCTGTCTGCTACTGGGTGGGCTTGTGTTCCTGTGTTGCTAGTTGTTTGGTATGGGCTGTTCAGCACTGTAGCTTGCTGGTTGTTGAGTAAAGTCTTAACTCTGAGGTGGAAATCTGTCAGAGAGCTTTTGCCCTTTGATATTACATGGGGCTAGGAAGTCTCTGGTGGTCCAATGTCCTGAACTCAAATCTCCCACCCCAGAGGCTCAGGCCTGACACCCGGTCAGAGCACCCAGACACTGTCAGCCACACAGCTCTGAGCAAAATGGAGAAAAAATAAAGAAAGAAAGAAAAATAAATAAAATAAAATAGTTATTGAAATAAAAATATTATTAAAAATAAAATAATTAAGAAGTAGTAAAAATAAAAAAAAAAGAAGAAAGAAAGCAAGAGGGAAATCAAACCAATAAACAAATCCACCAGTGATAACAAGCACTACAAACTGTACTAAAAAAGAAAACAAAAAACACTGAGAGAACCGTAGGACAAATGGGAAAAGCAAAGATGTACAAACAAAATCACACAAAGGAGCATACACATACACACTCACAAAAAAAGAAAAAGGAAAAAAAAATATATATATAAAGAGAGAGCAACCAAATCAATAAACAAATCCACCAATGATAATAAGCTCTAAATACTAAACTAAGATAAACATAAAACAAGAAAGAAATTAAATTGTGCAAGCAAACCCCAATTCTATAGTTGCTCTCAAAGTCCACCACCTCAGTTTTGTAATGATTCATTGTCTATTCAGGTTTTCCTCAGATTCAGGGTACATCAAGTTGATTGTGGAGATTTAATCTACTCCTCCTCAGGCTGAAAGTTGAAATTTCCCTTTTGCTTCTTTGTTTGCACATCTTCTGGGGTTCAGCTTTGGATTTGGCCCTGCCTCTGCATGTCAGTCACCTGCGGGCGTCTGTTCTCTACCCAGACAGGATGGGGTTCAAGTAGCAGCTGATGAGGGGGCTCTGGCTCACTCAGGCCTTTGGGAGGGACGGGTACAGTAGTTATAATTGGAATGTGGGGTGAGCATGTGGCAGCAGAGACCAGCACGACTTTGCAGCAGACTAAGGCATGCCATGTGTTCTCCCAGGAAAGTTGTCTCTGGATCATGGGACCCTGGCTATGACAGGCTGCACAGGCTCCTGGGGGGGAGGTGTGTGTGTGTAGATAGTGACCTGTGCTTGCACACAGGCTTCTTGGTGGCTGCAGCAGCAACCTTAGTGTTTCATCCCCGTCTCTGGTGTCCGTGCTGATAACCGTGGGTTGCGCCTATCTCTGGAGCTCATTTAGGTCGTGCTTTGAACCCTGTCTCCACACGCAGCCCAAAATATGTTCTCTTGCCTCTTAGGCAGTTCCAGAGTTTTTCCCGGACTTCCTCCTGGCTAGCTGTGGTGCACTAGCCTCCTTCAGGCTGTGTTCATGCAGCCAACCTCAGTCTTCTCCCTGGGACATGACCTCCGAAGCCCGAGCGTCAGCTCCCATCTACCCACCACCCTGTCAGGTGAGCAGACAAGCTTCTCAGGCTCGTGAGTGCTTGTCAACACTGATTCTTTGTGCAGGAATCTCTCTGCTTTGCCCTCTGCACCCCTGTTGCTGCCCTCTCCTCCATGGCTCCAAAGCTTCCCCCCAGCCCATCCCCCATCTCTGCCAGTGAAGGGGCTTCTTGGTGTGTGGACACTTTTTTTCCTTCACAGCTCCCTCCCAGAGGTGCAGTTCCTGTCCCTATTCTTTTGGTCTCCATTTTCTCCTTTTTTCTTTTGCCCTACGCATGTATGTGGGGAGTTTCTTGCCTTTTGGGAAGTCTGAGGTCTTCTGCCAACATTCAGTAGGTGTTCTGTAAGAGTTGTTCCACATGTAGATGTATTTCTGATGTATCTGTGGGGAGGAAGATGATCTTCACATCTTACTTCTCTGCCATCTGAAGGTCCTTTCTCTGCAGATGTATTCGTGAGGAGTGACAAATTCCGTGTCCTCATCTTCTGCCATCTTGACTCCTCCCCTTCTGATTTTTACATTTTAATTGGTTGTGTTTAGGGTTGAGTAGGCACTGTTTTAGACTCTATATTGCTTTCAATAGCTATGCTAAGTCTGTTGTATTTTCCTTTTAATTCTATAATTGTGAAGCAGTCTAAATGTTTTTACAAGTGATGACAATTATAAGAGAGTATTAAAATCCCATTTATGCTTTTGTTCTGCAATCAAATGCATAAGTTATATTTCCTAATATACCAAACATTTGGGTCCTTTAACTCTCCTTTCCATGGGTAAAATAAGCTGTGTTGTAGTGACTTTTGGCTGAAAGCAAAATGTCCTGATCCAAAAGAAAGCCAAGGAAAAGAATGACGCCATACTAGGAATGAACGTATAACCTGGATAAGGGAAGATATGAGAGATGACAGAATTCCTATCTTTAGATATTTGAAGAGTGTCATGTGTAACAGGGAGTAGACTTTATTTTATTTGGCTCTAGTAGGCTGAACTAGGTTGAAATATCAGGGATGTGGATTTTTGTCTCCCTAGAAGGGAGGACTTCTAACAATTATGATTGTTAAGAATATAACCATCCACATTAATAACTTTTTCACTGAACTTGCCCTGAAAGCTAGAGCTGAAGTAGAGGCAGCCCCTTTTGCTGCATCTACCACCAGATACCCTCTAGTCTGTCACATATTCTGGTAGTTGCTTTCAAAAGTTGCAAGGATAGTCTAAATAAATATGAATGTCTGAAGCTACTGTAATTCTGTTAATAAATACAGATCTTTAAAGTTACTGAAGCTTCTGAAAGTTCCATGCTATATAAGCAAAACTAATTGTGCCCTCAGCCAAATTCTGAAGGAGACAAAGTTTATCTGAGTTGTAATATCTTTTCCAAGCCCCTATCTTTCAAGGCCTAGTGATCTGCCAGCCCTTCCCCAGACCTTTATCCCATGTTTCATTCCTAAATGTTCATCGACTAACCTCAGCAGTCATGTAATCCCTGATAAGGTTGTCTTTCAAAATAGATTGAGTTTTATCTCTCTCAGCATTGAGGATAGGAAAAGCTGGATCTCAAACTTTGAAAATACAGATAGAGATAATTGTAAAACTGAATGTAAAACAAGAATTTTGAAATGTATGTTTGGCGGCTATTTGCCAGGAAGACTTACTTTTTGGTTACCTCTGCAAGTTTGATTACTTCCTCTGACTACTAAGGGAACAACCTGACTGAAGTTATTGTCAAAACACTGATCTTTTTGGTTCTGAAAATATCTTCAACAGTACTGTTATCCAGTTGTAGATTGGCAAGATATTTTCACCTTACATAGAAAAGACCTTTTGAGTTTATGAAAGTTCACACTTGAATACCTCTTTTGTAGAATACAAATACATTTGTATACCCAAACATGGACTGATATGCCCTTGACCCCATTTTTCTCTATTTTCTGCAGAAATTATCATTCTGATGCTTTCCCTAAGGAAGGAATACAAATTCTCAAGATGGGAAATAACAGCACAAACAGTACAAGAGCAAAGTGCACTGATCTTCAAATGTCATTTCAGTACTCTCTCTATGCAACCACCTATATCCTCATATTTGTCCCTGGTCTACTGGTTAACAGTGCAGCCTTGTGGGTTTTGTGCTGCTTCATCAGCAAGAAAAATAAAGCCATCATTTTCATGATCAACCTCTCTGTGGCTGACCTTGCTCATGTGCTGTTCTTACCCCTCCGGATATACTATTACATCAGCCACCACTGGCCTTTCCAGAGGTCCCTTTGCCTGCTGTGCTTCTACCTAAAGTATCTCAACATGTATGCCAGCATTTGTTTCCTGACATGCATCAGCCTTCAGAGGTGCTTCTTTCTCCTCAAGCCTTTCAGGGCCAGAGACTGGAAGCGTAGGTATGATGTGGGCATCAGTGCTGCCATCTGGGTCATCATGGGGACTGCCTGTTTGCCACTTCCAATTCTGAGAAATGCTGGATTAGCCTACAATACTGAATCCTGCTTTTCCAAGTTAGGGCTTCAACATACTAGCATGGTGTCTACTATTGGCATGGTAACTGTAGCTGAACTTGGAGGGTTTGTCTTACCTGTTGTAATTATTACTTATTGCACATGGAGAACAAGAAAGATTTTACAGGAATTCCAAGTTCCCCCTCAGAATACCAAAGAGAGAAAAAAGGCTTTGTGGATGGTCCTGTTGTGTGCAGTGGTATTCATTGTTTGTTTCACACCCTACCACCTCAACTTCCCTTTCTTTATGACGGTGAAGCAACGAATCTTTTCAAACTGGTCCTTTATTAAGAGCACGCTATTTTTCCACATAATTTCCCTGTGTCTTGCAAATTTAAATTGCTGTTTTGATCCAGTTGTATATTATTTTGTGACCTCAGAACTTCGTGATGGATTTTCAGAACATGGTAGTTTGGTTCTTCAGTCATGTGTGAAATGCAAGGATGGTGCTTTGGAAATTCAACATAGGAAGGAGGATCTTCAAACTCTCTCTTGAATTTATGGATGATTCCAAAACAATGTAATCAAATAATTACCGAAAATAATCTATGTGCTCTATCAGTTTATCTATGTCACCTTGAAGATCTTTCTTAAAAATAATGGTACCCTTAAGTGCCTTAATGAAACATGGCTCCCTTCCCTTAATCCTCAATATGATTTTTCTGGAAAAAAAAATTAAAGCCTATATTTTCTGTCCAAATGGAAATATTGTTCTATGGAGTATATGAGAAAATAACTTTATTTACACAAAAGGATGAAAAACAGAATGAATTGCACCCCTGTTCCTCAGCAATAGGTCCAAAATTTTCACCTTCCCCTGCTAGAAACAAAATGCAAATTGAAAATACATGAACATAGATGAATTGTTTACACATTTAAAAATGTACAGGAGAACAGTACTATCCTTGCTTTATCAAGAAGTTATACACAGGTGGAGTGGCCAAGATGGCAGAGTAGGAAGACCCTGATCTCAACTCCTTCCACAGGCACACCAAAATTACAAATACTTACAGAGCAACTATTGATGAGAACAACCTGAACACTAGCAGAAAAGATATTTTACAACTAAAGATGTAAAGAAAGAACCACAACAAGATGGGTAGGAGAAATGGAGACACAGTAGAGTCAAGAGCCATACCCCTGGATAGGTGACCCACAAACAGGAGAATAATTACAATGGCAGAGGTTCTCCACAAGGAAGGAAGTGTCTGAGCCCCACATTGAGCTCCCCAGCCCAGAGATCCTGTACTAGAAAGACAAGACTCTAGACTGTTTGGCTTTCAAGGCCAGTCGGGCTTAGTTTCAGGAGAGCTGAAGGGCTGTGGGAAATAGAGACTGTACTCTTAAAGGGTACACACAAAATCTCACAAGCTCTGAGACCCAGGGCAGAAGCAACAATTTGAAATAAATTTGGGTTAGACCCACTTGCTGATCTTGGAGAGCCTCCCAGAGAGGAGGCAATTGGGACTCACCCTAGGGACATTGACACTGACAGCAGCTATTTTTGGAAACTCATCCTACCATGAGGGCACTGATGCTGGCAACACCATTTTGGGATCTTCCCTCTAGCAGACTGGCTGATTTAGGACCCCCTGAGCTTCCAAGGACTTGGCCTTATTCACCACAGCGCACAAGATCCAGCCCAACACACAACAGGCCAACACCAGGTCTGTGAAATCAAGACCCCAGAGCCAGAGTAACCAGGACCCAGCTCCACCCACCAGTGGGCCAGCACTAACCCTGGGGTCCAGCCTTACCTCCCAGGGATGGGAATTAGCCCTGGGATATTTGGGTCCCAGCCCTTCCCACATGTGGGTGGACATCAACTCTGGGACCCCCTGCACACTGCAGGCAGATATGCCAGGATTCATTTGTGCCCATTGGGCCAGAACTAGCCCAAGGACCCTCTTGGTCCCAGCTCCACCCACCATTGAGTTGACACTATCTCTGGGACTCCAGACCATAGTCAGAGACCCCAGGTCCTAACTCTGCACACAAGGAGCTGGTAGTATCCCTGGGACCAAGCCTTACCCACTAGTGGGAAGGCACCAGCGTCAGGATGCCCAAGGCACCATATCCTCCCATGAGGATGTTGAAACCAGCTCCAGGACACTGAGCCCCTCAGCCACATGCCCTTGGCCATGGCCCAGCTCAACAGCAGGTGGATACTAGCTCCAGGATCCTAACCCTGCAGCCAGCCACCTTGTGACATAGCCCAACTCACCAGTAGGCTGGCACCAGGATGAGGATTTCCCTTGTCATGCACCTAGTCATGGCAGGATTATGCCTTACCCACCAGAAGCCAGTAGTCTCCACACAAGGCAGGGGCTGGCAACCAACTGGAACTGGAACAGGAGACAGCTACACCTACCAGTATCTGTAGTAGTCAGCTTATCACAGCAGAAAGACCCAGATAGCCCCTATAGGGGGCACCCTGAGAGCATATAGCTCTCGTGACAAGAAGGGAGTGTGCTGCTGTGCCCCATAGCATGTCTCCTACATAAGGCCACTTCTCTAAGATAGGGAAATATAAGCAGTATACCAAATACATAGAAATAAAAACAGCAAATTAAGCAAAATGAAGTGACAGAGCAATATGTTCCAAATGAAGCAACAAGATAAAACCCCAGAAGAAGAACTAATTTAATTGGAGATAAGCAATCTACCCAATAAAGCATTCATGGTGGTGATCATAAAGATGCTCAAAGAACTCAGGACAAAAAGTGGGTGAACACAGTGAGAATAGTAAAGAAAAAGAGTTAGAAAATATGAAGAAGAACCAAACAGAGATGAAGAATATAATAAATGAACTAAAAATTAAACTTGAATGAATCAACAGTAGATTAGATGATACATAGGAACAGATCAGCAAAGTGGAAGACAGAGTAGTGGAAATTGTTTTAGCTAAACAGAAAAAAGAACACAGAATTTTAAAAATTGGGAACAGTTTAAGAGACCTCTGAGACAACACCAAGCATAACAACATTCTCATTATAAGGGTCCTTGAATGAGAAGAGAAAGAGAAAGTGGCAAAGAACATATTTGAAGACATAATAGCTGAAAACTTAGCTAACCTGGGAAATGAAAAATAAAAAACATCCAGGTCCAGGAAGCACAGAGACTTTGCAAGCAGGATCAAACCAAAAATGACTACACAAAGACACACTGTAATTAAAATGAAAAAAAGAAAAAGAAAAAGAAAAAAGAGAATATTAAAAGCAGCAAGGAGAAAGTAGCAAGTTACATACAATGAAACCCCCATAATACTACCATTGACTTTTAGGCAGAAACTCTGCAGGTAGAGGCGTGGGCCATGATATGTTTAAAGGGATGAAGTGGAAAAAACTATCATGAAGAATACTCAACCTGACAAGGCTAACATTCAGATTTGAAGGAGATATTAAAAGTTCTACAGGCAAGCAAAAACAAAAAGAGTTCAGGAGCACAAAACCAGATTTAAAAGAACTGTTAAAGGGATTTCTCTAAGCAGAAAAAGAAAGGCCTCAGCTAGAAATATGAAAATTACAAAATGAAAAATCTCATTGGTAAAGGCAAATATGCAGTAATGGTAGTAAATCAATGACATATAAAGCTAGAAGGAAGGTTAAAAGACAAAAGTTGTAAAATCAGCTGTATACATGATAAGTACTTAAGGGGATACACAAAACAAAAAGATGTAAGTTATGATGTCAAAAACAATAAATGGGGGAGAAGTAAAAATGCATGGTTGGAAAAATGCATTCAAAGTTAAGAAATCAGCAACTTATATAACATACATATATATAGATTGCTATATATAAAACCCACGATAACCACAAAACAAAAATCCATAATAGATACAGAACACCAAAGACAGAAATGAATCCAAACATACCACTGAAGATATTTATCAAATCACAAGGGAAGAGACCAAAAGAAGAAGAAAGTAACAAAAAGAACTATATCTATCAATATTTATTTATTTGTTTTTATTTTTGGTTGTGTTGGGTGTTCATCACTGTGTGTGGGTTTTCTCTAGTTGCAGCAAGCGGGGTCTACTCTTCATTGCAGTGCATGGGCTACTCATTGTGGTGGCTTCTCTTGTTGGGGAGCATGGGACCTAGGCATGCAGGCTTCAGTAGTTGTGGCACACAGGCTCTAGAGCACAGGCTCAGCAGTTGTGGCACACAGGCCCAGTTGCTCTGCTGCACTTGGGATCTTCCTGTACCAGGGCTCTAACCCATGTCCCCTGCATTGGTAAGTGGGTTCTTAACCTCTGCACAACCAGGGAAGCCCAATAATTACTTTAGATATAAATGGAATATATGCTCCAATCAAAAGACATAGAGTGGCTGAATGGATACAAAAACAAGGCTCATATATATGTTGCCTGCAAGAGATCCCCTTATCTCAAGACACATGTGGACTGAAAATGGAAAGATGGCAAAAGATATGCCATGCAAATGGAAATGAAAAGAAAGCAGGGGTAGCACTACTTCCATCAAACAAAATAGACCTTAAAATAAAGACTGTAGTAAGAGACAAAAAAAGACATTACATAATGATAAAGGGATGTATACAAGAAGAATATATAATAATTGTAAATATGTATGCACCCAACATCAGTACATAAATACATAAAGCAAATATTAACAGACATAAAATGAGAAATTGACAATATCACAATAATTGTAGGGGACTTTAACACTCCACTTACATCATTAGACTGATCATCCAGACATAAATTCAGTAAGGAAACACTGGCCTTAAATGACACATTAGATCAGCAACAGAATACAAATTATTTTCAAGTGCATATGAAACATTCTCCAGGACAGATCACATGCTAGATGAAAAAACAAGTCGTGGTAAGTTTAAGAAAATTGAAATCATATATCAACCATCTTTTCCGACCACAATGTTATGAGACTAGACTAGAAATCGATTACATGGAAAAAAACTGCAAAAATCACAAACACATGGAGGCTAAACAATGTGCAATAAACAACCAATGGATTACTGAAAATCTCAAAGAGAAAATCAAAAGTACCTGGAGATAAGTGCAAATGAAATCACAATGATCCAAAATCTGTGGGATTCAACAAAAGCATTTCTAAGAGAGTAGTTTATAGAAATATCATACAGTAAGTTCCATACATACAAACCTTCAAATCACGATCTTTCAAAGATGTGAACGGGCATTTGCATGTCTAATCATGTAAGTTAGTTCTCGTGTCTGGCATACATTGTGTCATACATGCATCCTGTATGAGGGGTTGTGCTTTTGTGTACTTTATTGTACAGTACTGTATAGAGTACAGTATCTTTATTTCAAGCCCAGGAAGTCCGCTAGCCAAGTGTAAAACTAGCACTATATAGCCAATTGTGTTATTTGGGTACCTATGCTA
Organism: Neophocaena asiaeorientalis asiaeorientalis; assembly: GCF_003031525.2. Lineage (NCBI taxonomy): Eukaryota > Metazoa > Chordata > Mammalia > Artiodactyla > Phocoenidae > Neophocaena > Neophocaena asiaeorientalis. The sequence continues at coordinate 158,726 of NW_020171979.1, forward strand.
ACTTTGTTGGACTTACGAATGCACTCTCAGGATGGAATTTGTTCGTATGTAAGGGACTTACTGTACAAGCTTTTCTCAGGAAACAAGAAAAATCTCAAACTAAACAACCTAGCCTTACACCTATAGGAACTAGGAAAAGAAGAATTAACAAAACCCAAAGTTAGTAGAAGGAAAGAAATAAAGATCAGAGCTGAAATAAATTAAATAGAGAAAGGTCAGTAAAACTAAGAGTTAGTTCTTTGTAAAGATGAACCAAATCGATAAAGCTTTAGCCAGGCTCATCAAGAAAAATAGAGAGAGGACCCAAATCAATAAAATGAAAAATGAAAAAGAAGTTACAGGTGACACCACAGAAATACAAAGGATCATAAGAGCTAACTATGAATAGCTATATGCCAATAAAATGGACAACATAAAAGAAATGGAAAAAATTCCTAGAAATGTACAATCTCCCAAGACTGAACAAGGAAGAAATAGAAAATACGAACAGACCAATTATCAGTAATGAAACTGAATCAGTAATTTAAAAAGCTTCCATCAAACAAAGGTCAGGAACAGATGGCTGCACAGGTGAATTCTACCAAACATGTAGAGAAGAGTTGATACTTAGTTTTCTCAAACTATTCAATAAATTTGCAGAGCACATATTTCTGAACTAATTCTAAGAGGCCAGCATCACCCTGTTACCAAAACCAGACAAATATATCACAAAAAAACATGAAAATTACAGGCAAATATCAGTGATGAACATAGATGCAAAAATTCTCTACAAAATATTAGCACACCAAATCCAACAATACATTAAATAGATCATACATAATTATCAAGTGGGATTTATTCCAAGGACATAAGGATAGTTCAATATCTGCAAAATAATTTGATATACCACATTAACAAATTGAAGAATAAAAATCATATGGTCATCTCAATAGGTGCAGAAAAAGCTTTTGACAAAATTCAACATCCTTTTATGATATAAAGCTCTCCAGAAAGTGGGAATAGAGGGAATATACCTCAATATAATAAAGGCTGTATATGACAAGCCCACAGATAACATTATACTCAATGATAAAAAGGTGAAAGCATTTATTCTAAGTTCAGGAGCAAGACAAGGATGCCCACTCTCACCACTTTTATTCAACATAATATTGAAACTCCTAGCCACAGCAGTCAGGAATCCAATGTGGAAAGGAAGAAGTAAAACTGTTACTGCTTACCAATGACATGATACTCTATATAGAAAATCCTAAAGATGTCACCAAGAAAACTACTAGAACTCACTAAAGGATTCTGTAAAGTGCAGGACACAGGATTAATATATAGGAATCTGTTGCAATTTTATACACTAAAAAGGAACTATTAGAAAAAGAAATTAAAAAACAATCCTATTTACTATCACATCAAAAAGAGTAAAATACCTACGAATAAATCTAACTAAGTAGGTAAAAGACCTGTACTCTGAAAACTATAGCTCAGTGATGAATGAAACTGAAGAGGACACAAACAGATGCAAGGACATACCATGCTCATGGATAGGAAGAATGAATATTGCTAAAATGACCATACAACCAAGGCAATCTACAGATTCAATGCAATCTCTATCAAATAATAATGGCATTTTTCACAGAATTAGAACAAATAATTAAAAAATGTGTACAAAACACAAAAGACCCTGAATAGCCCAAAGTATCATGCTCCCTGATTTCAAACTATACTACAAAGCTATACTATACTACAAATCAAAACTCTATGATACAGACATACTTACATGGGCAATTAATCTATGACAAAGGAGGCATGAATATGCAACGGAGAAAAGACAGCCTTTTCAGTAAATGTTACGGAAAACTGGACAGTTACATGCAAAATAATAAAACAGATTAATTTCTAACACCATATACAAAAGTAAACTAAAAATGGATTAAATGGACCTGAAACCATAAAACTTCTAGAAGAAAATATAGGTAATACTCTGTGAAATCTGCATTAGCAATATTTTTTAGATGTGTCTCCTCAGGCAAGGGAAACAATAGAAAAAAATAAACAAGTGGGACTACATCAACAAAAATATTTTGCACAGCAAAGGAAACTATCAATGAAATGAAAAGGCTGCATACTGAATGGGAGAAGATATTTGCAAATGATATATCTGGTAAGAGGTTAATATCCAAAATATACAATTTACCATCAAAAAGCTAAATATTTAATTAAAACATGGGCAGAGGACCTGAATATACATTTTTCCAAAAATAACATACAGATAGCCAAAAAATATATTAATATATTAAAAGATGCTCAACACCACTAATCATCAGAGAAATGCAAATAAAAACTAAAATGAGATATAACCTCACACCTGTCCGAATGGCAATTATCAAGAGCAAAAAAATAAGTTTTGGCAAATATTGGAGAAAAGGGTACTCTCATGCACTGTTGCTGGGAATTTAAATTGGTGCGTCCACTATGGAAAAAATTATAGAGATTCCTCAGAAAGGTAAAAATAGAAGTATCATATAATCTAGAAATTTCACTCCTGGATATTTATCCTAAAAAGACAAATACAATATTTAGATATGATATATGCACCCCTATGTTTTTGAAGCATTGTTTACAATAGTCAAGATATGGAAACAACCCAAGTGTCCATCGATAGATGAATGAATATTGAAGATGTAGTATATACATATATATAATCGAATATTATTTAATCATAAAAAGAATGAAATCTTACCATTTGTGACCACATGGGTGAGCCTAGAAAGTATTGTTTTAAGTAAAATAAGTCAGACAGAGATAAGTACGGTGTGATTTCACTTATATGTGGAATCTAGAAAACAAAACAAAACAAATGGACAAACACAACAAAACAGAGACATAGATACAGAAAACAAATGGTGGTTGCCAGAGGGAATGGGGGTGGGAGGAGGAGAGAAATATTTGAGGGAGACTGAGGTACAGACTTTCAATTACAAAATAAATAAATCACAAGTTTGAAATGTACAGTGTGGAGAATAATCAATAATTATGTAGTATCTTTGTGTGGTGACAGATGGTAACTAGACTTATCATGGTGATCATTTTGAAATGTATAGAAATATCAAGTCACTATGCTATGTAACAGGAACTAACATAGTGTTTTAGGTTAATTATACTTCAGAAACAAAGAATCAAACAAAGTCATAGAAAAAGAGATCATATTTGTGGTTACCAGAGGCATAGGATGGGGGCAGGGGAAATTGGTTTAAGGTGGTCATAAGGTACATATTTACTGTTATAAGATAAATAAATACTAGGGATGTAATGTACAACATGATAAATATAACTAGCACAACTGTACATCATACATGAAAATTTTTGAGAGAAAATCCTGAGTTCTCATCAAAAGGCAAACATTTTTTTCTATTTCTTTATAAAATAGAATAAAACAGATGCTATTCTTTGTATCTATATAAGAGGATGGATGTTCACTAATCTTATTGTGGTAATCATTTCGTGATGTATGTAAGTCAGATCATTGTGTTGTACACCATGAACCTATACAGTGCTGTATGTCAATTATATCTCAATAAAACTGGAAGAAAAGAGAAAGTAAGACACAGACCCCTGTCTTACAAGTACATGTGACAAGTATTAACAGAAGTCTGGACAGTTGTCAGGGGAGTACAGGAGTGAAATGTGCTCAAGAGTATCAAAAAGACAACAAAATATCATTCCACCATTTGTTTCTCTCAAGCTAAAAGAGGCAGGATCCAAAAATTTGCTCAACACAGAGTGGAAACTTCTTGTCTCCAAAGTGAATAAACAAAAATTATCCCAGTGGACAGACTACCCATAAAGAGTATTATTTTTCTCATATAAAGAATATATTTAAGAAATAAATATCTTCTTATGTTGATATCTGACAATTTTAACAATAATTGAAAATATTTACCAAGCTCTTACTATGCATCTGGCATGTAAGTGCTTCTGATACATCAACTCATTTAATTGTCACAATTTCTCTAAGTTGAGAAAAGACAGAGAGATGAAACTTGCCTAAGGACACAGGACTAGTAAGTAGAGTTTTCCCTCTGGATACTATGCTCTTTCACAAATATACTCTTTCTCCTCCCTGGAAATTCTGATCACTGTGGAATTAAAAAATGGCTACCTGAGAGGATGATGTATTTCTATAGTAATTTCTACATTGCTTTTGCTGCTGACAAAGATTCTCACTAGATTAAATAGATGATGTTTCTCTACATACACACCCAACATGCTTCCTCTCACCCAAACATTTAAAAATAGGAAGGTTGAGTTCTAAGCTCCTTTACAGGGAATTAACAGGGAATTTTCTTGAGAGTTATCTCCTTTAAAGAGGCTTAATTCTCTGGGTGATCCTAGAGGTCAGGGGGTTGATGTTTCTTTGGAGAGATAAGACTAGAGGAAAGAGGGATACCTTTCTTAAAACTCATACGGGTTTAGATTTTAAGTTTCTACAAGTATTGGAAGGTCATGTTCCTTGTTCATTGTGCATGGCATGGTAACTACAGGATGGCCATGGAGTCTTGACTCTAAGCACTGTTACCTTAAGCACATTGATAGAATCTCTCTGGTGTGACATGTGATCGCTTGGAAGACTAATCTGAGAGGCATTTCAGTGCCTGCCAAATGTGGAAGGTCAGGATCCATGAAAACATTTAGCAGGTTTGATGTCAATGATGGCAGTCACCAAGGCTTACAGCAGTCAATCCTAATTTATAGGCAACTCAAAGTGCCTAGAATAGGAACTTGGAGAGTGGGAGGTCACCCACATTCCTCCATCTATTCTAATGAGTGGGGGTTTAGAGTCAAAATTACTGAGATTTATAAACATTATGTAAGGTGAGATTTCATGGACCTGAGCATGTGGATGATATCCATTTCACCATACTGTGATATATGTGACTCTTAGAGTAATTGCTCCATAGGACTGCAAAGACATAAAAAGCAACACACAGTGATTCAAAAAGAATTGAACTTGCAAACATTTAGTACTTGATAGATAGTTTTTATATGAATATGTAATAAAAACAAATTTATACAGGAACTTTCATGTTTATTTCCAATAATCTTACAGATGCTCCCTTTGTGTCCCTCATGTCAAAGGTTCCACATCAGTGTTGTTGCTGATTCATCCTAAAGCATACATCTCCACTGAAGGTAGAAGTGAAGCCACAGTGTTATGTCTTTCCTCAAGACCACAAGGAGATGTAAACCCAAGGTTGTTCATGAATTCCCACAAGAAGTCAGGTAGTCAAGAACATTTTAAAAGTCTTCCATTCTGTTTGAATCACCCTGTTTTTGTACTTATATTCTCTGACAATATGTCAAAGGTGACAATTTAAACTTTTTTGGAGAACATCCATGTTATCAATAACAATAAGAATTTATCTAAACTTCATGCAGTCAACACACTTACATTACACCACAGGTGTGCCACATGTTAATCAAAGGTCTCCAGAGGAGAGGAAAATAATGTTTCACAATGTTACTGTGATTAAAAGCAGAGTACATGGAGTTACCTTGCCTGGGTTCTTAGATATGTCCCCAATATAACAAGATCACAAATTAGTAAACTGAGGAAGCATTAAACCATATTAAAATATTTATGTATATGAGGGAATGAGTAAATTTGTGAATGTGTGTGTATGTAGTATCTTCCATACATTTGATCATTTAACTTTAGGTATGCACTGTGACATTGAGACAATAAAAACATATGCCATACTTTTTTCATTGCTTGCAATCTGGTATGATCATGATTGTAGTATAAACAAATTTCAGAATTTTATAATGTAATTATGGCACAGGTTTAAGGCATTTGTGTTTAGTTCTATCATTCTTTTCAAGGATAATGTATTGCCATGTAATTAATCCTTTATAGGAATTTTTTAAAATTAAAAGTAAAAAGAAAAAAGAAAATATGCACTATTTGAGAAAAGTAGCCTAAAGAAATGTTTATTACTATTATTAGGAGTTATGGGAATTAATATCCTTATAACTTGGAATATCTATGAGACTTTCATTTTCTCCCCTTAGGGAAATAAACAATTTGGATTCACCCCAAATATCTCAAAACTATCATGAGATTCACACACAACACATACAGCTTAAACACAAAATAATATTGTATCCTAATGTATTTCACGAACTTCAGAGTTTCAGAGTTTGCAATGAAAGCTCTTTGCTTGGATGTCTGTATGTGTGAAGTAATGTATGCTTTTATATAATGACACTCATTTAGCAAATATTTTGTTTATTCTTTCATTAAAATCAACTGTGCCATGGTCTGCCTAGATTAATTCCTCTATAAACATCCTCAGTCACAACCTGATATATGTAAACTGTGAGTTAATGAAGGATCAAACACAGGCATATAGTTTTTCGGTTGGACCTCATTTCTCACAAGTAAAGATACATGTAAGGAGAACAGTGGTGAATTGAATTTTATTAAAAATGCAGAAAGAAAAATTGCTATTTTTGGAATCTCTGTGGTTAAGTCATTTTGTAATACAAATAACTCCCACTGGAAAATTTGATAATTAAAATTTCATATTTGGATTTCATTAAAATGGTATTTTAAAAAGCAGTGGTTAGTTTTATAAAATTTATAAAACTTTATATATTTATAAACTTATCTTCTTGTCTTTATAAGATTGGAAATTCACAAAATGTTTTGTGTGAATTTTTTTGTAATAGTGATTGCCTAACAAAACAAAAACAGATAACATTTACCACGATGGTGGTGGCAGGGTAAAATCTAGATTTTCTGAAGTCCTCGAGGAATCTGTATTTTAGACAATTGTATTCAGTAGAAATGATCAAGTAGCTCTTTAAGTATCTGAATATTTAAAACACCATTTTAGGTGCAAATATTTATAAATTATATTCTTTCCAACCCACATAAGCCATTTGTTTTAAACAAGGGTACATGGTGTATGAGAGAAGCATTAATCCAGATTCAGAGAACCAGGATCCTAGTTTCAGGTCTGCCACTAATAACCTATGTGACTTTGGGTAAGTTATCTTTCTTTGGGATTTAGTTTTATTATTTGTCCATAAAGAAGCTAGACTAGATGATCTCAATATGAAGCATACTTTTTAGAAAGTGCTTTATAAACTCTTAAGTATGTTACAAATGTTTGCTTTTGTTATTATTAGTATTAATATTGTTATTATTTAAGAAGAGGTTCAACTCTAACATTTAATGTAATCTTTTTAGGATGACTGAAGGTCATATTATAAACTTCAGTTATTTTACTGTATACATTTGCTTCTTTCGGAGGTATTGAAATTTGTAGGATTGCCTGTACCTACACTAAAATTGTCCCATGGATTTCTTTTTTTTTTTTAACATATGTAGTGGATTTATTTTTTATTTATTTTTTTATTCAAACATAAAGTCACAAAAATTATAATCATAATCATCAGTTCACTCAGTCCCATGTAATTAATTTTATTTCATCTTGATCTTTTGTTAGCCCTTTTATGAATTCATCAGTTTTCCATTAGAGTTCTGAAAATGATTATTCATTCAGTTTAGCAGTATAGTCATGTACCAGAAACCTGCGCTTGTCAGTCTTTTCCATGAATTTCTTGAAGATGAAACCCTTTTATAGGAACATTTTTGCAAAAGCATCAGAGTACAAACAGAACTGTCTGTAAATGTCAAAAGATTTAAAAATGACCACGGTTAAAGATTTGATGAAAGTTCAAAATAATGCAATTGACAAGGAAATTTAGTTATTTCTGAGATATACATTTTAAAATAATCACTAGAATTATGACATATAACATGATACCAGAACATATAAGATTTTTAGGAATTCCATGTAATGTCTGAAATATATATATTAACATATTTCCATACAAATAACACAAAGAAAGTTTAGTATTAGTTGTTTTTTGTTTTTAAATTTTAAATTTTATTTATTTTTTTATACAGCAGGTTCTTATTAGTCATCAATTTTATACACATCAGTGTATACATGTCAATCCCAATCACCCAATTCAGCACACCACCCATGCCCCGGCTTTCCCCCTTGGTGTCCATACATATTTTCTCTACATCTGTGTCTCAATTTCTGCCCTGCAATCCGGTTCATCTGTACCATTTTTTAGGTTCCACATACATGCGTTAATATATGATATTTGTTTTTCTCTTTCTGACTTACTTCACTCTGTATGACAGTCTCTAGATCCAACCACATCTCAACAAATGACCCAGTTTCATTCCTTTTTATGGCTGAGTAATATTCCATTGTATATATGTACCACAACTTCTTTATCCATTCATCTGTCGATGGACATTTAGGTTGTTTACCGGTACCATATTGTCTTGATTACTGTAGCTTTGTAGTATAGTCTGAAGTCAGGGAATCTGATTTGTCTAGCTCTGTTTTTTTCCCTCAAGACTACTTTGGCTATTCGGGGTCTTTTGTGTCTCCATACAAATTTTAAATTCTTTTGTTCTAGTTCCGTAAAATTGCCATTGGTAATTTGATAGGATTGCATTGAGTCCGTAGATTCCTTTGGGTAGTATAGTCATTTTCACAATATTGATTCTTCCAATCCAAGAACATGGTATAGCTCTCCACCTGTTGGTATCATCTTTAATTTCTTTCATCAGTGTCTTATAGTTTTCTACATACACATCTTTTGTTACCCTAGGTAGGTTTATTCCTCCATATTTTATTCTTTTTTTTGCAATGGTAAATGGGAGTGTTTCCTTAATTTCTTTTTCAGATTTTTCATCATTAGTGTATAGGAATGCAAGAGATTTCTGTGCGTTAATTTTGTATCCAGCAACTTTACTAAATTCATTGATTAGCTCTAGTAGTTTTCTGGTGGCATTTTTAGGTTTCTCTATGTATAGTATCATGTCATCTGCAAACAGTGACAGTTTTACATCTTCTTTTCCAATTTGTGTTACTTTTATTTCTTTTTCTTCTCTATTGCCATGGCTAGGACTTCCAAATCTATGTTGAATAATAGTGGTGAGAGTGGACATCTATGTCTTGTTCATGACCTTAGAGGAAATTCTTTCAGTTTTTCACCATTGAGAATGATGTTTGCTGGGGTTTTGTCGTATATGGCCTTTATTATGTTGAGGTAAGTTCCCTCTATGCCCACTTTCTGGAGAGTTTTTATCATAAATCGGTGTTGAATTTTGTGAAAAGCTTTTTCTGCATCTATTGAGATGATCATATGGTTTTTAAACTTCAATTTCTTAATATGGCATATCACATTGATTTATTTGCCTATACTGAAGAACCCTTGCATCCCTGGGATAGATCCCAATTGATCATGGTGTATGATCCTTTTACTGTGTTGTTGGATTCTGTTTGCTAGTATTTTGTTGAGGATTTTTGCATCTGTATTCATCAGTAATATTGGTCTGTAATTTTTTTTGTAATATCTTTGTCTGGTTTTGTTATCAGGGTGATTTTTACATTGTAGAATCAGTTTGGATTTGTTCCTTCCTCTGCAAATTTTTGGAAGAGTTGAGAATGATATGTATTAACTCTTCTCCAAATATTTGATAGAATTCACCTGTGAATCCATCAGGTCCTGGGCTTTTGTTTTTTGGAATATTTTTAATCATAGTTTCAATTTCATTACTTGTGATTGATATGTTCATATTTTCTATTTCTTCCTGGTTCAGTCTTGTAAGGTTATACCTTTCTAAGAATTTGTTCATTTCTTCCAGGTTGTCCATTTTATTGGCATAGAGTTGCTTGTAGTAGACTCTTAGGATGCTTTGTATTTCTGCAGTGTCTGGTGTAACTTCTCCTTTTTCATTTCTAATTTTATTGATTTGAGTCCTCTCTGTCTTCTTCTTGATGAATCTGGCTAATGGTTTACCAATTTTGTTTATCTTCTCAAAGAATCAGCTTTTACTTTAATTGATCTCTGCTATTGTTTTATTTGTTTCTATTTCATTTATTTCTGGTCTCACTTTTATGATTTCTTTCCTTCTGCTAACTTTGGGTTTTGTTTATTCTTCTTTCTCTAGTTCTTTTAGGTGTAAGGTTAGATTGTTTATTTGAGATTTTTCTTGTTTCTTGAGGTAGGCTTTATTGCTATATACTTCCCTCTTAGAACTGCTTTTGCTGCATGCCAAATGTTTTGGATCGTTGTGTTTTCATTGTCATTTGTCTCTAGGTATTTTTTGTTGCCTCTTTGATTTCTTCAGTGATCTCTTCGTTATTTTGTAACGTATTGTTTAGCCTCCATGTGTTTGTGTTTTTTTCGTTTTTTTCCCTGTAATTCATTTCTAATTTCATAGCTTTGTGTTCAGAAAAGATGCTTGACATGATTTCAATTTTCTTAAATTTACTGAGGGTTGATTTGTGACCCAAGATGTGATCTATCATGGAGAATGTTCCGTGCACACTTGAGAAGGTAGTGTAATCTGCTGTTTTTGGATGCAATGTCCTGTAAATATCAATTAAATCTATCTGGTCTATTGTGTCATTTAAAGTTTCTGTTTCCTTAATTATTTTCATTTTGGATGATCTGTCCACTGGTTTAAGTGGGGTATTAAAGTCCCCCACTATTATTTTGCTACTGTCGATTTCCTCTTTTATAGCTGTTAGCAGTTGCCTTATGTATTGAGGTGCTGCTATGTTGGGTGCATATATATTTATAATTGTTATATTTTCTTCTTGGACTGATCCCTTGATCATTATATAGTGTCCTTCCTTTTCTCTGGTAACGTTCTTTATTTTAAAGTCTATTTTATCTGATATGAGTATTGCTACTCCAGCTTTCTTTTGATTTCCATTTGCATGGAATATCTTTTTCCATCCCTCACTTTCAGTCTGTATGTGTCCCTACGTCTGATGTGGGTCTCTTGTGCATAGCATATATATGGGTCTTGTTTTTGTATCCATTCAGCAAGCCTGTGTTTTCTGTTTGGAGCATTTAATCCATTCACGTTTAAGGTAATTATTGATATGTATGATCCTATGACCATTTTCTTAATTGTTTTGGGTTTGTTTTTGTAGGTCCTTTTCTTGTCTTGTGTTTCCCACTTAGAGAAGTTCCTTTAGCATTTGTTGTAGAGCTGGTTTGATGGTGCTGAATTCTCTTACTTTTTGCTTGTCTGTAAAGCTTTTCATTTCTCCATCGAATCTGAATGAGATCTTGCCAGGTAGAGTATTCTTGGTTGTAGGTTCTTCCCTTCCATCGTCTTAAGTATATCATGCCACTCCCTTCTGGCTTGTAGAATTTCAGCTGAGAAATCAGCTGTTAACCTTATGGGAGTTCCCTTGTATGTTATTTTTCATTTTTCCCTTGCTGCTTTCAATAATTTTTCTTTGTCTTTAATTTTTGCCAATTTGATTACCATGTGTCTCACCATATTTCCCCTTAGGTTTATCCTGTATGGGACTCGATGTGCTTCCTGGACTTAGGTGGCTATTTCCTTTCCAATGTTAGGGACGTTTTTGACTATAATCTCTTCAAATATTTTCTCTGGTACTTTCTCTCTTCTCCTTCTGGGATCCCTATATTGCGAATGTTGTTGCATTTAATGTTGTCCCAGAAGTCTCTTAGGCTGTCTTCATTTCTTTTCATTCTTTTTTCTTTATTCTGTTCCACAGCAATGAATTCCACCATTCTGTCTTCCAGGTCACTTATCCGTTCTTCTGCATCAGTTATTCTGCTATTGATTCCTTTTAGTGTAGTTTTCAGTTCAGTTATTGTATTGTTCATTTCTATTTGTTCTTTAATTCTTCTAGGTCTTTGTTAAACATTTCTTGCATCTTCTCTATCTTTGCCTCCATTGTTTTTCTGATGTCCTGGATCATCTTCACTATCATTATTCTGAATTCTTTTTTCTGGAAGGTTGTCTATCTCCACTTCATTTAGTTGTTTTTCTGGGGTTTTATTTTATTCCTTCATCTGGTACATAGCCCTCTGCCTTTTCATCTTGTCTATCTTTCACAGACTGCAGGAGTGTAGTTCTTCTTGCTTCTGCTGTCTGCCCTCTGGTGGATGAGGCTATCTAAGAGGCTTGAGTAAGCTTCCTGATGGGAGGGTTGGTGGTGGGTAGAGCTGACTGTTGCTCTGGTGGGAAGAGCTCTGTTAAACTTTAGTCTGCTTGACTGCTGATGAGTGGGGCTGGGTTCCCTCACTGTTGATTGTTTGGCCTGAGGCAACCCAACACTGGGAGCTACCTGGGCTCTTTGTTGGGGATAATGACAGACTCTGGGAGGGCTCACACCAAGGAATAGTTCCCAGAACTTCTGCTGCCATTGTCCTTTTCCCCATGGTGAAACAGAGCCACCCCCTTCCTCTGCAGGAGACCCTCCAACAATAGCAGGTAGGTCTGGTTCAGTCTCCCCTGGTCTCACTGCTCCTTCCCCCATGTCCCGATATGCACACTACTTTGTGTGTGCCGTCCAAGAGTGGAGTCTCTGTTTCCCCCAGTCCTGTCGAAGTCCTGAAACCAAATTCCACTAGGCTTCAACGTCTGATTCTCTAGGAATTCCTCTTCCCATTGCCAGACTGCCAGATTGGGCATTCTGACGTGGGTCTCATAACCTTCACTTGAGTGGGTGGACTTCTGTGGTATAAGTGTTCTCCAGTCTGTGAGTTACCCACCCAGCAATTATGGGATTTGATTTTACTGTGATTGAGACCTCCTACCATCTCACTGTGGCTTCTGCTTTGTCTTTGGGTGTGCAATATCTTTTTTGCTGAGTTCCAGTGTCTTCCTGTCGATGATTGTCCAGCAGCTAGCTGTGATTCTGGTGTTCTCACAAGAGGAAGTGAGAGCATGTCCTTGTACTCCACCATCTTGGTTCCTCCAGATTTATTGCCCATGGATTTTTAAGTGCTTCTTTCTCCACCTTTTCAGGTGATCCATTCTTATTTCTTTCCATTGTCAGTGTTTCTATTTAATGAAATCCCTATCATTTCAATTAGTTCTTTCTAATCTTTTGTAGCTTTGAAAACACACCAATCATGCTAGTTTTAACAGAGTTTAAGGTTAAATTTAACAAACATGAGTTAAATCCTGCTTATTTTATTTTATTTGGAGAGGGTGTGTGTGTGGAAAAGGGAAAAAAATCTCCTATGACACAAAGTATGTGGGTTTCAGTTGATGAATTTTATGGCATCTCTTTGGGCTATGCAGATGTATTTTGCTTCCTTCTTGGCTCTGTCAGCTGCGCTTGGATAGCTGAGGTCACCAGATATTTGTGTTCTGGATTACCAAGTTGTGACTAGTTGTTTATGACACCTAAAATTTCTTGGACCATAAATATTGCCAGCTTAAAAATTATACATATATTTTTATATAATATATAAGATATATATATACATATATATGTATATATGTAACTGCATATATAATTAAATATCGAAAAAACATTATTGTTTCATTAAGAAAAAAATATATGTAAAACTGCTTTATTGCACTTCAGGAGGTTATTTTGCATTTCCTATTACACTTTTTTCTTCAAATTTATTTTTATTTATTTATTTAGGCTGTGCAGGGTCTTAGTTGTGTCAGTCCTGAATCTTCATTGTGGCATGTGGGATCTTTTAGTTGTGGCATGCGGGCTCTCAGTTTTGGCATGTGGACTTCTTAGTTGTGGTATGCATGCAGGATATAATTCCCCCACCAGGGATAGAACCTGAGCCTTCTGCATTGGGAAGCTGGTATCTTACCCATTGGACCACGAGAGAAGTCCCCTCTTATAATGCTTTTAAGAAAGCATCTGCTCACTCTGGGCTTTGCTCCCTTCCTCTTTAAGAGTGCTTGATAGAAATTCCCTTATGTATTTGAAGTTTTATTTGAGCTACATTAATACTTTATTTGAAGTTGGTTTATTGTTATCATGAGTAATGAATATTATCCAAAAGATTTGGAGATGCACAGAAAACAGAATGACTTACCAACTCTCTTGAAGTTATCATAATTCTCCAGGAAACTCCAATTTATTCCTACTTCTAGAGGACAGGATATATGCAGTTACCTTTATCCAGTATTTATGGGGCCAGGCAAATAGCCCACCCCATCCCTATATTTCCTGTTCCCAAAAATACTGTAATGCAAGAGTTCAAAAAATGGAAAGCATGAGTCTATAGCTGTAAATGATTGATAATAATTAGGTTCTAGTAGTACTTCTGCTCTTTCTTAACTGTGTGATATTGAGCAAGATGTTTTGCCACTCTGAAGCTGTTTCTTCATCTTCAATATCGTGTTAATAATCTTTGCTCCTTCTGCTTTGCAAGACTCTTGCAAAGATTCAATAAAAAATATAAACAAAAATTATTTTTAAGCTATAATGATTATTTAAACATAAGGCCACAGAGAGAGGTAGTATTAAGAAAGGAATCAGGGAAGGGAGATAAAGTGTCCCTCTTAACCTATAAAAACACAGAGAATATTATTAAAGATATTAAGCAACCTATCAGTAACATAGAAAATGTGAAAATTAGAAGTATTGCCCAGGGTCAAGGCAATATTTGCTGAGGACTGGAGAGTAACAGAAGGAACCATTTACCTTGTCCCCAGCCATGAGTTAATTAGGTCCAGCCTTTTGGAGGAGAGAGTTATGATTAGAGTTATGGATCTCTGAAGAAATTAAATATCAGAGACTGACCATAGCCTTAGGGAAGCAAAGACGATAAAATAGGGCATAGTATCTCCTATGAATAAATTCTGTAAATGAAAGACAAGGTCTCCAGAACTTTGGGAAGAAATTGATTTGAAACAAATCTAGAGGGACCTACAGTTGTAAAGGGGAGAGCTGAGGGCAGGAATAGGTTACCTAGCAACATTTTTTGGACATGGATACATTTGTTGGGGGCATTTAAATATTCAAAGTACTTCTTTCATTCAATGCAGTGCTACAATCCCTAGTCTGGTTAAACATATTGGATAATCAAATCTGCATAAATATGAAATATGCAAAAAGTCTTCGTAAAAAACATTGAACATGCACACTTCTGCCTTTGCTCACACTGTTTCCTTGCCATGTATGCCTTTGCTTCTCCTCTCTGTCAAGTTCTACCAATTATTTAAGATGCAGCTTAAATCCTACCTTACTGTAAAACTACATCTCTGTTTCTTTCCCTGAAATGAAGTCATTTGACAACAGCTACATCAAGGAATGGTATTTGGGTGTGGGGAAGAAAAGGCTTAAACTTTCTCTTTCCATCACATTCTACTCCTCTATTCTATAACATTGACAAATAGCATTTTCTGAATCCTGCAAATGCAGAATCAATTTGACTCTCCTAAGAAACTACCCTTCACTCTCTGATTCTTTCCACCTGGATTGCTACTCTTGAACTCTAGTTACACAGAAGCAAATTCTAAGCATCCTTTCTAACTTAGATTCTATGCCAAGTATGCTAAATACAATAGGTATGGTCCAGCCAGTTGGTGCTTCAGGGGCACAAAGGAAAGAGACATCACTGAGTGTGATAAGAATAGTGATACATAAAAAAAAAAAGAATAGTGATACATTCCTGAATCAGGTGGGATCTAAAGTAAAGGATGATGGGATTTTAATAGGCTGAATAGTAGAGAGTGTCTTCTGGGAAGAGGAGTCAGGAGGCAGAGAGTTGGAAAATTCTGAGAGGACGTGAAAAAAATAATTTAGCTGGAGCAGAGAAATAGATGAAGATGGGCTGGGTAAAGAAGCCTGGGGCTAGAGTAGATGCCAGGCCAAGAACTCTGGGTTTTTCTGCCATTGGCAGTGGATGCCAAAAGAGATATGCTGAAGTAGGGCACTAAGAGGTGATACTAAATACAACTTGAGGCCTATATGCAACGATAAGCTACCAATAACCAACAAAAAGGTTAAATTTTCCTTGTATACCCACTCACATTCTTGTCCTAGACTATATATGGTCCTTTTGTAGCATTCTCCTCCCTCCCATAGCTGTTCTTCCATTAACCTAGTTTCACAAATGTTGGACCCTAGTTTGTGATCAAGGCAGTAACTTATCATTGGCCTCCAGGTGGGACAAACCCACAGAAGTACAATGAAAATCTAATTGGGATGCCACCAGTGACCAAAGGAGAAGAATGTCCCAAAGGAGATAGAGTGACTCAAGAATGTCAAGCTAGAACTGGAGCTGAAGTGAAAGCAAGAGCAAGAACAGCTTCCTGTCTATAGGAAACACAAAAAGGTGGTTCTATAAACAACTTGGATAGAATTCATACAAGTCTGACTTTATCAACACTTTATTGAATTCAGTGGAATAAAATAAAGAAATGATAATATAAAAGAAAGAAGGAAAATTTAATTAATCTTGTGAGATATTATATTTATTCAGCACCCATTCCTTCACACCTCCACTCCCCTGCTGAGGAAAGAAGGCATAAATTATATTTTGTTAACAGCAACAACCACACCATAAATGTTAAAAGTAATCAACCTTTCAAAAACATATTTTAATGTTTTAACATTTAATGAATAGCTTACAAACACATTTTACAGAGCTACAAAAGTCAGAGTCTGCTGTAACATGGTTACCTAGTTGACCAAGAATCAACCAGACTGTGACCCCATTTGTATTTAGCAATTCAACTGATCTGCCAAGATTCAGTGACTATAGTGGCAGATATTCATTATACATGTACATTAAATTATCATTTTGTATACTTTAAATATATATAACTATATTTGTTAATTATTCTTCAATAAAGTTTGAGAGAAAAAAGAATTCCTTTTCAGGCCCTTAGATCCTATCAGTTGTAATGGTAATTAAAGGGAGAATAATAAGTGCACAAACCTCGTAACACTTATTGATGTCAACTTTATAAAGACTAGCCTTTCGGACATCTAACTAAAGATAAAGATGAAGAGAACAGGACTGGAAATCAGGATATCTGGATCTCAGTCCCCATTCTAACACTACTTACTGTGGGATCACTTACTATAGGACTCTGGAAATATGTAATAACTGGTGCTGATTCATTAACATATTTAATCTTGGTCATTTGCAAATAATCTCTGGGTTAGATGACTATTTCCATGGAAATCAGAACTTACTCTCATTTAACTCTCTGATTCTACTACCAGTAACTATGTCTTGGTTTGACTCAGTTTACAAATTTGATATTTAACTAACATGCAAAAATTTGACTCAGGGTGGCCAAAAGCAGAGAGCTAGTATGAGTCAGGCTTAAAAACAAGAAAAAGAAAGAAAGAAAGAAGAAAGAAAGAAGGAAGAAAGAAAGAAAGAAAGAAAGAAAGAAAGAAAGAAAGAAAGAAAGAAAGAAAGGAAGGAAGGAAGGAAGGAAGGAAGGAAGGAAGGAAGGGAGGGAGGAAGGGAGGGAAGAAGGAAGGAAGGAAGAAAGAAAGGAAGGAAGGAAGAAAGAAAAAAAGAAAGAAAAGCAGAGAAAGAAGAAAGAAAGAAAAGAAGAGCAAAGAAAGAAGAAAGAAAAAAAGAAAGAAAAAGAAAGAAAGGAAGGAAGGAAGAAAGAAAGAAAAAAAGAAAAAGAAAGAAAGAAGGAAAGAAAGAAAGAAAGAAAGACATCACTTGGGAAGAAGATAAATAATAAAGTTGTAGAAAGCAACCAATTCACTAGTGCTCCCTAACCTTGAGCCCAAACTAACCTTGAGCCAGTGAGAACTCAGATTGTTTTCAGTCCTTCAGGCCTGGGTTCTGTTCTGTTTCTGTTTTCTCTCTGACCCTGAGTCTGTTACTGATAAACATGTACTGGTGGCTGGATTTACTGATAATTATGAAAGAAATTGTTGCTGCTGTAGAGGAAAGAGCACTGGCTTGGCAGTTAGGACACTCAAGTTCTAGTCTGCACTCTGCTGCTCATTTGCTGTAACCTCACACAAATTATTAGCCCTTTCTGGGACTCAATTTCTTCTTCTTCCAAATGAGAGGGTTGGATTTTATGATATTTGAGGTCCTTTCTAGTTCTGCCATTCAGTGGCTCTATGAAGGAATATCAGACTTTCTGAGAAAAGTCCAGGGACACTGATGCAAGTGAATGGGGCATGGGGGAAGAGTAAGGCACAAAGTGTCTGGGGTAGATAAGTGAAGGATACAGGCGGTTAGAATTTCAAAGAAGCAAAGATTAAAAGATGGTATGCTTTATGGCTGCTGATGCTACATCCAGGCTCCTTCACGTCTCCTTCACTTATCTGGACACATATGGACAATGCAAAGCAGTACCATAGTCAGAGGACAGATAGTAAGATGTGAACAGGCACCAGACACAAGTCAAGTTAAAATGGGAAGTAGGAAATACCTAACCTCTTCCTTTGCTCTTTCTAGAAAGTTCCATTAAAATTGGCTTCAGAACATTAATGCAAAAGGCTTGTTGAAAAACAATGTGCACATTACAATTTCATTTTTGTTTGAATAAGTAAGGAAAAGAAAACACGCCAGAGTCATAATAGTGGTTATCTCAGAGCAAAAATAATTTTCTTTTCTTTTCTGTGCTTTTATGCATTTTCTAAATTGTTTTACTCTAACCTTCTGAATGTACTCCTCACTACACTCTTAATCCCTAGAACCCACTCTTCATTGTGACCTCAGAATGTCTTTTTCTAAAAATATGAATCAGGTCATATAAAACTGTTGCTTAGAAGCCACCAGTGGATTCCTATCATATGTGTAACACAAACCAAGCTCTTCACTATAATCAAAAGACTCTTCATGATTTGGCTTTTGACTTCTTCTAGGAACTAATTTCCTATCACTTTCTCTTCCTGGCCTATACTATTTCAGCTCTTCTTTGAACTCTTGAAACTGACTCCCACCTCAAGGCCCTTGGTTGTAATGCTCTTCTAGCAAATATTCACACACTTAATTTATTTTTATTCTCATTCTCACTTTCAAAGTGACTAAAACACAGAGGCTTCCCTTGACCCCCACATTTAAATTACTCTCCCTTGTTACACTCCTTCACAGCACACTGTACTCCTCCTATATCAATAGTTCCATAATTTGTAATTAAAATTGAATATAAGTATATTTTATTCCTCTATCCCCCACTAATCTGTAAGCTCTTTGAGGGTAGGGCCCATGTCTCTCTTGCTCACTACTGTATCTCTAGTGTCTAGCACTATACATGGAACATATTAGGTGCTCAATAACTTTTGTTGAATGAATGACTCAATCAATCGATGTGTACTATTATATTTGTAAGTAAAAAGAAAAGTGGAGGGCAAAAGTGTGGTAAAGATTTAATTTCTACAGTACATCCTTGGTGGTTTGTGTCCCCAGTATAAAGGACAAGACCATTTCTGACAAGGAACTAGATCCAGAGGTACACAAATGGTTAAAGAGGATCCTACAAGGATTTTCTTGGTGACCTTAACCCAAACATCGGTGCCCACAGTGGCACTATAAAAAATTAATAGGGGCTTCCCTGGTGGCGCAGTGGTTGAGAATCTGCCTGCTAATGCAGGGGACACGGGTTCGAGCCCTGGTCTGGGAGGATCCCACATGCCGCGGAGCAACTAGGCCCGTGAGCCACAACTACTGAGCCTGAACATCTGAAGCCTGTGCTCCGCAACAAGAGAGGCCGTGATAGTGAGAGGCCTGCACACCATAATGAAGAGTGGCCCCCGCTTGCCACAACTAGAGAAAGCCCTCGCACAGAAACGAAGACCCAACACAGCAAAAATAAATTAATTAATTAATAAACTCCTACCTGCAACATCTTAAAAAAAAATAATAAACAGAAACCTCAAATAAATTTGGGAGACCAGAGGGTAAACTCTCATACCCTGAGATGACAGCAGAACAAAACAGGAAGGAGAAAGACTCCTTTTCTGACAAGGACTGAGCCAATGAAAAGCCATAGATTTTTTGTTTATTATAGCCCTCCCAACTTCCTTTTCTTCTTTATAAAAGCATTCTTCTTCCTTTGCTGTGCAGAGATTTGCAAGGGGCTCGCCATGTTTGCAGACCCCAAATTGCAATTATCTGCTGATCCTGAAGAAACCCATCTTTGCTGGAGAAATAACTGGCAGTCTACTTGTTTCAGGTCAACAGCTCTAAGGCAAGGGGTGTCACAGGGTCATGTTCCTGGCTATAGTACCCTATGGGACAATTGTGGCTTGCATGTTTTGGGGTGAGTAACCCAAGGCCATTCCCTTTTTTTCATATACAAAAAGGAGAAAGAAACCTGATAATTGGGATGCCCAAGGGCAAGTGTGTCCCTCAAATTCTCCTTTAAAACCTTGAAGGTTACACATCATCCAGTTCTCCCCATAAAATTGGGTCGGGTTGTTATTGTGGAGTAAAATATATAGATGTTCGGCCATAAAAGAAAAATTTGGAATACAATTTTGGCATTCATCAATTAGCCCAAGAAAACCTAGCAGTTGGTGCTTAGTTTTGCATTTTTGGAAACTTAGGACATGATGAAGTCTATCTGGATCTAGGTGTTGCCTTTGTTCTGATACCAGATACCCTAAATATCAAACCTAGGTTTGGGTAAACTGATTTTTTTTGGCAAACTTACTGCCCTTTAAGGCTATAAGCTATAGCAAATGGACTCTGTCTTTCTGTGAGAAGGCTTGAGAAGAAGAACAAAGAAGCAAATCATTCACATATTGCAACAAAGTAAAACCTCTGGAGAACTTTATGTCATCCAGATCACCCTTAAGGATTTGCAAGAAATAAGAAGCACCCTCAGCATAACCCTGAGGCATTACTGTCCTGGTGAATTGTTTTTCTTCCTGAGTGAAGGCAAAATGGTATTGGCTAGCTTTATCAACTGAAATGCTAAAGAATGCATGGCACATATCAATTACAGTAAAGACTTTGCTTCTGGTTGGAATGGATGTTAAAAACCTATGAGGTTAGGAACGGCAGAGTGTCAATGGATAACAATGTTGTCTATTGCTTAGAGGTCCTGAGCAAACCTCCACACTCAGTCCTTAGGTTTTCTCACCAGTACAATAGGAATGCTACAGGGGCTAGCTAGTAAAAGGGATAATGAGGCCTTGAGCCTTGTAATCTTCTATTATGGGCCTTATGTCTTGAAGGACTTCCTTACTTATAGGATATTAATTAATTCTGGGAAAAGGTTTTAAGTGATCTATCTGAATTTTGATGGGAGTTGTGCTGTGAATTTTGCCAACATCAGTTGGAGATTTTGCTCATAAGGAAAATGGTAGCTGATTCAATAAGGACAAATGATCAGTGTTTCCAGAATCTGCTCTAGTACCAAGAGTTGGAACAAATAAAATATGTCAAAGCGTTATTTAATTCACCTAGTTGGTTACTTTGATGACTACTGTACAATTTTAGAAATATTCCTCTCTTTTGGGAGGAAGAAATTCTGGCATGATAATTCTCTAAGAAGTCTCAGCCTAATAAACGGACAGAGGTGGAGGAACTAAGGACAAAATGGTGTGTATCTCTCAAAGGGCCTAAACAAAAGTGAATAAGTTCAGAGACAGGAAACTCTTGATGTTTAGTACAGATCCCCACTATTTGAACTGTCTTAGAATTCCAAGGCAGGGGCTGTTTTATAACAGTGTGGTGAAGCCCTGAGAGTGTGGCTCCAGTATCAATTAGGACTAGAAAAAATTCATCTCCAATCTGGAAAAAAAATTTCTCCAAACTGATTAAGAGGGAAGATTGAGAAGAGCTGCTATAGTTCTTCAAAGCCCCATATTGAGAATTGGGAGGATGTTGGAAAGGCTGGTTAGAGGGCTGAAGATGCCTAAAGCCCTTAAATTTGTAACAATTTCTATTCCAGTGTCCTGGCTACTTGCAATAATAGTAAAAACTAGGAAGGTTTTGTTTTTGTTTAGGAGCCTTCATTTGCTGAAATTGAAGATTAAGAATTTTGGTGGTCTTCCTTTGAGGTGACTCATCCCGAGTGGGAGAGAGATGATTACCAAATCTGGAGTGGACATAGTTTCCCATTCCATCCTGGTCCTTTTTACTAGAAGGGAAAGGTCTCAGTTCAGCCAATTAATAAATATCAAGTTAAAAACTACCCAGGTGGAATCAACATCTGAAGGATGACCAGAATTTTCTATAAAAACAATCTGAAGTTGATTGTAATATTTATGAACAGGTTTATAATATTTCTGTGTGCAAGCTTGAATTTTGTTCCAATCAGCAAGTTTTGGAAAAGTCCTAGGAATCCCTGAATGAAATCACCTAGTGATTACCTGAGCCTAATTGTATAATAAGTTAGTGAGCTTGTCTCCCAGTTACAATTCTAGAGACCTTTCGGGCTTTTCCCCATTAGTTGTTTTCATCTATACTGGGCTTGGCCTTCATTGACAAGTATATGAACTAGATGATATAAGTCAGAGAAACCAGGTTGATAGGTTTAAATTATTATAGCAAATTGCTCAGCAAATATGTGAGGGTCTTCAGTTACTTTGGGAAAATATTTGACTATGGCTCACACCAGCTTCAGTCCAGGGAGTATAAGAAATTAGGATTTTAGCCTCTGGATCCTCAGAAGGCCTACTTTACAGGGACAGGATTTGACAAGTTGAGAGGAAGAGTGGGGAGAATTTCAAAGAAAAGGGCAAGTTAGATGAGAGAATTAGTATGGGAGAATTGAGGGTATAGTGGAAGCCTAGGCAGCATAGAAGAGAAGGAGGAGGATGGTGCCAGAGGCAGAGTCCAGTCACAAGGAGCTGAGGGAGAGAGAAAAGATGGTGCTGGAGATAGTGCTTGAGACAAAGAAGCCCAAAAAGAAGAGCCTGAGGCATTAAGGAGCCATTTTATCTTTATCATTTGTTTTGCCTCAGTTAATCTTAAAATCTGTTTTGCAGAGAGGTAATTTTAGACTCCTGATAACATTGGGAAACCTCAAAAAAGCAAAATAAGAGTTCCACTCAGTTCTGGAAAGTTTTGAGCTATTTTAGTACAAATAAATTTTAAGAAAATTAAACTTGGGAAATTCAAAAATTTTCCACAATGGCCATTTATACCCTAAATTGACTTTGGTCAGGTTGGTCCATTTAGATAGAAATGCGCATGAAGTACGACTGGTTTTTAAACATAAAATTGGCCAGAGTCCTTGTAGGCAGGCACCCTCAAAATACTTAGATAACTGGGATCACATTTCCTAGAGGTTTTTTTTTCTATAGTAAAAAACATTTTCAAACAGCTTAAATAGCTTACAGCACAAACAACTCAATTAAAACAGCTTGCAAACTAAGCCCAGCCAGTCCTAAAGTGACAGCTTGCTCCTGGAGAAGCCAGACCATAGCCTTCTTCTTTTTTTTTTTTTTTAGCCAGTCTCCAGAGAGCAGCCCTTCCAAAGAAGTAGGCTGAAGTCTGAAAATCCCAGCATCATTTTGGAGAAAGAAACCCTGTTCCTAAAAGAATGAGTCAAAGGCTAGCCAGCTTTAAGAGAAGCACCCATTATTCCAAAGGAAATGTGCCAAAGGCTAGCTGGTTTCAGTGAAATAATCTGATCTCAAAATCAGACCATTGTGGAAAATTAGTATTCACATACACAATCTTTCAAAAGATTCTGAATAAAGCCTGGAGAGATTCAAATGTAAAGAGAATGTGAGCTCCGATACAAGAGAAACACATACCTTCAAATTCTAGGGTGGGCAAGAAAAGCAGTGAGTGACAATGGGCTCAATTTTGAGTACCACACCCGTTTGCTCACCAGTGTTGGAGCCATTGGGAGTCTTCTCTGGTCCCTGTATGGGCCACCGAAACATTGACCTGAAACAAATAGACTGCCAGATATTTCCCCAGTAAAGATACATTTATTTCGATCAACAGAAAATTGCAATTTGGAGTCTGCAACCATGGTGAACCATGTGCAAGTCCTCCAAATGACAAGGGAAGGACAACACTTTTATGGAGAGGAAGAGGTAGTTGGGATGGCTATAGTAAACAAAGAGTACATGGCTTTTCATTGGCTGAGTCCTTGCTAGGAAGGAAGTAGAGTCTTTGTTCTTCTTGTTTGGATCTTCTATCATCATCAGGGCATGAGAGCCCCCCCTTCTGGATTCCCAACTGTCTAATTGAGGTTTCTATTTATGAATTTTTTTGTGCAATTAAATTAATCATTCTAATATGTACAATTCATAGGCATTTACTATATTCACAATATTGTGCAACCATCAACTCTATATAGTCCCAAAATATTTTTATTACACAAAAGGAAAACCCATACCCATTAAGCAGCCACTCTCTGTTACTCCCACTCCTGAGCCCTGGCAACCACTTAATCTACTTTCTGTCTCTATGGATATACCTATTCTGGATATGTCATATAATTGGAATAATACAATATGTGACTTTTTGTGTCTTGCTTGATTCACTTGCCATAATGTTTTTGAAGTTCATCTATGTTGTACTACTTTACTGCTTTTTATGGCCAAATAATATTCCATTGTATGAATGTACCACAATTTGTTTATCCACTTATAAGTCAGTGAAATTCAGGTTGTTTCCACCTTTTGGCCATTGTGAATATGCTGCTATGGACACTCATAACTTGTGTGTAGTTTTTGTTTGAGCACACATTTTCTATTGTTCTGGGTATATAATGAGTGGAATTTGGAATTTTATGTTACACTTTTTGAGGAACAGCCAAACTATTTTCCAGAGCAGCTGCACCATTTTACATTCCCACCATCAATCTATGAGGGTTCCAATTTCTCCACATCCTCTTCAACACTTGTTATTTTCTTTTTTTTAATATAGCTATCCTAGCAGTTATTAAGTAACTTATTGTGATTTTTATTTGCATTTCCCTGAAAGCTAATAATGTTGAGCATCATTTCATGTGTTTATTGACCATTCATGTATCTTCTTTAGAGAGATGTTCATTCAGATCCTTTGATCATTTTTAATTGGGTTATTTGTCTATTTATTATTGAGTGTAAGAGCTCTTTATTTTAGAGGTAAGTTCTTTATCAGATATAATTTGAAAATACTTTACCCCACTTTGTGTGTTATTTTTCACTCTCTTGAGAGTGTCCTTTGATGCATGAAATATTTTAATTTTGATGAAGTTCAATTTATGTATTTTTCTTTTCTTTCATGAGCTCTTGGTGTCATATACAAGAATACATTGGTAAATCCAAGGTCATGAAGGTTTACCCTAAGTTTTCTTCTAAGAGTTTTAACTCTTACATCTAAGACTTTGATTCATTTTGAGGTACATTTTGTATATGGTGTAAAGTAGAAGTTTAACTTTATTATTTTACATGTGGATAGCACATTTCCCAGCCACATTTGTTGAAGAGACTATTTTCTCCTATGGAATGAGAAGATCAATTGACCATAGAGACAGAGTTTTACTTCCGAACTCTCAATTCCAGGCCATTGATATATGTGTCTATTCTTATGCCAATACCACACATTTAAAAAAATTTATTAGAGTATAGTTGATTTAAAATGTTGTGTTAGTTTCAGATGCACAGCAAAGTGAATCAGTTATACATTTACACATATCCACTCTTTTTTTTTCTTAGAGTCTTTTCCCATACAGACCATTACAGAGTATTGAGTAGAGTTCCCTGTGCTATACAGCAGGTTCTTATTAGTTATCTATTTTATATGCAATAGTGTGTATATGTCAATATACCACACTGTTTTGATGACCATAGATTTGTACTAAGTTTGGAAATTGGGAAGCATGAGTCCTCTGAATTTGTTCTTCAAGATTATTTTGACTATTCTGTGTCACTTATAATTCCATATGACTTTTAGGATCAGATTTTTCATTTCTACAAAAAAGGACATTGGGATTTTGATAAGGATTGCATTGAATCTATAGATTGCTTTGGGGCATAGTGCCATCTTAAAAATATCAAGTCTTCCAATTCATGATCATCTGATGCCTTTCCATTTATTTATGTTTTCTTTATTTTCTTCCAGCATCATTTTCTAGTTTTCACTGTAGAAGCCTTGTACCTTCTTGTTTAAACATATTTCTAAGTATTTTATTTTTGTAATTGTCTTGTAAATAAAATTTTTTAAATTCCATTTTCAGTTTATTCATTGCCATTGTGTAGAAATGCAACTGATATTCACATATTGATCTTGTATCCTGCAACTTTGGTCACTTTGTTGATTAAACATAATTAGTTTTCTTGTGGATTTTTAAAGACTTCCTATATATAAGATCCTGTCATCTGAAAATAGAGATAATTTTACTTCTTCCTTTCCAATTTGGATGTCTTTATTTTTCTTACCTAATTTCTCTGACTAGAACTTTATGTACGATGTTGAACAGAGGTGGTAAAAGCCAGCATCCTTAGACTTGTTTCTGATCTTGGAGGGACAGTTTTCAGTATTTTACCATTGAATTATAAATGTTAGCTATAGGTTTTTCATAAATGCTCTTTCTCGTGCTTAGGAAGTTCCCTTCTAGTCTTAATTTGTCTAGTGCTTTATCATGAAATCATGCTGGATTTTATCAAATGCTTTTTCTGCATCACTTGTGATCATGATTTTTAAAACTTGTTCTTTGTTTTATTAATAGTTTATTACATTTGCTGACTTTCTTATATTGAATAAGCCTTGCACTTTGGGGATAAATCCCACTGGATATGATGTATAACCCACTTCATATGCTGAAGGATTTGGTTTGTTAGGATTTTCTTGAAGATTTTTACATTTGTGTTCACAAGGGATGTTGGACTATAGCTGTCTTTTCTTGTGATTTCTTTATCTGGCTTTTGTATCAGCATAATATACCCTCAAACAATTGTGTTAGAAAGTGTTCATTCCATTTCTATTTTTTTTGGAATAGGTTAATTAGTGCTAATTCTTTTAAAAAATGTTTGGTAGAATTCATCAGTGAAATCATCTGGTCCTGAGGTTTTTGTTTGTTTTGTTTAGTTTAGTTTTTGTTTGTTGTTGTTTTGTTTTGTGTTTTAGTAGGATATGTTGATTACTGAGTCCATCTCTACATTTTTTTAGGTCTGTTTTTATTTTCTTTTTCATCATGAATCTGTTTTGATAGTTTGTGTGTTTCTAGGAAGTTGTTTCATCTACATTATCTAATTGACATAGAATTGTTCATAATATTCTCTTATAATCCTTCTTATTTCTGTAAGATCTCTTATTAATGTCCCCACTTTTGTTTCTGATTTTAGTCATATGAAGCTTCTCTTTTTTATCTTTGTCAATCTAAAGTTTTGTATGTATATATAAAGTAATTACTTTTTACATTTTTTAATTGAATGAGTAAATAATCATTTTTAAAGTAATTGCAATTAGGAAGAACTTACTATTGCCATTTTGGTATTTTCTTTTCAATATGTCTTATTTCTGTTTTGTTTCATAATTCCTTCATTACTTCCTCCTTTGTGATTTTTTTTCCTACTTTCCCATTTTGATTGCCTTCTCATTTTCCCCCATATATTTTGTATTTTCCTTAGTAGTTACCCTGGGGATTACATTTAACATCTTATCTTTATTTATTTATTTATTTTTATCGAATTATAGATGATTTACAATGTTGTCTTCGTTTCTGGTGTAGTGCAAAGTGATTCAGCTATATATATACTTTTTCATATTCTTTTCCATTTCTGTTTATTACAGCATATTTAATATAGTTCCCTTTGTTATACAGTAGGGCATTGTTTATCTATTTTATATGTAATAGTTTGTATCTGCTAATCTCAAATTCCTAATTTATCCCTCTCCTACCCCCTTTCTTATTTGGTAACCATAAGTTTGTTTTCTGTATCTGTGAGTCTGTTTATGTTTTGTAAATAAGTTCATTTGTGTCATATTTTAGATTACACATATAAGTGATATCATATATTTGTCTTTCTCTTTATGATTTACTTCAGTTAGTATGACAATCTCTAGGTCCATCCACATTGCTGCAAATGACATTATTTCATATTTTTTATGTCTTAGTATTCCATTGTGTGTGTGTGTGTGTGTGTGTGTGTGTGTGTGTGTGTGTGTGTGTGTATCTCACACGTACTTTATCCATTCATTTGTTGATGGACATTTAGGTGGTTTCCATGTCTTGGCTATTGAGAATAATGCTGCTATGAACTTAGGCGTGCATGTATCTCTTTGAATTACAGTTTTCTCTGGATATATGCTCAGGAGTGGGATTGCTGGATCATATGGTAATTCCATTTCTTGTTTTCTGAGGAACCTCCATACTGTTTTCCATGGTGGCTGCACCAACTTACATTCCCACCAACAGTGTAGGAGGGTTCACTTTTCTCTACATCCTCTCCAGCATTTATTGTTTCTTGACATTTTAATGATGGTCATTCTTAGCAGCATGAGGTGGTACCTCATTGTAGTTTTGATTTGCATCAAAACTAATTAGTGATATTGAGAATCATTTCATGTGCCTATTGGCCATCTGTATGTTTTCTTTGGAAAAATGTCTATTTAGGTCTTCTGCCCATTTTTTGATTGGGTTGTTTGTGTTTTTTTTCTTATTGAGTTGTCTGAGCTGTTTCTGTATTTTGGAATTTAAGCCCTTGTCAGTTGCATCACTCGTAAATATTTTCTCCCAGTCTGTAGGTTGTATTTTCATTTTGCTTATGATTTCCTTTTGTGTGCATAAGTTTTTAAGTTTGAATAGGTCCCATTTGTTTATTTTTTCTTTTATTTCTATTGCCTTGGGAGACTGACCTAAGAAAATATTGGTACAATTTATGTCAGAGAATGTTTTGCTTATGTTCTTTTCTAGGATTTTTATGGCATCATATCATATTTAAGTCTAAGCCATTTTGAGCTTATTTTTTGTGTATGGTGTAAGAGTGTGTTCTAACTTCATTTATTTACATGTGGTAGTCTGACTTTCCCAACACCACTTGCTGAAGAGACTGTCTTTTCTCCATTGTATATTCTTGCCTCTTTTGTCAAAGGTTAATTGATCATAGGTGTGTGGGTTTATTTCTGGGCTGTCTATTCTGTTCTGATGATCCATACATCTGTTTTTTGGGCTAATATCATGCTGTTTTGATTACTGTAGCTCTGTAGTATTCTCTGAAGTCTGAGAGCATTATGCTTCCAGCTTTGTTCCTTTTCTTCAGTATTGCTTTGGCAATTCTGGGTATTTTAATGTTCCATATAAATTTTAGGATTATTTTTTCTAGTTCTGTGAAAAATATCATGGGTAATTTGATAGGGATCACAGTAAATCTGTAGACTGCTTTGAATGGTATGGTCATTTTAACAATATTGATTCTTCTGATCCAAGAGCATGGGATATCTTTCCATTGCTTTGAATTATCTTCAATTTCCTTTATCAATAACCTCTTAAACTTAAAACATTATAGTTTGAATGAATATCAACTTAGTTTTAATGTTATACAATAACTCTTCTACTTTATATTTCCATTGCCTCATTCTTTATGTTGTTTCTGTTACAGATTCAATTTTTATACACTGTCCATTAGCATAAAGTTATAATTGTTTTGCTATGCATTTGTGTCTTCGATCATACAGGAAAAAAAAAGAGAAGAGTCTAAATCCAATAATACAATAATATTGGTTTTTATATTTACATATGTAGTTACCTTTTAGCATTGTTCTTTATTTCTTGCCATGACTTCCAATTACTGTACAGTGTTCTTTCATTTCAGCCTTAAAAACTCCCTTTAGAATTTCTTATAGAATTTCTTGTAGGACAAGGCTACTGATGACAAATCAGTTATCTGGGAATTTACTCATTAATTTCTTCTTCATTTCTGAAGGAGAGTTTTTCCAGATATAAAATTCTTGGTGGATTAATTTTTTTTTCTATTGGCATTTAAGATATGTCATCCCACAGCCTTCTCTTCTCCATAGTTCCTGAAAGAAATTGGCTGTTAATCTTATTGAGAACTTCTTTTAAGTACTATGTCACTTCACTCTTGCCACTTTCAAGATTATTTGTCTTTCAACAATTTGACTGTAGTATGTTAGTGTAACTCTCTTTATGTTTATTCATCTTGGTATTTTTGATCTTCTAGGATGTATAGATTCATGTATTTCAACAAACTTGGGAAGTTTTTTGACCATTAGTCTTCAGATATTCTTTCTGCCTCTTTATGGCTCTTCTCTCCCTCTGGGACTCCGTTATGTGTGTGTTAGTACATGTGATGATGTCCTAAAAGTCCCTTGGGCTCTTTTAATTTTTTCTTCTTATTATTTTATCTTTCTGTTCCTTCAGATTGGATAATCTCAATTAACTTATTTTTTAAGTTCATTGATTCTTTCTTCTGTTTAGTCAAATTCACTGACCATTTCCAGTGATTTTTTTTTTCATTTTATCAGTTATATTTTTCAGCTGGTAAAATTCTATTTGGTTCTTGTTTATAGTTTCTATCTTTTTATTGATATTCTCTATTTGGTAATACATTTTACTTCTGGTTCTTTAGTTTCTTAACCATGGTTTTCTTTAGCTGTTTGAGTATGTTAAGGTAGTTGATAGTAGTTTTTGTCTATTAAGTAGATTGCTTGTGCTTCCTCAAAGACAGTTTCTGTTCATTCATTTTATTCCCTGTGACTGGGCCTGACTTTTTGTGTTTTACAACTGTTTGTTGAAAACTGGACATTTTTAATGTTATAATGTGGCAACTCTTGGAAATCAGCTTCTGGAAATAGGATTTCCCCCTTCTTCAGAATTTAATTTTGTGGCTTGCTATAGTTTGTTGTTGTTTGTTTGTTTAGTATCTTTTATAAATCATTTTTGTAATGTCTGTGTCATTTTTCAGTGTGGCCACTAAAATCTGTGTTCTATTAATTTAATGGTGAAGTATTGTATTTACAGTGATTTCTTAAATAGTATCTACTGAGTAGCTGGGCATGCTTTGAGGCTTGAGGCTTAAATGAAAGCTTAAGATCTTCTCAGGTCTCTTCTGAGTGTGCATCTTGTTGAGTCCTGCATGTGGCTTTTTGCTTCCAATGTATACACAGCAGCTTTTGCATGTCTTAGTTTCACAAACCATCTCATTCCAGCTTCTCCTTGAGCTCTTAGATAGTTTATTGTATGTTTAAATCCATAGTCTATTGTCTCAGGCATCTGAAGTTCTGTAGTCTCCCAGAAGCTTTTCCAACCAGTGCTCTCTGCTTTCTAACAATTTCCCCACATGACATCTGAGTTACATGGTTTATCCCTGCATGAGATTCAAGTTATGAAAAACAGATACCAGTCTTTCAAGCAGTTCATAGACTGGTTAAAATTTGAAGATAGGTCTACTCTTTTGCTTCTGGTTCCTGGAAGTAGATCAAGAGCTGGGCTCCCACCTCCTACAGTTCAAAGTCACATCACCCCTCACTAAGGATAAGGTGAGGGAGTAGGACAAGAGTGAGTAAAATCATCATGACATTTCCTACAGTTTTGAATTTGTTTTTTCCTTTATTGTGTATTTGCTTGATTGCTATAGACCTATAGACTCTTTCCAGAGCTCCTATAAAGTTATTTTAGCCTGTCTCTGGTTGTATTTTGAAGTTTCCATACAAATTCATGCATATTTATTATGGAAATTAGAATACACTGCACTTAGTAGCTTAAAATACGTTTGTCTCATTTAATATATGAGTTATTCCTCAATGTTATTCACTGAATCCAGGTCTTCTGACAAAATATCACTATATTGCAGCTGCTTGGACAAAGCAGACCCTTGAGGAAGATCATTGCCCCAATAATAATTTTTTGTAAAGTGTGCTTCACAGAAAGCTAGTATGTTACTTGATATGTCACAGCTTTTAAAAAAAAGGATTTTTAGTCAAATATATTTAGGAAACATTGAGGGCATTTGATATTCTATTTGACCTCCATCTCCACCATTTTCCTGACTTTCTATATCTTGATCTACATCCCTGAAAGTTAACTCCTGAGGATTTCGTAACCTGGGAGTCCCTTGTCCTTTGGCCAATGAAGGATATCTATAGGATATCAGAGGATTGGTGGAGATAATTGAAGCCTTCACCTATGAAATGACATTTGAGCTGAGTGTTGAAGGTTTAGGAGTTGGCTTTTCAAAGAGAAATAAGACACTATTAACTCCCCTGACCCCTATAGCCCTAGGGGTAAAAAATGGCTTGTTGCTAGATTTGGGTGCTTCATCATCCCTTGTTTGTCCCATTAACCCTTACCAGGACTCTGTATGACATTGCTTGATTAAAGTATCTTTATGTGAACCACTTGAGGTGAACTGTTTCCTTCTAAGATCCTGACTGAGTTAAACAAAATTTACTAGGTTTCTTTACTACAGAAATTTACAAAGGCTTTATTATGCTATTTGCCTTGTTTACCTTCCAATGGAGGTAGTTATCTCATGGCATTTTCCAAAAGTATTTGTCTACAGGTCCCTTTTAGAAAAACAATAATAGCTACTTGTTTATTCATTTATTTATGTGGACTAGTTTTCAGACTAGTATTCAGAGAAACTAGCTTTTGGAAATGCTGCTTAATAATAATAAAACTACCATTTGTCAAGAGTTATACTTAAGACACTGCACTAAGTACTTTTCATGCTTATGTCAGAAAATCCTCATCAAAACCCTAGAATGTGGATTATATTATATTATCATTATTTCATTTGTTATTGAAGTATAGTTGATTTACAATATTGTGTTAGTTTCAGGTGTACAGCAAAGTGAGTGAGTATATTCTTATTCAGATTCTTTCCCATTATAGATTATTAAAAGATATTGAATATAGTTCCCTGTGCTATACAGTAGGTCCTTGTTGTTTATCTATTTAATATACAGTAGTGTGTATCTGTAAATCCAAACTCCTAATTTATACCTCCCTCCCCCCCTTTCCCCTTTGGTAATCATAAGTTTATTTCTATGTCTGTGAGTCTACTTCTGTTTTTTAAATAATTTGTATCATTTGTTTAGATTCCACATATAAGTGATATCATATGATATTTATATTTCTCTGTCTCACTTACTTCAATTAGTATGTTAATCTCTAGATCCATCCATGTTGCAAATGGCATTATTTCATTCTTTTTTATGGCTGAGAAATATTACACTGGGAATAAGAATCCTTTTATCTGTCGATGGACACTTAGGTTGCTTCCATGTCTTGGCTATTGTAAAGAGTGCTGCTATGAACATTGGGGTATATGTATCTTTTTGAATTAAAGTTTTCATCTTTTTCACATATATGTTCAGGAGTAGGCTGAGAAATATTACACTGGGAATAAGAATCCTTTTATCTGTCGATGGACACTTAGGTTGCTTCCATGTCTTGGCTATTGTAAAGAGTGCTGCTATGAACATTGGGGTATATGTATCTTTTTGAATTAAAGTTTTCATCTTTTTCACATATATGTTCAGGAGTTGGATTGCTGGATCATATGGCAACACTGTTTTTATGTTTTTTAAGGAAACTTCATACTGTTTTCCATAGTGGCTGCACCAAGTTACATTCCCACCAACAGTGTAGGAGGTTCCTTTTTCTCCACACCTGCTCCAGCATTTATTATTTGTAGACTTTTTGATGATGGCCATTCTGACTGGTGTGAGGTGGTACTTCACTGTAATCTCTGACAAGGGATTAATTTCCAAAATATACAAATAGCCTAACAGCTCAATTTCAAAATAACAAGCAATGTAATCAAAAAAACGGCAGAAGACCTAAATAGACATTTCTCCAAAGAAGACATGCAGATGGCCAATGGGCACATGAAAAGATGCTCAACCTTGCTAATTACTAGACTAATGAAAATCAAAGCTCTTTCCAATTTTTAAGTGAAGAAACGAAGTTTTAGGAAATTAAAGGCTGCACAACTTATAAATGGTGAAGATAAGAATCAATTCCAAATGTTTTTGATTCTAAAGTCCCTGTCCTCAAATCTCTAAGGCCTTGCTTGAGGTGAGTTAAGACTGTTGCAGCTATGACTAATTGGTCTGAAAGGTAAGTATCCAACACATTCAAGGGCTTGAAAACAGATTTCCAGTAATCAAATGGACAGTTTAGTCAATGTGATCCAACTCTTTGTCTAAATAAATTGCTACCTAGTGCTTAATAAATAATTCTGAGTGAATGTTGATGCCTCAAGTGAAGATTAATCCCCAAAAAACTGATGTATCTCTCTAGACCCCAAATTTACTACCCGGGAATGTATCATTCCATTCAGTACTTTTAAAAATCTCATTAAATTAAAGATCCTTTTTTCTTAGCTATTTGGATCTTGAGAACAGGGACCACATCTTATTCTTCAACTTGTATTCCCAATGTACAGCATAACGGTCACATGGTAAGACTCAATAAATGTTACCTATTATTTCTGTTATAAAACATGGTTTCTACAAATTTCAATGATGGAATAAATTTCCATGAGCTTCATTTTATTTTTAGTATCGTATCTTCCATACCCATCTTCTTATCTTATATTTAATCCCCTCTTTATTATTTAGTCTCACTTAAAATTCATCTTACCTTTAGAACTTTAAAGATACCTTTAGAACTTTAAAGATAATACTATCTGGTTGGAAAACCTTAACTGTTTTAGTCATGGTTCAGGTCATGAGAAAAGAGTGAAATTACCATTCCAACATCTCAGAGACTATGAATTGAGCAGAAGGATTTCAGGTACAAATTATCATATTCTAAATACATGCATATGTGTCCGTGTGTGTGTGGTATGTATTCAGTATTTGTGCTTGTGCATGTTATTCTTTTGCAGAATGATCAAATGTGTAGCTAGCTGAATGTTGATTCTAGATGGGTAAGTG
This sequence comes from Neophocaena asiaeorientalis asiaeorientalis, assembly GCF_003031525.2. Taxonomy (NCBI): domain Eukaryota; kingdom Metazoa; phylum Chordata; class Mammalia; order Artiodactyla; family Phocoenidae; genus Neophocaena; species Neophocaena asiaeorientalis. The sequence goes on from NW_020171979.1 coordinate 193,358, forward strand.
AACGATTTTATTGAGCAAATTTAATTTTTAGTGAGCAACTTTTTAATGAGCAACTTTATTCTTTTTTTTTTTAAACATCTTTATTGGGGTATAATTGCTTTACAATGGTGTGTTAGTTTCTGCTTTATAACAAAGTGAATCAGTTATACATATACATATGTTCCCATATGTCTTCCCTCTTGCGTCTCCCTCCCTCCCACTCTCCCTATCCCACCCCTCCAGGCTGTCACAAAGCACCGAGCTAATATCCCTGTGCCTTGCGGCTGCTTCCCCCTAGCTATCTACCTTACTACGTTTGTTAGTGTGTATATGTCCATGACTCTCTCTCGCCCTGTCAAAGCAATGAGCAACTTTATTCTTACCGAGACCACTTGGGTCCACTTCTTTGGCTGCAAAGGTATATGAATGTAAAAATGAGTTTGGCTACATTAAAAAAAATAAGTGGTAATTAATTTCTATCAAACCCCCTGGACTACTTTTGTCTACTTAATTCTATGTAAACCTAATATTCATATAAAGTTTTAAGAATCAATCTATCCTTCCAATAAAGGTGTAATATCCAAAATATATAAACATCTCATACAACTCAAAATCAAAATAAAAAATCTGATTAAAAAATGGGAAGAAGACCTAAATAGACATTTTTCCAAAGAAAACATACAGATGACAAACAGGAACAAGAAAAAATGCTCTACTTCATTAGTCATCAGAGAAATGTAAATTAAAACCATATCACCTCATACCTGTCAGAATAGTTATCATCAAAAAGACCACAAATAACAAACGTTGGCAAGGATATGGAGAAAAGGGAGCCCTTGTACTCTGTTGATAAGAGTGTAAATTGGTGCAGCCACTTTGGAAAATAGTATGAACTTTTCTCAAAATCTAAAAATAGAGCTATCATATGACCCAGCAAGTCCACTCCTGGGTATTTATCCAAAAAAATACTGAGTCAAAATGATACATGTACCCCCATGTGCATAGCAGCATTATTTACAATTACCAAAATATGGAAGCAACCTGTGTTTATCAAAAGATGAATGAATAATTAAAATGTTGTATATATATCCAATGGAATACTGTCATAAAAAATACTTAAATTGTGCCATTTGCAACAACATGGATGGACTTGGAAAGCATTATGCTAAGTGAAACAAGTCAGACAAAGACAAATACTGTATGATATCACTTGTATCTAGAATCTAAAATAATAAAACAACTTAGAGAATATAACAAAACAGAAACAGGCTCACAGATATAGAAAGCAAACTAATGGTTACCAGTAGGGAGAGGGAAGTGGGGTGGGGTAAGATAAGGGTAAGAGATTAAGAGGTATGAACTACTGTGTATAAAATAAATAAGCTACAAGGATATAGAGTACAACACAGGAAATATAGCCAATATTTTATAATAACTATAAATGGAATATAACCTTTAAAATGTGTGAATCACTGTGTTGCACACCTGAAGCTTATATAATAACGTACATCAACTATACCTCAGTAAAAAAATCAATCTTCCTGATTCTTTTGAGCCTACCTTCTTATTTCTATGGATGATAAAATCTTTTTGTGTATCCATTTACCACACTTCATATCAGCTTTTAAAAAATTTTTGCCACACCTGGTTACCATGAGTTATCATTTAGTTCATTTTTTCTACATTGACTCATGCCTTATTTCTTAATAAAACTTAATTTTTAAAACTTTATATTACTACCATAGATGGAAAATAATTATCGTTTACCACAAATAGAAGGTATTATTAAAAATAAATATGGTAAAATCAAAACATTGAAATGAAAATTTACTTCCAGACACTGTTGCCTGCTCAAAGCTCTGAGCTTGAGACCTGTTCTCTTTATGATAGAAGGAGAAATTATCAAGTCTTCCAGAGACACCAAAGACTAATACTAGAATTTTTATCTTTGATATAATCATAAGTATTTAAAGAAAACTGAGGAGGAAATGCTTTCCTAACTCTGATTCAATACACTTAATACTGAGCTTTTGTCACACCTACTTCACATTTTAGTAAACACTCTTATAATTTTTTCTGTAATGTGTGTCTAGCTCCAGAGTAGCATCCCCATATCTTATGGGACAGTGCCAACTGAGAGGATCTGTAGGGAATTTCTTTTGTTCCCTGGACCAAAGAATGTTACAGTGGGGGTGAAGAACACTCTCTTGTGTTGCTACCAAGAAATCATTGACAGGGTTACACAAACCCCTTCTTGCTGAGGATTGCAGTATTAGGCTCAGTATGTTTTCTGTTGCAAGGAATTTAGGGCCTAAGACAATAAGCACCATTATACATAACTAATAAAATGTAATGGAAATAAGCACTATTGATAGCACAAGTTTGCAAGGAGACTTAATCTTGTTAAATCAAAGCCTAACTTGTCCATCTTTCTGTGGCAAATTTTATCTGCACAAACAAACCCCAATTTTTAAAAATAATTATCTCTGTACAGACCTAACCAAGCATACTCCTAAGAGCTGTTTCAGCACTCTCATCTTCAAATCTTTGAAAAGCATCAGATCTAAAATACTTCAAAATCAGTGCATCACTATAAATGCTCTTCTTGATACATTACAAAAATAAAAATGACAATAACTTTAGTTTATCAATTGCTTAATACATACCAGAGACTTCATACATCATTTCATTTACTTCATGTAACAACCTTATTTGAAGTGTTGAAAAAATTTGAATATGCAATGATATTCTATTTGTGTGATTCAATGTTATAATAACAATAATGTGGTTGGTATTATTATCATCCCACTTTTACTGATGGGAAGAGTGAGGTTCCATGTCTATTCTCTTCTCACTATAAAATATTTGCTTCCTGTGTTTTGGAATCAGGCACACTTGGATCCAAATTTCAGCTTTTGGCTGGGATATCTTGGGAAATTAAGTTCTCTGAATTAAATTTCCTCCTTTGTAAAATACTCTTAACAAAGGTTATTGTGAATTTAGTTGAAAATGTGTCCCTGTACAATAGTAAGTATGCAATCAATATTAGCGGCTTTCATATTGCCTCTGCTATTCCTAGGTGATTTTTCAGTGCAGTTAAAACAGCTCAAATTCCATTCACATGGTTTTGAGAAGCATATTGGACTGACTTAGAATATCTGGATGCCTATAGCACTTAAAGCTAGAGTCCTGCAGCTGAACATTTATTATAGTGCCTCTGAAATGTTTCTAGCTGTGAGTCAAAACTCACCAACTAGCTTGAAAGCTCCTAGAAAACAAGAGTCTTGTCCTGTGCCTCTTTGAATTCTACCTGGAGCTAGATGCAGAGTTGGGAATATAGCATACTAGTTGGGCAAAGTGTCTGTAAAGGGTGCTGCTACTATCTTTGTATGATCTTAAGCAAATCACTTAACATTTCTGAGCCTGACTTTTCATTTTATAAATGGAGAAGATAACATAATATCTACCTCATAGGTTGAATGACACAATGCATATAAAGTATTAAGCATAGTGACCAATACATAGTAAATGTTAAAAATGGAGCTATTATTAGTATTGTATAAAGTTCAGTTATCAATAAAGATATGATTGATTAATCTAATCCAAACAATATATTATATTAATCATAGTCCTATGAAGGTGTTGATGCAGATTCCTTATTTCTCTGTATTCTGGAATTATTATCAGTGAGATCATTACAGCATTGTTAAGATGATAGATTAACCCTGAACAATAACAAGCAGAGAACTATTTTATTTTGCATTGTTTTAAACCTGTTAGCTTCAAGATGATTTGCATTATCCATTTCTTATAATTAATTAAGTGGTACCATATGGAAGAAATTCTGAATCAAATATCTTACTTGTTTTAGGTTACAGACTCATTATGTGGCTGAGCAATGAACTTTTGTTGCTATTCATAAACCACTAGCAAAAACAGGATATAACATCACTTCCTTGGGTTTAAGATAAAAATCCCCTTCAAGAGTACAATCAAAGTGAATATGTAGACCAGCCATGTAAAACTCATTAGTATTCAGCTGCTAATGAAGAAAAGTATAAGCTTGGGAATTTACCAGATAAAAATTTACCAGAGGCATGACATCATAAAGTGATAATGCAGATTGCTCAAACCTATTCTACTGGGCCAACCTGCCCTATTCAAAGTGAGAATTTGACCCTACTTTTGCTAGAGTGGGTAAAGTGAACAGGAGAGCAAAGAAAATCCCTGCCATACACACCAAAGCTTAAAATGTGCAGGTTGGTATGCAGACCACTGGTATAAATACATGTCATGTATCTGGCACCTGTAACCTCCCAAAATGAGTCTCCTCCTTGCTTTTTACCTATTACAAAAACCAAATTGCTTTGCTCAGGCATTTGGTTTATCAATTAGCTCTAAATGATTTTCTTGTGAACTGTTTTGTTCTCTAGCAGCTTACTTACCATTTAATTAGGAAGGGCAGTATACCCAGGAAAAAATAGTGAACACTACAAACATTACAAATGAGAATTAGATAATTCTGAGGCCTCAGAGGTTGATAATTTTTGGACCCAGTGAAAATTTGAAAGGACCTTTGAAGGATAAAGGACAGCTATGATTTGAATGGGCAGAAAGGCATATTTTTTTCCATTTCAGACAACTTTGGTGTTTCTATTCAGATTAGTTGATCAATGCACTGGACATACGCTAGCTGTTTTTTCTACCCATGTCTCTTCATTTACCTTGTACTTCATGAATCTAAAGAAATAAGCTTAATCGACAAATGAAAAAAATGTTATCTTCTAGGTCACAAAAGTTTGTGAACTGAATTCAACTTATGTTGAAATATAATTCCAAATACACAAAACTGAACAAGGAAACCTTGACCACATTCTCCAAAGCAATGAGTTTAACTTAATTATGGTTCAATTGTTGATATAGAACCCCTTGAAAACATTCTCTATAGCACTAATCACCACCTGCATTTATATCAGCCTTTTTCTCAAGCACAGCCTGACACTCCACTAAACATTCTTTAACTTTGGCAGACAGCTTAAATTCAGAAAAAATCTCTTCTTCTTTGATTTTAAAATTAACAATAGGTTGAGCACTCAGAGAGACCTGATTGCAATTTGAGAAGCTGCAACACTTCAAACTCTTATCTCCCAGAGGTTAAAGCCTGCAATTAGAGAACTCTGAGCAATCAACCAACTGAGCTCTCTAAGAGAGGACATGAGAGTTCAGACCAGAATATGAAACCTAGTAAGTGCTTTAAATATCAATTTCAAAACCTTGAAATCTCAAGGTTTCAAGTGTAGTATCTCAAAGGAAAATTTTATATATGCGTAATAAAGAGAAACCAAGTAAATTCCATGGTAATGGACTTTTTGTAAATTTCTGAAAATTAAGTTTAATAAATCCAAGAAAAATTATCCTAATAGTTACAGTTACTCAATGTGCCATTATGAGACTGGAAGAAAATTTTAAGAAAATAAAGTCAGGGCCTTTTCTCTGAGCTCCATCTCCCTTCTAAAAAAATTTTTTAAATAAAAAGCAAACAACACAAAAATAAGCATTTATATTAATTTTAGCTTTGCCTCAGTGTACAATGCCTGACATTTGAGGCACATTACCTTCTCAGTCACGACAAACCTGATTTCAGAAGCTGACACCTATATCTTTGCTCTGGCCAGTGCTACAGAAAACCATTCAAAAATACTGTTTCTTCCCCCTCCCCCAATTTTTAGCTTTTTATCGCTTCTTCCTTCTTCCCATTAAGCTACTCTTGTCCTCCTATTCTGATTTCAGTTCCAACCTATTCCCTAAGATGCTAATGGCTAAGAACAGATTGCCTATCAAAGAAGACTGACATTCAACACACTCAAATCTCTACTTAACATCTATCATGTGTAAGGTCTCTTGAGTCATTTGAACGGGGATGAAGGTTTTAAACAAAGACACAGATGTGTGCATGTGTGTGCTTATGCATGCAGGCACACACACATACACACAAAGTCTTTCTTGGAAATATTCAAGATCTTAAGTCAAGTTGAAGAGATATTTGTTGTAAGGCCTTTTGGGTGAATCTGACCATACACCTTACTAGTTATAAAAGATATCTATATTGAGAAGACTGAAAATCTAATATTTGTCTTTCTCAGAAACAAGGTTTTCCTCATCTTTCATAGTGAGGATGTGCTGAGATCCCAAAATAAGCCCTTTGTCTGTACTGATAAATTGGCTGGATTCTCCAGTGAAAGGACTGCTCTCTCCATCATCCCAATTAGTAATGATTTGAGGGGGTCAGAATTATCTGTACTATCTTACATACACAATAGGGATCAAGACAATCCCTTTAAAATATTTTTAACAACAATAGCGATAATTCATTTTATTACCATTGACAAACATGTTGAAAGCATTTACTATATGCAGGATACAGCACTGAATTCTTTTTGAGTTGCATTCACATTATTAACTAAGGTGAGCACCCATAACTATAAAGTGAGTAGAACAGGTATTATTTACATTTGACAGATGAGAAAAAAATGGCAAAATAATCATATACATTTTTTTTTCAATTCCAGAAGTTAAATAAGCAGCACATCTGAAATTATTACATAGCTCAATGGCTTAGATCTTTATATACTATCTTTAAAAAACTTGTAATCAGAATTAATTGTATGTCTCTTCTATTGTTTCTGCAGTTGCTTAATAGGCAAGACCTCAAAACCACGAACTTTTGTTTAAAGGAATGCTTGTTGTGCAGCAGAAAGAAGAAGGTGCTGATCCAGAGGTATATGTGAGGTTTTCATCCCCCAAAGAGTATAAATCCTGAAGTTGAAAGGAAGGGTCTATGAGAACTTGCAAGAGTGAAAATAAAGGGCAGCTCACAGCTGGGGGAGAACTGCAGAGTTATGCATCAAAATTGGAATTTTACAGCTCTGGGGCCAGATTTGCAGAGGCTGTGGCCCAAACTTGATGATTGTAGTGGAGCATGGGGAATGTGCCTTGGGCTTTATGTGCTGCTAGAGAAATCTACCCCCACCCACCAGGTGGAAATCCCTTCCAGACCAAACCAACCCAGAGGACACAGCTGGAAAATAAAAACTCAAATATTTAGTAGAGTAGATATCAGAAATTTTTAGAATTGGAAGTGGCCTCAAAAATCATCTATTCTAACACTTATTTTTTATAGAGGAAGAAACAGGTCTGGGTGGATGGAGATAGGGGTAAGTAGGTTACACACAGATTTAATGCGAGAGCTGGGGCAAGAGCCCAGCTCAGCACGTTTTGTCTGTATTTCTTTCCATTTCACCCTATTTCAACAACAGCTCTTACCTTGTAGCAAGTAAACAGCAATCTGAGCAGAGACACTTTGCAGTTAAAGGGAGACACCATTAGTAAAAAAACTTCTGTCTGATTTCAGCTTTATAGATTATTTTAAAAATACACTTTCTACTCACCAGTTGCCTGGAGAGCCTGAAAAGTGAATGACATAGGTGTGCCTGTGTGCAGAGGGAATTTTGTCAAGGACAGAGTACAGATACCTGGGAGGAAGATAAGAGAGCTTCCATAGCAAGGGAAACAGCAGTGCACAGCTGTGGGATAACAAAAGAGTTACAAATTATGTGTGAAATTTCACAGCTTTGGGGCCAAATTCACAAAAGCTGTATCCCATCCTGGGAACAGTGAGCAGAACATAAGAAACATACCCTGGTGTGCCTTGAGCTCCAAGTAGGAGAGAGCTAGAGGCTTGGGAGAAGGAAGCCTTCCAAAAAGCTAATACATATCTGCTTTTGCTGTGTTTGATATTTTACCAGTCCAATAATTAAAAATGTGCATTTTTTCTAAAACTGCTTGAAGGTAGGAAGCATAATGTTGAAAATATTAAAGTCAGCAAACAAAAATGTTTCAAACTGCATCAGGAGAACCTGGATACACATATCTCTCAACATCCTTGTAGTACTTCAGTGAATCTTCTCTTCCAACACTCCACTCACACTCTGTATCCTCATTTTGCCCTTTCACTAGTCAAAATTTGTTTCTTCAACCCTCCATTCACATCTGCCCTTCCCTAAAATCTCCAGAATCCCTAGGTAGTTCTCAGGTCATAGCCACCAGTTCCCAAATTAGAATTTCCATTCCCTTGGAACATCTGATCAAACTAATTTATAACATAATTTGGATCACTGCTCAACCCAACTATACCTAGAGCCCTCTGGGATGGTTTTCATCTTAAAAGAAAAAGCTGATTGACTGAAAAGAATGTTTATTTAGGTAAGGGGTTGGAAAATGTTTTCTGTAATGGGTCAGGTAGTAAATAATTTAGGCTTCGTAGGCCATATAACCTCTGTTGCAATTACTCAATTCTGACTTTGAGTTCAAAAGTAGGCATAGACATAAATATATTCATGAATGAGCCCATATATGAATAAGCATAGCTGTATTACAATAATACTTTATTTATAAAAACAGGCTGGTAGTGTGTGGAGCTCAGCAGACTTTCTCCCCAGAGCAACAAGCAGTTAACTGGTGAAAATGATAAAAAAACTACCATTTAAACTATATGAAAATTGATCTAAGCAGCACACAAGAAATGATGAAACATTTATCCAAGAAAATCTACTAAATCTAGTAAATCTCAGCAATGAGTCAAAGTCTGTGGCATTTGAGCTATGAGCTTCCATTTTCTGCTCTCCCCAGCTCTGTGTTATAGAAGCTTTACTCTAAGCATTCTACAGTTTCACCTGACAGGGGCAAGATTTATGCTTATCTCATGCTCTCCCCTAGGTCTATGTTGCTCAAGCACTATTCCCAGCAGACCTGGTTGAGAGGAGTGGAGGTTCTTCTGACCACCCAACTTCTACTCATAGGGTTAAAAATTTTCCCAAGCAATGACAGCAAGTACAGGAGCCTGATTGACCCCATCCTAGTTTGCAGAGATTCCACTCTGGGAAAGACAAACTGAGAAAAATCAAGAGCTACCACACTTCTCCCCCCTCTCCAAAACCCACTGGTAAAGCAGAGATGTTGCTCTGAGGGAAACCATATGTTGTTTCCACTTGTAACTCCTGTGCAATGGCATAAAAGATGTGAACAAGGGAAGAGGCAAGCCACAAGGATAGCTCTACCTGAAGGGACTTTTTGGAACAGAGAATGGAAAACTCCATATCTAAGGTCATTATCAAAACAATGGAGATTTTGGTGGAGAGCAATTAAGAGGTAGCTGATAGCTCTGATATAAGAAAAACAGCAGAACAGCCAGAAGTGTAGTAGAGATTCCTAGAGAAAGAGAAAGCCACAAAAGCCACTCTTGGGATCACAGTCGACTCTGAGGGTTGGTAAGGTTATGTGCATGTACTCTCATGACCAGTCAGAGTAGGACATGGGGCAGAGTTGAAAGCATTCCCCAAACCACATACAGATCAATCAGCAAAAAGTGGAAGTCTTCTTGGCTCAAGAGGTTTAAGCCCAGCCTCTGACCAAACACTGGCAAAATAATAAACTATCCTGACCCCAGGTAGCTCTTAAGAATCTAGGCAAAAAAAAAAATAAGATCACATTCAATTCTACTGGTCTGGAAGACTGCACATACCCAAGGTTGTGTTACCAAAGAGGGGATTTCTCTCACAGGCAGCCACAGAGGAAACTTCTGAGCAACTCATCCCAGTCTGAAAATGAAACAAAATCCAAGTTCCCTGAACTATAGCAACAGTCTCCAAGCTACATACACAATCAATGGTAAAGGAGGAAAATGTAACTGGCTTAGTGAATTAAGCACAACTTTTGACCAATAAGTGACTTATGATGAACTAGGGGTGAAACAGAGAAGCCAGCCTAGAAGATTAAACAAAACAAAACAAACATATAACCAAGGTAAAAATAATCTGAAAAGGATCATCAGAGACTGCACTATGCAGAAGAAATAGACTTCAAGAGCAGCAGCACAGCCAAGTAACTAAACAAATAAACAAATGTACAAGTAAAGAGCAAAAACAACAAGCCCCAGCAATGGGGCTCAATATCCAGAGTTGCTACAATATATTATTTGTCCAGTTTTCAACAAAAGTTCAAAATATGTAGAGAAACAGGAAAATGTGACATACTCACAGGGAAAAAAAAAAACAACAAGCTGATAGAAAGGATGCTTAAGAAAGCCCAGAAGTTGGATTTAACAGACCAAGATATCAAAACAGGTATTAGAAATATGCACAAAGAATTAAAGGAAACCATATTTAATGAATTAAAGAAAGGTATGAAAATGATGTGTCATCAAACAATATCAAAAAGAGATAGAGATGATTAAAATGAAAATTCTGGAGATAAAAAATATAATAAGCAAAGTGAAAAATCCAATGGAGGGGCTCAAGAGTACATTTAGTTTTCAGATTAAAGAATCAGCAAACTTTGTGATAAGCTATAATGGAAAATAATCTGAAAAAAACAAAACTGAATCATTTTGCTGTACATTTAAAACTAATACAATGTTGTAAATCAACTATACTTCAATTAAAAAAAGAATCAGCAAAATTGAAAATAGATTAATAAAGGTTATGCAATCTGAACAACAGAAAGAAAAATGAACATAGTCTCAGAGAAAATGGTACATGATGAAGCAGACTCACATGTACATAATGGAAATACCAGAAGGAGAAGAAAGGAAAAAAGGGACATAAAAGAATTTGCAAAAGACATTGCTGAAAACGTCATCAATTTGGTGAAAAATACTAACCCTCACATCCAAGAAATTAAAAAAAAAACCTTAAAATCAGATTCGCACAAATAAGTCCACAACCAGACATATAATCAAAACATTGAAAGACAAAGATAAAGAGAAAATCACTACCAGGCAAATTCAAGATGGTGGAGTAGGAGTATGTGGAGTTCACATCTCCTCATAGCTGAGGCAACTGCTGGTTGCTGGAGCAGGTCCTTCAACACCTAAAGGGACCGATTCCCAGGCAACCAGGTAGGAAGTGGGAGTGAGGAAGGGAGGGAAGAAGAGTGGAGATGGGACAGGACCAGCGTCCCTGAGGGGGAGTTAGGGGAGAGGAGAGGATCCCATGCTCAGAGGAGCCCACTTGTGGCAGGGGGATAGGTGGGGATGGAGGGGGACCTTCAGGGGATCAGGGGATCAGAGGGGAATGTGGCCAGCATCTCCCCCACCAACTAGGACTCTGGTGAACCAGCTGGGGTCCTGGGCCAGGGACCCCGCTCCCCAGGGCCCCCTCATACAGAGATGATAAGCGGGGATGGTGAGGATCCCCACAGGGTCTCTTCCAGCTTCAGGGATCCCCAGGCCTGGGCCATCCCCTGTGTGCTCCAGACGGCTCCAGGAACAGACACTGGTGAGAGGAACACATGCAGCAGTGAGGCTCACGCAGCATGTCCAGAGACCTACCTAGAGGTCTTGGAGGCCTATTGTGGAGGCAAGAGTAAGTCATAGCTCACTCTGTGGGCAAAAACACAGATACAGGAGGTACAGGGGATTTTTTTTTTTTCATTTATTTTTATTTTTATATTTTATTTTACTTTTAATTTTTTCTATATATTATTGTTTTTAATGTTATTTCTTATTTTTTTTCCTGTTGTAGTTCTGTTTTTCTGTTGTTGTTGTTGTTGATTAATTTTTATTGTTATTTTCTCTAATATATTTTTTTATTCTTTGCTATAGTTCTGCTCTTTTCTGTTTGTTTGTTTTTTCTTTTTCTTTTTTGCCACACCACATGGCTTGTGGGATCTTAGTTCCCAGGCCAAAGGTTGGGCCTGAGCTCCTGTGGTGGGAGCTCTGAGTCCAAGCTTCTGGACTAACAGAGAACTTCAGGTCCCAGGGAATTTTAATCAGTGTATGGTCTCCCAGAGGTCCTCATCTTGCCACCAAGACCCAGCTCCACACAACTGCCTGCAAACTCCAGTGCTGGATGCCTCAGGCCAAACAACCAGCAAGAAAAAAACGCAGTGCCACCCATCAAAAAAAAATAGAGATGACAAAAATATATGTTACAGATGAAGGAGCAAGGTAAAATCCTCCAAGGCCAAATAAATGAAGAGGAAATAGGCAATGTATGTGAAAAAGAATTCAGAGTAATGCTAGTAAAAATGATCCAGAATATGGGAAATAGAATGGAGGCATGGATCAAGAAAATAAATGAAATGTTTAACAAGGACCGAGAAGAAATAAAGAACAAACAAAAAGTGATGGACAGCACAATAACTTAAATGGAAAATACACTAAAAGGAATCAATAACAGAATAACTGAGCCAGAAGAAAGAATAAGTGATCTGGAAGATAGAATGGTGGAAATAAGTGTCAAGGAGCAGAATAAAATAAAAGAATGTAAAGAAATGAGGACAGTCTCAGAGACCTCTGTGACAACATTAAATACACCAATATTCAAATTATAGGGAACCCAGAAGAAGAGAAAGAGAAAGCATCTGAGAAAATAGTTGAAGAGATTATAGTCGAAAAATTCCCGTGGGAAAGGAAATAGCCACAAATTCCAGGAAGCACAGAGAGTTGCATACAGGATAAACCCAAGATAACACACTGAGATACATATTAACCAAGCTAACAAAAATTAAATTCAAAGAAAAAATATTAAAAGGGAAAAGCAAAAAATAGCATACAAGGGAACCCCCATAAGGTTATCAGCTGATCTTTCAGCAGAAACTCTGCAGGCCACAAGTGAGTGGCAGTATATACTTAAAAAAATGAAAGAGAAAATCCTAAAAGCAAGAATACTCTACCCAACAAGGATCTCATTCAGATTCAATGGATAAATCAAAAGTTTTACAGACAAGCAAAAGTTAAGAGAATTAAGGACCACCAAACCAACTTTAGAACAAATGCTAAAGAAAGACACATACAGACTGAAAGTGAGAGGATGGAAAAAGATATTCCATGCAAATGGAACTCAAAAGAAAGTTGGAGTACCAATATTCATACCAGATAAACTAGTTTATAACATAAAGATTATTACAAGAGACAAAGAAGGACACTACATAAAGATCAAGGGATCTATCCAAGAAAAATATATAACAGTTATAAAAATATATGCACCCAACATAGGAGCACATCAATATACAGGACAAAAGCCAAAAGCCATAAAAGGGGAAACTGACAGTAACACAATAATAGTGGGGACTTTAACACCTCACTTTATACCAAAGAAGAGATCATCCAGACAGAAAATAAATAAGAAAACACAAGCTTTAAATGACATAATAGACCAAATAGACTTAATTGATATTTATAAGACAGTCCATCCGAAAGCTTCAGAATACACTTTCTTCTCAAGTGCACATGGAAGATTCTCCAAGATAGATCACATCTTGGTTCACAAATCAAGCCTCAGTAAAGTTAAGAAAATTGAAATTGTATCAAGTGTCTTTTCTGACCACAATGCTATGAGATTAGAAATAAATTACAGGAAAAAACAAATTAAAAAACACAAACACATGGAGGCTAAACAATATGCTATTAAATAACCAAGAGATCACTAGAAAAATGAACGAGGAAATCAAACAATATATAGAAAAAAAATGACAACGACAACCCAAAACCTATGGGATGCAGTAAAAACAGTCCTAAGAGGGAAGTTTATAGCAACTCGATCCTACCTCAAGAAACAAGAAATATCTCAAATAAACAACCAAATATCACACCTAAAGCAACTAGAGAAAGAAGAACAAACAAAACCCGAAGTTAGTAGAAGGAAAGAAATCATAAAAATCAGAGCAGAAATAAATGAAATAGAAACGAAGGAAACAATAGCAAAAATTGATGAAACTGAAAGCTGGTTCTTTAAGAAGATAAGCAAAATTGATAAAACTTTTGCCAGACTCATCAAAAAAAGAGGGGTGGGATTCAAGTTGACAAAATTACAAATGAAAAATGAGAAATTACAACTGACACCACAGAAATACAAAAGATCATAAGAGACTACTACTAGCAACTATATGCCAATAAACTGGACAATCTGGAAAAAATGGGCAAATACTTAGAATGGTACAACTTTCCAATACTTAACCAGGAAGAAATAGAAACTATGAATAGACCAGTCACAAGCAATGAAATTGCAATCAAAAATCTTCCAATGAACCAAAGTCCAGGACCAGATGGCTTCACAGGAGAATTCGATCAAACATTTAGAGAAGAGCTAACATCCATCATTCTCAAACTCTTCCAAAAAATTGCAGAGAAAGGAACACTCCCAAACTCCTTCTACAAGGCCACCATCACCCTGATACCAAAACCAGAAAGATATCACACAAAAAAGAAAATTACAGACAAGTATCTCTGATGAACATAGATGCAAAAATCCTCAGCAACATACTAGCAAACAGAATTGAACAAAACATTAAAGGATCATACACCATGATCAATTGGAATTTATCCCAGGGCAGCAAGGGTTCTTCAACACATACAAAGTAAACAACGTGATACACCATATTAACTAATTGAGGAAAGAAAATTATATGATCATCTCAATAGATGCAGAAAAAGTTTGGAAAAAAATCAACACTGATTTATGATAAAAAATCTGCAGAAAGTGGTCATAGAGCAGACCTACTTCAACATAACAAAGGCTATACATAACAAACCTAGAGCAAATACCATTCTCAATGGTGAAAAAAATAAAAGCATTTCCTCTAAGATCAGGAAAAAGACAAGGATGCTCACTCTCACCACTATTATTCAACATAGTTTGGGAAGTCCTAGCAAGGGCAGTCAGAGAAGAAAAAGAAATAAAAGGAATCCAAATTGGGAAAGAAGAAATTAAGATGTCACTGTTTGCAGATGACATTAATCTATACATAGAAAATCCTAAAGATGCCATCAGAAAACTACTAGAACTAATCAGTGAATTTGGTAAAGTTGTAGGATACAAAATTAAAGCACAGAAATCTGTTGCATTCCTATACACTAGCAAGAAATGATCAGAAAGAGAAATTAAAGAAACACTCCCATTTACCATTACAACAAAAGTAATAAAATACCTAGGAATAAACCTACCTAAGAAGGTAAAAAAATCTATATATGGAAAACTATAAGACACTGATGAAAGAAATCAAAGACAACACAAACAGATAGAGAGATATACCATGCTCTTGGATTGGAAGAATCAAATTTGTGGAAATGACTATACTATCCAAAGCAATCTACAGATTCAATGCAATCCCTATCAAATGACCGATGGCATTTTTTCACAGAAGTAGAAGCAAAAGTTTTACAATTTATATGGAAACACAAAAACCCTGAAGAGCAAAAGCAATCTTGAGAAAGAAAAATGGAGCTAGAGGAATCAGGCTTCCTGACTTCAGGCTATACTACAAAGCTGCAGTAATCAAGAAAGTGTGGTACTGGCACAAAAACAGAAATATAGATCAATGGAAGAGGATAGAAAGCCCAGAAATAAACCCACACACCTATGGTCATGTAATCTATGACAAAGGAGGCAAGAATATACAATGGAAAAAAAGATCGTCTCTTCCATAAGTAGTGCTGGGAAAACTGGATGGTTAAATGTGCAAGAATGAAATTAGAATACTCCCTAACACCATACACAAAAATAAACTCAAAATGGATTAAAGACCTAAATGTAAGGCCAGACACTATAAAACTCTTAGAGGAAAACATATGAAGAACACTCTTTGACATAAATCACAGGAAGATCTTTTTGACCCATCTGCTAGAGTAATGAAAATAAAAACAAAAATAAACAAATGGCTCCTAATTAACTTAAATGCTTTTGCACTGTAAATAAAACCATAAATGAGACAAAAAGACAACCTTCAGAATGGGAGAATATATTTTCAAATGAAGCAACTGAGAAGGGATTAATCTCCACAGTATACACACAGCTCATGAAGCTCAATACCAAGCAAACAAACAACCTGATCAACCAATCAAAAACTGGGCAGAAGACCTAAATAGACATTTCTCCAAAGAGAACATACAGATTGCCAACAAACACATGAAAAGATGCTCAACATCACTATTTATTAAAGAAATGCTGTTCAAAACTACAATGAGGTTTCACCTCACAGCAGTCAGAATGGCCATCATCAAAAAATCTACAAACAATAAATGCTGGAGAGGGTGTGGAGAAAAGGGAAGGCTTGTACACTGTTGGTGGGAATGGAAATTGATATAGCCACTATGGAGAACAGTATGGACGTTCCTCAAAAAGCTAAAAATAGAGCTACCATATGACCTAGCAATCCCACTGCTGGACATATATCTTGAGGAAACCATAATTCAAAAAGACAGATGCACCCCAATGTTCATTGCAGCAATATTGACAATTGCCAGGACAAGGAAGCAACCTAAATGTCCATAGACAGATGAATGGATAAAGAAGATATGGTACATATATACAATGGAATATTACTCAGCCATAAAAATGAACAAAATTGGGTCATTTGTAGAGGTGTGGATGGATGTAGAGTCTGTCATACAGAGTGAAGTAAGTCAGAAAGTGAAAATTAAATATTGTATGTTAACACATATATGTGGAAACTAGAAAAATGTTACAGATGAACCTATTGTCAGGGCAGAAATAGAGACACAGACATAGAGAGTGGATGTTTGGATACGTTGCAGGGGGGACCGGTTGGTGGTATGAATTTGGAGATTGGGATTGACATATGTGCACTGCCATGTGTACAACAGCTGGATAGTGGGAACATGCAGTATAGTGCAGGGAGCTCATTGGTGCTCTGTGGTGACCTAGATGGATGGGATGGGGGTGTGTTAGGGGTCCCAGAGAGGCATATATGTATACATATAACTGATTCACTTCTTTTTACAACAGAAACTAACACAACATTGTAAAGCAACTATATCCTTTTTTTTTTAAATGAGAAAATCACAAAAGAACTTAGCAGGAACCACAATAAGATCGACAACTGACTTTGTATCAGGAATAATGGAAGTCACAAAGCAGTGAGATGGTATATTCAAATTCTTGAAAGGGGAGGAAAAATCAGTCAAGATTTTACTATCCAAAAGAAACCCTTCAAAAATGAAGGAGAAATTAAGACATTCTCATAGAAACTAAAACAGAGATTTTCTTGCTGGCAGACATGCATTGCAAGAAATACTGAATAAAGTTTCTTCAGGCTGAAAGGAAGTGATACTACATTATAATGCAAAATCACATGATAAACTAAAGAAAGTGAAGATAATTATTCAAGTAAGAATAAAAGACAACATAATTACATGTATCTTTCCCTTTCTTCTGTAAAATAAGTTAAAAAGTGCATAAAACAATATGTATACAATTGCATTATATGAATCATAATATGTATTTATTTAACATATTGGTAATAACAGTGTTAGAGTAAGAAAATTACACTAGGTGGTTTTTTGAATCCACAGGAAGAGATAAAGAGAATCAGGGATAATAAAGAAAGTGAATATATTTTTTTTAAAAAAACTCTATAAACATATTGTGCTCTCCCTTCTTCTCCTAACTTCTTTAGAAGAAATACACTAATACAAAGTAATAATTTTAACAGGGCATTGTTGATTTGTTTATATGTTTGTGTGTGTGTGTATATATATATATATATATCGTCTTATTTCTTCCAAAGAAGCTTGGAGATACATTCTCCCATATATTTTGTGCTTATGTAGACTAGCACAAAAATGGAGCAATATAGGAATAAATTCCCTTTATCTTACTTTAATTAAATTGGTGTAAATCTGAAGCAGATTTCTAAGTTAGAATATATATATTAAGCCTAAGAACTACCACTAAGAAAACAACTAAAAATATAGTGAAAAACCCTTAAAGGAATAAAAATGGTATATTGGAAAATATCCACTTGGTACAAAAGACCATAGTACAAAGAGGGAGAAAGAAATTCAAAATATTGAAGACATATAGAAAACAAAGATGAATATCTAAATGTCAATACCATTAAATTTAAATAGATTAAATGATCGAATCAAAAGGAAAAAATTGGCAGGCTGAATTAAATTGAAAGAATATTCGAGGAGGAGTCATCAAGATGGCAGAATAGGAGGATGCAGAATTCACCTTTCCTCACAAGTACATCAAGAATACATCTACAAATGGAACAATTCTCATAGAGCACCTGCTGAACACTAGCAGAAGGCCTCGGACATCTAAAAAGACAAGAAAATTCCCCATGCAACTGGGTTGGATGAAGAAAAGAAAAGGGACCAGCACCGCTGGTGGGGAACTGAAGGTGAGGAGAGGTTCCTGCACTCAGAAAAGCCCATTCACTGTGGGGAAATCAGCTGGAGCAGAAAGGGACCTTTGGTGAATTGGAGAGAAATGCAGCAACCTGTCTTTGGAAGGCAGGACAAGGTAGGAACTGCATGCATGGTCCGTGCCACTGCCCGGCACACCCCAGCCTGAGGCATGTGTCTCCTGGTGTGGAGTGGGGCTGGGTGATAGAAAGTGGGGTTTGGAAAGCAGACTCGGGTACGGGCCAGCTGCTGGCTGTGAAGAGACAGCCTGAAGGGACAGGAGGAAGGAGCTCTACAACAAGGAACGTTTTCAGAAGCAGCCCAGGGCACTATAGAAGCTAGGCACCATTGTTGAGTGGTGTGCAAGGGGTGAGGCTGCCATTGCAATCCCCTTCCTCACCCGTTGGCCCCCTGCCTCTGCAGGCACTGGGAGGGGCTCCTAACTGAGCAGGCTCACCTGCCTCTCAAGCCAAGGCCTCCTCTGCCTGCGCAGGCTCCAGAGTCCTGAGCCACACAGGTTCCGGGGTCCTGAGCACTGGCACCTCCAAAGCCTCCTTTGGAATCAGCCCTTGGTGCCCCAGCCTGAGACAGGAAGCCTCCAATGCTACCGGGGGCTGAGTGCTAAAGCGTGGGGTTAGGAGAGCAGATCCAGGGAGAGGAACACAGTCGGCTGCACAGAGACAAACCGAGGGGACAGGAGTGAGGACTCTGTGGCCCGGAATGCTCCTAGAGGAAGCATGGTCTGCCTTGGAAACGGGGTGCCACTGTTGAGTGGCAGGCATGGGGCAGGGCCACAATTCCATCCTCCCTCCCCACCGACGGCCCCTGCCTCCGTGGGCACAGAGAGGGACTACCAGCAGAACGAGCATGTCCCAGTCTGTTGCATCTTGGTCTCTGCTGCTGCAGGCACTTTAAGCACGTCCCAGTTGTGGCCACATTATACCTACCTGGCCTGAGTGAATAAGTGCCTCAATCAGCCTGAGAGCCCCAATCAACAGCTGCTTTCGCCCCCTCTCACCCGGGCAGAGAACAGACACCTGAGGGTGGCCCACACGCAGCGGTGGGGCCCAAACCAAAGCTGAGCCCCAGAGGCTGTGCAACTAAGGAAGAGGAACAGAAAACTCTGTATATGTATAACTGATTCACTTTGCTGTACAGCAGAAACTAACACAACATTGTAAAACAATTATACTCCAATAAAAATTAATTAAAAAATAGAATATTCAACTACATGCTGTCTACAGTAGACATACTTTGGATTCAAAGCTACAAATCAGTTGAAGGTAAAAGGATGGGGAAACATATATCATAAATAATAACCAAAAGAGAGCTGGTGTGGCTGTACTAAGATCAAAGTAAACATTATTATAAGCAGTGTTACTAGAGATAAAGATGGGCATTTATAATGAAAACAGTGTCATCTAATTAGTAAAATGGAACAATTATAAACATGTTTGTACCTAACCAGAGTGCTCCTAAATACATGTAGCACAAACTGACAGAATTGAAGAGAACAGGACCATTCAACAATTATTGTTGGAGACTTTAATACCTCACATTTAATAATGGACAGAATAATGAGGCAGAAGATCAACCAGGAAATATAAGACATTAACACTATAATAGACATTTATAGAAAACTCCAGCAAACAGCAGCAGAACACACCTTCTTTCCAGGTAGACATAATGTATTCTCTAGGATAAACCTATGGTTGGCCATAAAAAAAATTAACAGATTTGAAAGGATTGAAACTATACAAAAATGCACTTTGACTACAATGAAATTAAATTAGAAATGAACAATAGAGAAAATTTTGTAAACAACAAAGTTTTTACAAATATGAGCAGATTCATAAATAACCACTAGGTCAAAGAAAAACTGTGAAAGAAATTTAAAAATATTTTGAATTGAATTAAAACAAAACAAACAGAAAATACCAAAGCTCCAAAGCTTATGGGATGGAGCTAAAGTACTGCTCAGAGAGAAATTTTTATCCATAGGCAACCATATTAAAAACGAAATTTCACAAATCAATAACCTAACCTTCCCCATAAGGCACTGGGATAAAAGAGAAAATTAAACCCAAAGCAAGCAGAAAGAGGAAAATAATAAGTGGACATTAATGGAAAGATTTTAAAAAACAGAAAATTTACACAAAATGTTTCTTCTCTGAAAAGATCAACAATATTGACAAACTTTTAGTTAAATTAATAAAGAATAAAAGACACATTAATAAAATCAGGAATAAAATATGGGTAATTGCCACTCACACAAATAAAAAGATTATAAAGGAATAATATGATAATCATGTATGAAGGCAAATTACAGGATACAAAATTTTTTATTTTTTTTATTGAGGTATAGTTGATTTACAATGTTGTGTTCATTTCTGGTGTACAGCAAAGTGATTCGATTATACATACATAGATACATATCTTTTTCATATTCTTTTACATTATGGTTTATTATACGTTATTGAATATAGTTCCCTCTACTATACAGTAGGACTTTTTCTTTATCTATTGTAAATATAGTAGTTTGTATCTGTTAAACCCAAACCCCTAATTTATACCTTCCCCACCCCCTTTCCCCTTTGGTAACCATAAGTTTGTTTTCTATACCTGTGAATCTGTTTCTGTTTCATAAATGAGTTCATTTGCGTCATATTTTTAGATTACACATATAAATGATATCGTATGATATTTGTCTTTCTCTTTATGACTTACTTCACTTATACGATAAGCTCTAGGCCCATCCATGTTGCTGCAAATGGCATTATTTTATTCTTTTTTATGCCTGAGTAGTATTTCATTGTGTATATGTATGTGTGTGTGTGTGTGTGTGTGTGTGTGTGTGTGTGTGTGTGTGTTTAACATTATGCATTTCTCTAATGATTAATGATGTTGAGCATTCTTTCATGTGTTTGTTGGCAGTCTGTATATCTTCTTTGGAGAAATGTCTATTTAGGTCTTCTGCCCATTTTTGGATTGGGTTTTTTTTTTAATTGAGCTGCATAAGCTGCTTATAAATTTTGGAGGTTAATGCTTTGTCAGTTGCTTCATTTGCAAATACTTTCTCCCATTCTGAGGGTTGTCTTTTGGTCTTGTTTATGGTTTCCTTTGCTGTGCAAAAGCTTTTAAATTTCATTAGGTCCCATTTGTTTATTTTTGTTTTTATTTCCATTTCTCTAGAAAGTGGGTCAAAAAAGATCTTTCTGTGATTTATGTTATAGGGTGTTCTGCCTATGTTTTCCTCTAAGAATTTGATAGTTTCTGGCCTTACATTTAGGTCTTTAATCCATTTTGAGCTTATTTTTGTGTATGGTGTTAGGAAGTGACCTAATCTCATACTTTTACATGTACCGGTCCTGTTTTCCCAGCACTGTTTATTGAAGAGGCTGTCTTTTCTCCACTGTACATTCCTGCCTCCTTTATCAAACACAAAGTGTCCATATGTGCATGGGTTTATCTCTGCGCTTTCCATCCTGTTCCATTTATCTATCTTGCTGTTTTTGTGCCAGTGCCATACTGTCGTGATTACTGTAGCTTTTTAGTATAGTCTGAAGTCAGGGAGACTGATTCTTCCAGCTCCATTTTTCGTTCTCAAGATTGCTTTGGCTATTCGGGGTCTTTTGTGTTTCCATACAAATTGCGAAATTTTTTGTTCTAGTTCTGTGAAAAATGCCAGTGGTAGTTTGATAGGGATTGCATTGAATCTGTAGATTGCTTTGGGTAGTAGAGTCATTTTCACAATGTTGATTCTTCCAATCCAAGAACATGGTATATCTCTCCATCTATTTGTATCATCTTTAATTTCTTTCATCAGTGTCATAATTTTCTGCATACAGTTCTTTTGTCTCCTTAGGTAAATTTATTCCTAGATGTTTTATTCTTTTTGTTGCAAAGGTAAATGAGAGTGCTTTATTGATTTCACTTTCAGATTTTTCATCATTAGTGTATAGGAATGCTAGAGATATCTGTGCATTAATTTTGTATGCTTCTACTTTACCAAATTCATTGATCAGCTCTAGTAGTTTTTTGTTAGCATCTTTAGGATTCTCTATGTATAGTAACTTGTCATCTGCAAACAGTGACAGCTTTACTTCTTTTTCGATTTGGATTCCATTTATTTTATTTTCTTCTCTGATTGCTGTGGCTGAAACTTCCAAAATTATGTTGAATAAGATTGGTGAGAGTGAGCAACCTTGTATTGTTCCTGATCTTAGTGGAAATGCTTTCAGTTTTTCACCATTGAGCATGATGTTGGCTGTGGGTTTGTCATATATGGCCTTTATTATGTTGAGGAAAATTCCCTCTATGCCTACTTTCTGGAGGGTTTTTATCATAAATGGGTGTTGAATTTTGTCAAAAGCTTTCTCTGCATCTATTGAGATGATCATATAGTTTTTCTCCTTCAGTTTGTTAATATGGTGTATCACGTTGATTGATTTGCAT
>NW_020171979.1:216072-219107 GCF_003031525.2 Neophocaena asiaeorientalis asiaeorientalis
GCTTTTAGTTTTATTGATCTTTGCTATCATTTCCTTCATTTCTTTTTCATTTATTTCTGATCTGTTTTTTATGATTTCTTTCCTTCTGCTAATTTGGGGCTTTTTTGTTGTTTTTCTTCTTCTTTCTCTAACTGCTTTAGGTGCAAGGTTAGGTTGTTTATTCAAAATGCTTCCTGTTTCTTAAGGTAAGATTGTACGGCTGTAACCTTCTCTCTCAAAACTGCTTTTGCTGCATCCCATAGGTTTTGGGTCGTCGTGTCTCCATTGTCATTTGTTTCTAGGTGTTTTATGATTTCCTCTTTTATTTCTTCAGTATTCCCATATTAGGGAAGTTTTCAACTATAATCTCTTCAAATGTTTTCTCAGTCCTTTTTTTTTCTCTTCTTCTTCTGGAACTGCTATAATTCAAATTTTGGTGTGTTTAATGTTTTCCCAGGGGTCTCTGAGACTGTCCTCAATTCTTTTCATTCTTTTTTCTTTATTCTGCTCTTCAGTAGTTATTTCCACTATTTTATCTTCCAGGTCACTTATCCGTTCTTCTGCCTCAGTTATTCTGCTATTGATCCCATCTAGAGTATTTTTAATTTCATTTATTGTGTTGTTCATCATTGCTTGTTTCATCTTTAGTTCTTCTCGGTCCTTGTGAAATGTTTCTTGCATTTTGTCTATTCTATTTCCAGGATTTTGGATCATATTTACTATCATTATTCTGAATTCTTTTTCAGGTAGACTGCCTATTTCCTCTTCATTTGTTAGGTCTGGTGGGTTTTTATGTTGCTCCTTCAACTGCTGTGTTTTTTCTGTCTTCACATTTTGCTTATCTTACTGTGTTTGTGGTCTCCTTTTTGCAGGCTGCTGGTCAGAGTACCCGTTGTTTTTGGTGTCTGTCCCCAGTGGCTAAGATCGGTTCAGTGGCTTGTGTAGGCTTCCTGGTGGAGGGGACTAGTGACTGTGTTGTGGTGGTTGAGACTGGATCTTGTCTTTCTGGTGGGCAAGTCCACATTTGTTGGTGTGTTTTGGGGTGTCTGTGGACTTATTATGATCTTAGGCAGCCTCTCTGCTAATGGGTGGGGTTGTGTTCCTGTCTTGCTAGTTGTTTGGCGTAGGGTGTCCGGCACTGTAGCTTGCTCGTTGTTGAGTGAAGCTGGCTGCTGGTGTTGAGATGGAGATTTTCGCCGTTTGATATTACATGGAGCTGGGAGGTCTCTTGTGGACCCATGTCCTGAAGTTGGCTCTCCCACATCAGAGGCACAGCAGTGCCTCCTGGCTGCAGCAGCAAGAGCCTTTCATCCACATGACTCAGGATAAATGGGGGAAAATGTAGAAAGAAAGAATTGGTAGAAGTAAAAAGAAAGAAAGAAAGGAGGGAGGGAGGGAAGGAGGTGGAATGGAAGCAAAAAAGAAAGGAAAGAAAGAAGATAGAGTAAAATAAAATAAAATAATATAAAATATAATAAGGTTATTAAAATAAAAAAATAATTATTAAGAAAAAATTAAAATAAAAAAAAAATGGACCGATAGAACCCTAGGACAAATGGTGGAAGCAAAACTATACAGACAAAATCTCAATCAGAAGCATACACATACACACTCACATAAAGTGGAAAAAGCAAAAAAAATCATAAATCTTCCTCTCAAAGTCCACCCCCTCAATTTGGTATGATTCGTTGTCTATTCATGTATTCCACAGATGCAGGGTACATGCAGTTGATCGTGGAGCTTTAATCCGCTGCTTCTTAGGCTGCTGGGAGAGATTTCCCTTTCTCTTCTTTGTTCTCACAGCTCCTGGGGCTCAGCTTTGGATTTGGCCCTGCCTCTGCGTGTAGGTCACCGAAGGTCCTCTGTACTTTGCTCAGACAGAATGGGGTTAAAGGAGCAGCTGCTTCGGGGACTCTGGCTCGCTCATGCTGGGTGGAGGGAGGGGCACGGAGTGCGGGGCGAACCTGCCAAGGCAGAGGCCGGCGGGACATTGCACCAGCCTGAGGCGCACCATGCGTTCTTCTGGGGAAGTTGTCCCTGGATCCCGGGACCCTGGCAGTGGCGGGCTGCACAGGCTCCCCGGAAGGAGTGTGTGTATAGTGACCTGTGCTCGCACACAGGCTTCTTGGTGGCGGCAGCAGCAGCCTTAGCGTCTTATGCCTGTCCCTGGGGTCTGCGATTTTAGCCACGGCTCGCGCCTGTCTCTAGAGCTCTTTTCAGCAGCGCTCTTAATCCCCTCTCCTCGCACACCAGGAAACAAAGAGGGAAGAAAGAATCTCTTGCCTCTTCCGCAGCTCCAGACTTTTCCCCAGACTCCCTCCTGGCTAGCCGTGGTGCACGGACCCCCTGCAGGCTGTGTTCAGGCCACCAACCCCAGTCCTCTCCCTGCACTCCGACTGAAGCCCGAGCCTCAGCTCCCAGCCCCACCCACCACGGCGGGAGAGCAGACAAGCCTCTGGGGCTGGTGAGTGCAGGGCAGCAGTGATCCTCTGGGCGGGAATCTCCCTGCTTTGCCCTCTGCACCCTGTTGCTGTGCTCTCCTCCATGGCTCCTAATCTTCCCCCCTCTGCCACCCACAGTCTCTGCCCGTGAAGGGGCTTCCTAGTGTGTGGAAACCTTTCCTCCTTCACAGTTCCCTCCCACTTGTGCAGGTCCTGTCCCTATTTTTTGTCTCTGTTTTTTTTTTTTTGCCCTACCCAGGTACATGGGGAGTTTCTTGCCTTTTGGGAGGTCTGAGGTCTTCTGCCAGCATTCAGTAGGTGTTCTGTAGGAGTTGTTCCACGTGTAGATGTATTTCTGGTGTATCTGTGGGGAGGAAGGTGATCTCCACCTCTTACTCTTCCACCATCTTCCTGTCTGTAGACTTTTTAATGATGGCCATTCTTACCAGCATGAGGTGGTACCTCGTAGTTTTATTTTGCATTTCCTTAATAATTAGCGATATTCAACATCATATTATATGCTCATTGGCCATGTGTGCATATTTTTGAAAATTTTTATTGGAGTATAATTGCTTTGCAATGTTGTATTAGTTTCTGCTGCACAACAGAGTGAAT
>NW_020171979.1:219199-291810 GCF_003031525.2 Neophocaena asiaeorientalis asiaeorientalis
ATATATATATATATATATATATATATGCCCTCTTTTTTAGAGTTCCTTCCCATTTAGGTCACCACAGAGCATTAAGTCACATTCCCTGTGCTAAACAGTAGGTTCTCACTAATTATCTATTTTATACATAGTAGTGTATATATGGCAATTCCGATCTTCCAATTCATCCCACTCCCCTTCCCCCCTTGGTATCCATAAGTTTGTTCTCTACATCTGTGTCTCTATTCTGCGTTGCAAATAAGTTTATCTGTACCATTTCTCTAGATTCCACATATAAGTGATATTATACGATACCTTTTTTTCTCTTTCTGTCTTTCTTTGCTCTGTATGACAGTCTCTAGGTTCATCGACATCTCTGCAAATGTCACTAATTTGTTCCGTTTTATGGCTGAGTAATATCCCATTGTATATATGTACCACAACTTCTTTTTTATTTTTTTCATAGGAAAAGTTTTATTTGCATTTCTACAGACAAGAACCATTTGTGTTACATTTAGAATTCTACAATTTACAGCGATTAAAAAAAGCAGCTCATAGACAATGGGAGTAGACCATTGTAAAATCAGATAATTCAGATAGGTGTGATAGACAATGCCTGAAATTGCATAGGATACCCAGTATTTTTTTCCATAATTTTCCCTTAATTAACAGGCATCCCATCTTTCCAAGCCCCTGTCCTATGGGAGAAGCAAGAAAACAGTGACAGAGTCAATGATGAAGGAAAGAAAAGTCATCTGAACAGTCAGAGCCCCATAAACCTCACCTTACAGAACATCCCCTATTTGCTGAAATTACCTCAGCCTGCCCCAAGGAAAGCCTCTGCTGGGTGAGTGCTCCTGAGCCTCTTTCCATACCTTAACCCAGCATCCCCTCTGAAGGGGGTACTCAGGAATGGTTTAGGATTAAATATGTGCTCCCTAAAAAATCTGTGCTGCCCAGGAAATAGGACCATCAATATCACCTGAGAGCATCTAAGAATACAGACTCTCAGGCCCTGCCTCTAACCTCCTAAATCGAATTTGCATTTTTAACTTGATCTCTATGTGATTTGTATGAAAATATAAGTCTGAGAAGCAGTGGTTTAAGCCATCATATCACAGCTGTACCACTAATTAACTGTGTCAACTTGAGCAAGTCAACTAACTTCTCTAGGCTTCAGTTTCCTCATCTATGAAATAAGAAAGTCAGGTCACTGGTCGTAGAGGTCTTCTCCTGGTCTCTGAATCTATCATACAAGGGATTTTTCCCTGATGTCAAGCTCCAAAGCTAATAACATGCCGCCAACTTCTGGAGCTTGGGTCATGCAGAGATTTAGCTAAGCTAAGCCTTGCTTACATTTTCCTCTTGTGTCCTTCTCAGGAGAAAAGAAATTGACACAATGACCCTAATAACATTCTCTCTCTTTCTGGAGCACCAGTAATGTGCCAGGATTCCCTACCAAATGAGTGGGAATAATGGGCCAGGATTTCTTACCAAATGAGTAAGAAATCTCACCATCTGCTTTCAAGTTCGGATTTTCCACAGTTTTGCTCCCTGATTGAGTGTATTGCTTTTAAAATCCCAAAATAATCAATTCTGACAAGAAATATTCAGATATCCTTTTCAAATTAGAAAAACACATACAACACACACAAATTTCCTGACAACCTGATAAAATGAGAAAGCGAATTACCAGCTTGCTATTTTTAACTTATTTGTTTTCTTCAAGCTAAGCCTGCTGGTTCTACAGGGACTCTCTAACCCCAGTGCAGCACATATGCGTACAGAACTTTACAAAGCCCTGTCCTTAGCATGACAACATAGAGCTCCCTCTGTAGTGAGCCAGACCTACACTCAGCCTGTGTTTGGGGGATGTGGAGGGACAATGGGGACTAATCAGGTAAGAAAGCCAGATGCAAACAGTGCTACCCACATGGAGGTGAGGTATTTTTCCCCCATTATCCTTCATTGCATTAACATTGCTACTCTCCCCAGAATGAGTTCCCAGTTGAACTCAGTGGTTACCTGAAATATATGCAGAACACAAAAATTCTGGTACCATTGTGTTCCACAGCAATATTCAAGCATCATTGGTCCAAAAAAAGAGAAACTAGTAGCCGTTCCCTCATCTGTCCATTCATTTCCCCTTTTGTCCCTGGATGCCAGAACCCTCCTGCTTCCATATTAATCTCTTCTCTCTTTCCAGATTATTCAATAGTTTAATGAGACTTTGTAGAACACTTACTCTCTGCCAAGTCCTGTGCTTTAAGCTTGGGCTTTGGTAGGGAACAAGACAGACATAGATCGAGTTCTCTCTAGAAGCTCAGAGTCTGACTGCAACTTCTTTATACATTCCTCTATTGATGGACATTTAGGTTGCTTCCAAGTCCTGCTTATTGTAAATAGTGCTGCAATGAACATTGTCATACATGTCTTTTTGAATTATGGTTTTCTCTGGGCATATGCCTGGAATGGGTTTGCTGGGTTATATGGTAGTTCTATTTTTAGTTTTTTGAGGAACCTCAATACTGTTATCCATAGTAGCTGTACCAATTTACATGCCCACCAACAGTGTAGGAGGATTCCCTTTTTCCCACATCTTCTCCAGCATTTATTGTTTGGAAATTTTTTGATGATGGGCATTCTGACCAATGTGAAGTGATACGTCATTGTAGATTTGATTTGCGTTTCTCTAATAATTAGTGATGTTGAGCATCTTTTCATGTGTTTCTTGGTCATCTGTATGTCTTCTTTGGATAAATGTCTATTTAGTTCTTCCACCTATTTTTTGATTGGGTTGTTTGTTTTCTTGATATTGAGCTTCATGAGCTGTGTGTATACTGTGGAGATTAATCCCTTCTCAGTTGCTTCATTTGCAAATATTTTCTCCCATTCTGAGGGCTGTCTTTTCATCTTGTTTATGGTTTCCTTGGCTATGCAAAAGCTTTTAAGTTTCATTAGGGGACATTTGTTTATTTTTGTTTTTATTTTCATTGCTCTAGGAGGTGGGTGAAAAAAGGTCTTGCTGCAACTTTTGTCAAAGAGTGTTTTGACTATGTTTTCCTCTAAGAGTTTTACAGTGTCTGGCCTTACATTTAGGTCTTTAATCCATTTTGAGTTTATTTTTGTGTATGGTGTTAGAGAGTGTTATAATTTCATTCTTGTACATTTAGCCATCCAGTTTTCCCAGCACCACTTATTGAAGAGATGGTCTTTTTTCCATTGTATATTCTTGCTTCCTTTTTCATAGATTAGATGACAATAGGTGTGTGGGTTTATCTCTGGGCTTTCTACCCTGTTCCACTGATCTATATTTCTGGTTTTGTGCCAGCACCCTACTGTCTTGATTACTGTAGCTTTGTAGTATAGTCTGAAGTCAGGGAGCATGATTCCTCCAGCTCCATTTTTCTTTCTCAAGATTGCTTTGGCTATTCAGGGTTTTTATGTCTCCATACCAATTGAAATTTTTTTTGTTCTAGTTCTGTGAAAAATGCCATTGGTAATTTTACAGGGATTGCATTGAATCGTAGATTGCTTCGTGTAGTATAGTCATTTTCACAATATTGATTCTTCCAATCCAAGAACGTGGTATGTCTCTCCATCTGTTTGTGTTATCGTTGATTTCTTTCATCAGTATCCTATAGTTTTCTGAGTACAGGTCTTTTGTGTCCTAAGCAGGTTTATTCCTAGGTATTTTATTTTATTTTATTGTGATGATAAATGGGACTGTTTACTTAATTTCTCTTTCTGATTTTTCATTGTTAGTGTATAGGAATGTAAGAGATTTCTGTATATGTCTTCTTTGGAGAAATGTCTTTTTAGGTCTTCTGCTCTTTTTTTTTTTTTTGACTGGATCATTTGTATTTTTGTTATTGAGTTGTCAAAGCTGTTTTTATAATATGGAAATTAAGCCCTTGTGTATTGCATCATTTGCAAATATTTTCTCCCAGTCTGTAAGATGTCTTTTCACTTTGTTTATGGTTTCCTTTGCTGTGCAAAAGCTTATAAGGTTGCTTAGGTCAGACTTATTTTTGCTTTTATTTCTATTGCCTTAGGAGACTGACCTAAGAAAATATTGATACAATTTATGTCAGAGAATGTTTTGCCGATGTTCTCTTCTAGGAGTTTTACAGCATCATATATTATATTTAAGTATTTAAGCCATTTTGACTTTATTTTTGTGTAATGTGTGAGGGTGTATTCTATCTTCATTGATTTATATGTGGCTGTCTGGCTTTCCCAACATCACTTGTGGAAGACACTCTCTTTTCTCCATTATATTTTGTTTCCTCCTTTGTCAAAGGTTAATTTACTGTAGGTGTGTGGGTTTATTTCTGGGCTCTCTATTCTGTCCCATTGATCCATATGTCTGTTTCTGTGCTAATGCCATTCACTTTTATTATTCTAGTTTTGTAGTATTCTCTGAAGTCTGGAAGGTTATGCCTTCAGCTTAGTTCTGGAGGATTGCTTTGACAATTCTGGGTCTTTTAAGTTTCCATATAAATTTTAGGATTATTTTTTCTAGTTCTGTGAAAACTGTCATGGGTAATTTGATAGGGATTTCATTAAATATGTAGATTTCTTTGGGCAGTATGGCCATTTAAACAATATTGATTCCTCTGATCCAAGAGCATGGGATATCTTTCCCTTTCTTTGAATCATTTTCAATTTTTTTTAATCAATATTTTATAGCTCTCAGCATAAAAGTCTTTCACTGCCTTGGTCAGGTTTATTCCAAAGTATTTTTCGATGTAATTTTGTAAAGTATTTTTTTTTACTTTCCCTTTTGGATATTTCATTGTTCATATATAGAAATGCAACAGATTTCTGTATGTTAATCTTGTATCCGTCTACCTTGCTGAACTCATTTATCTGTTTCAGTAGATTTTTTGTTGAGTCTTTAGGGTTTTCTACATGTAGTATCATGTCATCTGCATATAATGACAATTTTACCTCTTCTCTTCCAATTTTGATATCTTTTATTTCTTTTTCTTTTCTGGTTGCTGTGGCTAGGACTTCCAATACTACGTTAAATAGAAGTGGTGAGAATGGACATCCTTGTCTAATTTCAGATTTTACTGGGAAGGCTTTCAGATTTTCACCATTAAGTATTATGTTGACTGTGGTTTTGTCATAAATAGCTTTTAATATGTTGAGATATGTTCCCTCTATACCCACTTCAGGATGCCAACAAATTTAATAACTTAGACAAAATAGACAAATTCTTAGAAAGACATAAACTAGTATACTAACTTTTGATGACATAGAAAATCTGAATAGACCTATGTAACAAATTTAGAAATTTAATAAATAGTAATAATGATGATGTTGATGATGATAATAACTTCCCCAAAAGAAAAGCTCAGGACTAAATGGCTTCCCTCATGAATTCTACCAAGCATTTAAAGAAGAATTAATACTAATCCTTCTCAAAGTCTTCCAGAAAAACAGAAGAGAAAACACTTCCTACCCAACTCATTATATGAGGTCAGTAGTACCTTATAAGCAAAGCCAGATAAAAACACCACAAGAAATGAAGACAACACACTAATATACCTCATGAATATAGATGCAAAATTCTTTAACCAAACACTAAATAAATCCAGTAAAATATAAAATATATACCATTAATAAATAAGAATTATCCTAGGAATGCAAGGTTTGTTTGAACAGCCAAAATCAATGTTATACATTGTATTAATTCAAGAGGAAAATATATGCTTATTTCAGTAGACACAGAAGAATCATTTGATGAAATCCAACACCCTACCATAATAAAAATGCTCAACAAAGTAAGAAGAGAAAGGAATTTCCCCAACCTGTTCAAGGACATCTATCAACGATCCAAAACTAACATCATATTCTGGTGAAAGTGTGAAACTGTGTTTCCCCCCTAGTATTGGGAACAAGACATAGATATTCATTCTCACCACTTCTATTCAACATAGTATTAACTTGGGCAGAGCGATAAGAAGGAAGAAATAAAACTCATCTAAATTAGAAAGGGAGAAATAAACTATCTATATTCAGAGACGACATAATCTTATGTTAAAAAAAAACCTTAAGAAATCTACTAAAAAGCTATAGGAATTAATATTAGAGATAATTGTTCTAAAATTAAAACTAAAAAGTAAGGTTACAACATATGAGATCAGCACACAAAAATCAATTCTATTTCCATACCCTAGGAATAAACAACCTGAAAGTGAAATTAGTAATAGAATTTCATTTTATAATAATATGATATATATTTTATATCAATATATAATTATTATAGTTATATTAATATAAAATGAATAAATTAATGAAGAAGTGGAAAACTTGTACATTGAAAAGTACAAAATATCATTGAAAGAAATTAAAGATGATCTAAATAATGGAAGTACATCCATGATCTGGAAAATGAAAAAGAAATTTAGGAGTCACAATTTTCAATTCTAAAACCTAATACAAGGCAACAGTAATCAAGATAGTGTGGTACTAGTATAAGGATAGACAAATTAATAAATGGATAGATTTTAAAGCTCAAATATAAACTTTTAATTATGGTCAAGAAAAGTAAAACGAATAGTCCTTTTTAATAAATGTTTCTAAGATAACATATCTACTTGCAAAAGAATTAAATTATATCCCTACCTCACACCATATACACAAACTAACTGAAAATATATCATATACCTAAATGTAAGATCTAACACTATAAAAGTTTTAGGATAAAACATACAATAAATCTTCATGACTTTAATTTAGGCAATGTTGGTTACAAAAAGTGTATAAGCAAGGGCTTCCCTGGTGGCACAGTGGTTGAGAGTCCGCCTGCCAATGCAGGGGACATGGGTTTGTGCCCCAGTCCGGGAAGACCCCACATGCCACGGAGCGGCTAGGTCCATAAGCCATGGCTGCTGAGCCTGCATGTCCAGAGCCTGTGCTCCGTGATGGGAGAGGCCACAACAGTGAGAGGCCCGCATACCACACACACACAAAAAAAATGTATAAGCAATAAAAGAGAAGATTTACACGTTGGATTTTATAAAAAAATAAGCATTATGGTGTTTTAAGGGACACAACCAGGAAAGTGCAAAGAATTCATACACTAAGGGGACACATTTGTAAATTATATATCTGCTAAACGTCTTGTATCCAGAATATATAAAGCACTCTCATAATTCAATAAAAAGACAAACCTATTAAAAATGGACCAAAGATCTTAATAGATATTTCTTCAAAGAAGATGACCAAAAAGGCAATAAGCACATGAAAAAATGTTCATCACTATACAATAGGTGAATGCAATTCAAGACCAATTCATACACATTAGATTGGCTATAATAAAAAAAACCAAAAATAACGTGTTTACAAGGATATGGAGTAATAATCGGAACCCTTATATATTGTTGGTGGGATTGTAAAATGATGTAGCTAGTTTGGCAAACAGTCTGTTAGTTATTCAAAAGATTAAACATGGAGTTAACCACAGGATCTAGCAACCCTACATATTTAATCAAGAGAAATGAAAACTTACGCTTATATAAAAATTTGCACACAAATGTTCGTAGAAGCCTTATTCATGATAGTTTAAAATTCAAAGCAATCCAACTTTCCATCAACTAATGAATGAATAAGCAAAATGTGATATATCCACACTATGAAATATTACTTGGCAAGAAACAAATATTGGAGTGGTGATGCATACTACAACATGGATGAATCTTGAAAATATTATGCAAATTGATAGAAGCCAGTCACAAAATGCCAAATATTTTATGATTACATTTATATAGAAGATTCAGGACAGACACATCTATACAGACAGAAAGTGTATTAGTGATGGCTTAGGGGTGGTGAGGGAACTGGAAAGTGACTGCTAATGGTTTCTTTTTTGGGTTCTGATAATGTTCTAAAGTGTTCTAAAATTTGATTATAGTGATAGTGTACCACTCTGAAAATACTCTAAACAGATGAAGTTAATGGCATATAAACATTAGATTTGACCTGCATGTCATACCTTGCCAATCCCCAATTTAAGTGGTAGAATTCCAATTTGTTGGATAGGGGAGAATGGTAGCTAGAGATGGGGCAATGGTTTGGAGAAGTTAATTTTTTTTTAAATCTTTATTGGAGTATAATTGCTTTACAATTAATTTTTAGTTTCTGCTGTATAACAAAGTGAATCAGCTATATGTGTACATATATCCCCATATCTCCTCCCTCATGTGTCTCCCCCCACCCTCCCTATCCCACCCCTCTAGGTGGACACAAAACACCTAGCTGATCTCCCTGTGCTATGCAGCTGCTTCCCACTA
Source organism: Neophocaena asiaeorientalis asiaeorientalis (assembly GCF_003031525.2). NCBI lineage: Eukaryota > Metazoa > Chordata > Mammalia > Artiodactyla > Phocoenidae > Neophocaena > Neophocaena asiaeorientalis. Next base: position 227,482 of record NW_020171979.1, read on the forward strand.
GCTACCTATTTTACATTTGGTAATGTATATATGTCCATGCCACTCTCTCACTTCATGCAGACTTGAGGACATGGGGAGAGGGAAGATTAAGCTGAGAAGTTAATTTTTTAGTCTTTTTCTAACACATACCACATATGTAAATCTATACAAATCTGAAATGGGAGTGAAGTCAAGTAAATATTCTTACTTTTCCTCAATAAATATACCTCGAACATTAAACTTATCAGCTTTTTTTTTTTAAGTTCCTTAACAGTTCTGAGCCACTGAAATACAAGCCTTGTCTTTGTCAGAAGGAAGATGATGAGACCTCTGTATATGGCAGCAAAATATTATGCTAGTGTTGGATACCTGAAGAATGAGAAAGTTTGTAACCATACTGAGAGTGGACTTGGAACTTATTACAAACTCTCATAGTGTCTTTTCATATAATAATGTTAATGATAATAATAGATAACATAAATTGAATGCTTAGTTACCACTTTGCTTATATTAACTTATTTATACCTCATAACATCCCCACATAGTGGGTTCTATTATTATCCACATTTTACAAACGAGGGCACTGAGGCACTGAGAAGTTAAATTGTGTGTCCAAGATTAAGGAGCTAGTGAGCAGTTGAATCAAGTTTAGAACCCAGGTGGAACTCTAGAGACTTTGCTTTTGATTATTGTGCTATGTGATCATATACCTCAAGTACAGGAAGGATCAAAATGATTAATGGGCTCAATCACTTTTTCCAAATATTTTTAAAGCATTCAAATTATTTATTTAACTGATTTTTTTACATAGAAATTCTATATATAAAGCATTTTAACATGGAACTCTTTGAGTTGTGTGCCTAGATTCATGCTTTTGCAGATCCCCTGGGGCTTTTTCAAACGATTTTAGAATCTTTGGTGTAGCCTAAGTTTTCTTCCTTTGCTTAATGCAGCATCTCTGCATTAGTCTGCTCAGGCTGACATAACAGAATAGACTGGGTATGTTAAACAATATAACTTGATTTTCTCATAGTTCTGGAGCCTGGAAAATCTCAGATCCAGGTTCTGGCAGGATTCAGGATTCAGGTTCTGGTGAGAGCTTTCTTCCTGGCTTCCAGATAGCTGCCTTCCAACTGTGTCCTCACATAAGGGAAAGAGAGAAAGAGGGCACACTCAGTGTCTCTTCCTCTTCTTATAAAGGCAGCAGCTCCATTGAATAAAGGCCCCACCCTTATAACCTCATTTAACTTTTCCCATCCCCTCACAGGCCAGCCTTATCTCCAAATATAGTCACATTGGGGATTAAGGCTTCAATATATGAATTTTGTAAAGGTTATGATTCAGTACATAGTAATTTCCATTATGAATAGTCTAGCTTCTGCTTTCATAACTTTATGGGGACAGGGAACTCATTTGCTTGCCTAGTCTGTCTTTTTAAACTTTTGTCATAAGTAATTGCTTGAATATTTCTTTTTCTAACATTCAGGAAGCATATGTCTCTTGGTAGTTTGCATCTACAGCTTCCTATCCTCCCTTTAGGATTGCGTTGATTAATCTGCTCATGTAAAGGGCGCATAGTGGTTTCTGAATAAGATATTGTTATTCTTTTGTATAACAGACACTGAGTTATTTAAAGGTAGAGGGCATGTGCTCCATTCCAAACTCCCAGATTCTGCACACTAAACTTCCTCAGTTCTTTCAACTGTCTTATCTTGTAAATACCTTTTTATTATCTTAGGTGTTCTTTTCTTATTATATTCTCTCCTCAAGTTGTGACCACCTGAACTTTATAAACTACTTTAGTAGCTAGGAGTGACTAGCTCAGAGTAGAATATAACTATCATCTCCATCATTCTAGATAGCTTATTTCCATTAATTCGGCCTAAGACAGCATTTACTTTTTGCTGTTGATTATTGCTCACTGTTCACTGAGTCTGAGCTAAATGTAAGCTGAAATTCCTGTCTTTTCTACACGTTATGTTGCTTATCCACATCGCTCCTGTTCTCTAAGTGGCTGATTACATGTTTAGATATAGAGTAAGGCAAAGCATTTTTTCCTATTTAAAACCCATCTTGTTAGAGCCAGTCCTGTTTAAGATCCTATTGGATCTGCAGTGATGAACCTTTTCTAAAGCTCTGTCACAGTTTCAAGTTTTCCAGAAGGCATCCATTCTACACAGAGAAATCCTGAGCCAAAATGAGAGATATATATGTTGCACTTGAGATATGATGCTGTCAGGTTATGTTGGTCCACAGCTAGTTGCTTAAGCAACAACTGGAGTAAAATGTAGGTCTGAAATGATGTGAAGTGCCTGATATAGTCACCTACCTAACTAGTTATGTTACCTTGAGCAATCCTCTTACATCTTTAAATCATCTGTTTTCCATTTTCTTCATGGATAAGAAGATTATAATAATACCTGCTCTACTTATTTTCCAGGACTATTGGGAGCACAACTTATCACGACTTGTGGAAAGCCTACCTAAGAATGAAGCCAAACCAGAGGAAATAAGAGACAAGATATGACCAAAAAAAACACCACCAACAAAACATATCTCTGCTTTGATTGTCTGAGAACCTAAGTACAGCAGTGCTTGAAGTCCTGGAAATTTCAGGTACATGAGCTAACACATTTTTAAAAAATCCAGTTTAAGTGGGTTTCAGTCCTTTGCATATGAAAGTGCCCTGACTAAAACATGTAGGGTAGGGCATAGAATGATTTGGTTAATGTGATGATAATCCCTGAAATTTCAAATGCCTACACTTCTTTTCCTTAACCAAGGCATATGGAAGATGGAGGAAAAGAAATAGTAACGAGACAAATAGGGAGGCTCCAAAAAAGGGCAGATGGCTTTGAATTCAACTATTAGGTATTTGATTAATTACTTGGGAGGGAGCATAGCCTTTTGGGATGGGGGACCAGGGACTCACCTACTCCCTACATAGTGGTGAGGGAAGCAGCTTATCAGTACTACATCATTTACATCTTGCTAAGCTAACATTTTCATACAATTTCAGAGATTCTCTAGGCTGAAAAATCTGCTTTATTCAACATTTCCTTTCCCTTTTTGCCACCTGTCCTCTTCTGCCATTACTCAGGTCAGAAAATACCAGAATAAGCCTGTATCCAACATATTGAGCATTCTCTTTTCCACCCACAGTGCCCCTCACAAAGATAATATCAAGGAAAATAGAGGTTAAGAGAGATCATTTCTCATTAGACTCAAAATAATTTCCACTGAGCTCATCCTGATTATACTGTTTTGGACAAGATTTGTAACTCTCTTGGCTTCAATTTCCTCATCAGTAAAATGAGGAAGTTGGACAGATCAGTGGCTTATAACCATTTGAGGGATTATTATTTGAAAATCCTCACTCACTAGGCTCTTCCTGCCAGGTTGCACTTCCTGAGAGCAGATAGTCTGAGGTGGCTCCAGTCCCGTACAAGAATCAGATTAAAATATGGACTTTCTACCCCCAAAAGTGCACATATGATTGCACACAAAAATTTTATAAATGCTTTCAGAGATTCCACGAATTTCTGAACTCAATGCATGGCTCACTAATAAAAACTCATGTACAGAAAGATGTCTAAGAATTCTTTTACTCCAATACTTTGTCTCTTATGTGATCAGTATGTTTGACCCAAGGCAAATTATGTGGTGGATACCTTCCCACACCCTTCCCATTCCTCTTCAGAATTCCTTTCCTTTTAATTGTCCTGAAACTGCCAGGGTCTCTACTGAGAGCAGATTTACTTGATAAACTTAACACTAAGTAAGGAATTTGAGGCTATACATGTTACACTTCTCAACAGAGTTTGCTTTTTCAAAAAGGACACAGAAGGGGAAGAACAAAAAATAAAACCCACTTCTGAGATACTGACTTCATACCTGGTGGCAGGTATGTGAGTGGGTTTTAGGGGTTATAACACTTGCACTGAGTGTTATATTGTGTACAATAAGTGACCTTCTAGTCTGTCTATGGATAAGGGTGTTTCTTTCTCTGTAGGGCATTGTCCACAGATGTATACCCGAATACAGGCTGTATAAAGTAACCTTGGTGGCTGCAGCTGAATCCCCTATTACCAAAGGTCTAGTACAGTAGATACCCTTCCTAACTACTTATGCTAATTATAAGGACTTAAAATAAGCAACAACAAAATCACTTCTGCCTTGAATTCTGGTCTGAGTATGTAGATCCTTTGCTCTATTCCCCTGAGTGATATTTTTGATTGGGAAATCTATTGCTCATTTGTACTTACACTGTGACTTTTAGTATAATCTTGAATATTTTTCAAAATAGCAAAATAGGCTCCCGTCAGGCCCTAAACATGTCCTAATACATGATAACCACTATTTATTAGTTTTAACACTGTGTTCTGGACCATTTACCTTTATTTTCTAGATAAAGAATGAAAATTCAATGAACAAATTAAACTTTACTACATTGGCTTTGTAAATGAGTATGATCTTGAACAAACTAGCTCTTTGTATGTGGCCACTGGACTACTTGTCTGGAATAGAAACAACTTTCCACTAATTCCCCCCACACACTTTCTTGCTGGATTCAGTAAATTTCTGTAAAGTGAATTCTGTTTTCTCACCTTCTTCCATGATCCGGTAAGAGACTATACCCCAAGGAAACACAAAACATACAGGTATCAGATATAAATGAAAACTTTGGCAAAGAAAGAAGGAGTTGTGTAGGTGATCTACCCTGGGACTGATTGAAAGTTTTGTATTTAGAGATATATTGCAGTCCATTTACGACTATGTGGAAGGTCCCTAAATATGAAATCTCCTTTATGCTGTAACCTCATAATCCCAAGACTATGAGAGTTTTTCTTTTGGCCCTGAACATCTCCTGAATCTCCATTTATAAGTTCTTTTTTAATTGTATGTATATTTATAATAATTAATAGAATTTGGTTAAAATATTATACATTACCAACTGGTACCACTATAGTCTGAGAATCAATAATGATATTCTCTGTACTGAAATCTTAATTTCAAAACTCCAAATCAATCCTCAGCATTTCTTGACTATCAAAGCTGTGCAACTTGGGGAAAATTACTTAACATCTCTGAACCTGTCTTTTTCAATATAAACTGGGGACAAATAGCACCTAAAACATAGGGTTGTTTTGATAAGTAAGTAAGATAATGAATGTAAAAGAGGTAGCACAGTGACTGGAGCATTGCCAAATCTCAGGTCATGAAATACCCTCCCCTTTCACACTGAAAAATGCTCTACTTAAACAAGGAATGAGTATAATTGGTACTTTAACTGGTAATTTCCCAAGGAAAGCAGTTTAGGTAATGTATTTTTAATGTATTTTAATCTGTTAATTGCAGCACTCATATTTTATGAATGATGATGTATTAATTCTGTACAATTACATAAAAAGGCATAAGCACTCTGCAGATTACAGAACAAATGCTAGTCATGATTAAATCACAACAAATGAAAATTTAAGCTATAGAAAATTATTGGAAAGGGAGAACTCTTGGTATTTAAATTGCAGGTCTGATGGTATGAATATGCTTAGAAAAACTATATTAATGATAATCTATATTATAACATGCAATATTTTATATACAACACAACAAAAAAAGTTAAGTTAAAACAGTAATTTTAGAATTGTGAGGTAAACATTAGATCATAATGAAACATTTATTAAAAAGAAAATTCTCTCCTCAAATTAATAATAAGAGCTCAAACATTTCTTTTATTTCTACTTTAGTATATTTTATATTTCAGAATTCAAATTTTGAGAAAGGATAAAGATTATCTTGATCTGTAGATTTGTATCCTTAATTTGGTGGGCTTGCACTTTTTTTTAAAGTCAATCTAATGATTTAAAATATCAACCCCTTGTATATATAAAGGCAGAGCCATAGAACTTAGTTTTTTACTCTATTTGATATTTGACCTTTCTTCTGCAATTGAATGACTAAGCCTTGCCACAGATGACATAACTGCAAATAAATCAACCACTTCAGAGATGCCATTAGATGTGGTCCAGATAGAAATGACTTTGCTGGGGACATTGTCATAAAAGTCAAGAAACCCAGGTTTAGCTTTCAGCTTTATCATTAATTGACTGCGAGACATGAGATGGGTTCCTTCTTTTATACCTTCTTCATCTTTAAAATGAAAGCTTAGACTAAAGCATCACTCATATCCCCTTCAGCTCTGATATACAATTTTTACTTGACCAAAGTGGAGTGAAATTTAACAATGTTCCTATATGAGTATTCCTTTGATTCTAATCAGTCTAAAGTTCCTTGACCTAGATAGGAAAAGTACAGCCCAGGTCAGGAAATTTTGCCACCGGTTGTTTTATTTCAAAATGAAGATTGGCTCTTATGAATTCTATCTGAGCTAGCAGGCTGAACACTCAAAGAGACTGATATGCTTACACCTAAACCTTATTTTGTGGAAGAAGACAGGAGGAAAATGAGGATACTAAAAGGTGGGCCTGTTTAAAGCATCAAAATTTATGGGTTTTTAGAAATCCAAATAATATCTTTCTATTATTTACTTATTAGAATCCTGCCATTATTAATAGGCCCAGACTATTCTCTCCTTCTCCTAGAATACTTGACTGACTTCCATCCTGAAACTCCATTCCTTACCCCAGCCCTCCAGGATCCCTAACTTCTGTTATGAAATCTTGCGACTCTAAATATGGCATTCTTAGGCCCTTATCACATATATGTAGCCACATATTTGAGGCAACTGCATATTGTCTTAGCTGGTTAACTAGATCCTAAAAAGCTGTTGGGAGGTGGCACCAATGCCTTTACTATCGCCCTCCTCCCACACTTTTCCCCTCATTGTCTCCTCCTAATCTGTATTTGATGCACTGGTCTTCATTTAGCAGTTATTCAATAAATGTTTGCTGAATGGAGTGTGAGGGAAAAGAGCATCATGATAAACTCTAGAGAAACCAAAAGCAAATAGGAAAAATTTCATAAAATAAACAAACAAAGCATTACCCCCATATTCTGCCAGACCTTGGAGTACAGAATAAAAAGATAAAGCAGAGGTAATCTATTTTGGTCTGTGGTCAACATACCTGACTTAATGCAAATTAAGATTAATTTACTCTTTTCCCCATTATATTTTCCCCAACATGCTCAGGAATATTTTCACCATAGCTATCCTCATACAAAGCCACTAAAGATTACCTTTCATTTTAGTTTGGTGAAAAATGCCAGTGGTAGTTTGATAGGGACTGCATTAAATCTGTAGATTGCTTTGGGTAGTAGAGTCATTTTCACAATGTTGATAATTCCAATCCAAGAACATGATATATATCTCCATCTATTTGTATCATCTTTAATTTCTTTCATCAGTGTCTTATAATTTTCTGCATACAGGTCTTTTGTCTCTTTAGGTAGGTTTATTCCTAGATATTTTATTCTTTTTGTTGCAATGGTAAATGGGAGTGTTTTCTTGATTACACTTTCAGATTTTTCATCATTAGTGTATAGGAATTCCAGAGATTTCTGTGCATTAATTTTGTATCCTGCTACTTTACCAAATTCATTGATTAGCTCTAGTAGTTTTCTGGTAGAGTCTTTAGGTTTTTCTATGTATAGTAACGTGTCATCTGCAAACAGTGACAGCTTTACTTCTTCTTTTCTGATTTGGATTCCTTTTATTTCTTTTTCTTCTCTGATTGCTGTGGCTAAAACTTCCAAAACTATGTTGAATAAGAGTGGTGAGAGTGGGCAACCTTGTCTTGTTCCTGATCTTGTGGAAATGCTTTCAGTTTTTCACCATTGAGGACGATGTTGGCTGTGGGTTTGTCATATATGGCCTTTATTATGTTGAAGAAAGTTCCCTCTATGCCTACTTTCTGCAGGGTTTTTATCATAAATAAGTGTTGAATTTTGTCAAAAGATTTCTCTGTCTCTATTGAGATGATCATAGAGTTTTTCTTCTTCAATTTGTTAATATGGTGTATCACCTTGATTGATTTGCATATATTGACGAATCCTTGCATTCCTGGAATAAACCCCACTTGATCATGAGCTGATTCACTTTGTTATAAAGCAGAAACTAACACACCATTGTAAAGCAATTATACTCCAATAAAGATGTTAAAAATATCCATTCATTTAGTTTTGAAAGACTTTCTCTAAACTTCAGTTGAAATGACTGTATTACTTTCAGTTCTTACTGAAGTGTTTATGAAAAAAAAAGATTACTTTTGGCAGTTCAGTTTTCCCATCTTGGTGTCTCTTCAGTTTTCCTTTGTGACCTGCTCCCACCCTACTTCTGTCTTTTGAATTCTAATTAACTCATTCACACCAAGGTTTTTAAGTAAGTATATTTGTAAGAGAGCATCAGGATTTGAAAATCAAGACTTCAGGAAGAAGGGAATGCTTACCTCCAAAGGGCTGGTGTTTCAGGCATTTGTGAAGGAAGCATTTTGAAACAGAGAGCCCTACAGGTGTTCTGTATATCATACAGGTATGTCCTGGTGTGAGGCTGGATCTGCACTAACATACTTCTTTCTCCTATGGCCACTGTGAAAAATTCCCTCACTCTGATCTAAAGATACTACTCAAGTCTTGGGAATTGCCTTCAGCTGTCTCTTGTTCATCTTCCAGTGGTGCTGGTGGTGGTAGTGGTGGTGGGGTGTTAGGTTCCTAATACAGTGTGGTTCTGTGCTCTGGGACTCTGAAGCTACTTGGAACACCATCTTTAAGAGGCTGTGGCTATGAGTCTGGGCTACAGGAAACCAGCCCCTTTTCACTCAGTCCTCCTTAAACACTGAGAGGAAATGGGTGCTTTCCTGTACTTCCTGATCACAAGGACTCTGAGGGGAATGGGGAGTTGGTGGATAGGAAATGTTTGGTTAAGTATCTCCAAACCTCTTAAGGAATATTTATTTCATTATCAGGAGTTTGGAGGTTTAAACATAAAAGAATACCCTAGGCAGATGTCTTCCCCACCTTGACCTCTCCTATTGGGAGCTACCTAAGGGACATCCTTAGATAGGGTGTGTCCACTTTCATACTTGAACACAATAACTGAGAGTCTGTGAGAAAGGATAATAGTGAAGATTGCAGTGATCGACTGTCTATGGATGGGAACAGGGGCACCTAGTTTCAGCAAAGGGCTTCATAAGCAAATAGGCTGTATACCACAAACTCAAAGCTGAGTTCAACCACAGGATTGGAAGACAATACACTGTGGTCCTATAAATAGAAACGAGAATTTCTGTGTTGTGTGAAGCTTTGCAGGCTGGAGTGGTAGCCCTGCATCATTAATCAGAAAGAGAGAGAGAGAGAGAGAGAGAGAGAGAGAGAGAGAGAGAGAGAGAGAGAAAGAGAGAGAGAGAGTGAGCATTAGCTCAAGCTACCCCTGGAAAACAGAAATGTTCAGTGTTCACAGAGTGGCTTGCATATTTCACTCTGACATCTCACTATCATGTTGTTCAACATGGTAGTGATTAGGTAACGCTAAGAATTTTATTTTATTTTTCTTTTTCCTCTTGCTTTCTTCATTTTTCTTTCAGCTTTCTTTTATTTTGTTTTCTTTTTACTCTTTCCTTCCAACCTCTTTCCCTACTCCCTTCCTTTCTTTCTTCCTTCCTTCCCTTCTTTCTTTTTCTTTCTTTCTTTCCTTCATTCATTTTTTCATTCTTTCTTTCTTTCCTTCCTTCCTTCCTTCCTTCCTTCCTTCCTTCCTTCCTTCCTTCCTTCCTTCCTTCCTTCCTTTCTTTCTTTCTTTCTTTCTTTCTTTCTTTCTTTCTTTCTTTCTTTCTTTCTTTCTTTCTTTCTTTCTTTCTTTCTCTCTTTCCTTTTTTGGGGTGGTAGTGAAGGGGGATTGGATTGGTTGTTCTCAGAACAGGGAGCTGGAATTGATGCACAGATCAGTAGTGTCCTTGTTGGAGTGGCTGTCACATGAATTTTTTGGAGATCTCTGGAGAAAACAGAAAGAAATTGAAATGGTAAGCTCTAGTTTTTAAATGCATATTAGCTATTATCTGTGCCTTTCACCCTTGCTGTCTTGAATTGACGTCTTCACACCAGATTCTGGGTAACCTGTCAGATCTGAGGGTGGTATGGATATAATAAATCTGGACCATCCTTGTATGTCATTTCCTTGGTATTTGCACAAACAAAAATAATTATACAGTTGGCTGCCTGAGGTGAGAGGGAGCAGGCAACTTTGAACTTGGAGAAATATAAGTTTGACATGGAGAAGTTTTTCATAATGTGTTTCCCTCAATTGATATTGAGTAAAATAGCCTTGTGAACATTCATGATTTAACCAACTTTTTATTAAGCAGAGTTACTTGTATGAATGTGCAAGATGTTTTTATCTACTCTTTGCTATAATTCTTTGTAGATACTTTTATCTGTCAAAATATTAAATTAGATTTGTGTTATTTTCAAAATGAGCTATGATTAAAAAATAAAAAGAGCTATAATATCTCAGGACCCTTACCAGCATGAATGTGTGTTCCTATTAGCTTATATAAGTTACATACTTTCACTTTAAAAGTGAATTATAATTAATGTTAGCGATAGAGAGTCTGCTTTCAAAGAAAACACTCCAGAAAGAAAAACAAAACAAAACATATTTTTAATGAGAGAGAGAGGAAATAAAATAATAGAAACAGTTGCTCATAGATAAGCTGCATCTAACAGAATAATCAGTACATTTAAAAAGTCAACAATGGATAAAATAATTTTGAATTAAATTTACATTTTTAGACGCATAACTGACAACTTATTTTGAAAAAATGTAAGTGAAATTGTTTTCTGGTTTGCATGTTGTTTTTCTTTTGTGCTCGAAGAAGAAATATTAAGGAAGGTACCTTCAAACTTTAAATGATGAGGGTATCTATAGCACGAAACTGTTAGAAACTCCATTCAGAGATTATCAGAAAGGAAACATGACCCAAGATTAAATCCCAAATGACTTTCCTGCTCCCTTCTCTGCTATCAACAGTGGTGTGCAGGGACTTCATATTATACTGCTGTAGTCTTTCCAGGGAAGAAAAAAGTTATAATTTTATTCAACTAGGAAAGCTACATTTGTTAGAGAGCTTTGGGTCATTCAGCAAGGAGTATATCTTTCTGAATGTTTTAGTTGCTGTAAGTCTCAGGTATGGTGGTAAAGGTACCAATCTTATAGATGGGATTCAACTTTTTTAAATTGAAGTATAGTTGATTTACAATGTTGTGCCAAATTCTGCTGTGCAGAATTTGTATATATATACACATATAAACATTTTTATATTTTTCCATTATGGTTTATCACAGGATATTAAATATATTTTCCTGTGGTATACATAAAGACCTTGTTTATTAGATGGGATTCAATTTTTTTTAGCCCAGGGAAAGATTCCGAGCTAGCAAAGTTTTGGAATACATAAATGCCATACTCCAAGAAGTCTGTGCCAAAGGGGAAAATTTTTTTAATTATAAAATTTTCTTTGCACTTGTTAACACATGTACTACTCTACCTTGCATGTTTGCAGTAATATTTCTGTGAGACAGGAACCATCTATTGTATCTATTCTGTTGGAGCCAGTGTAATATAGTACAGAATATTGTAAAGGTGAATACATACAAGAGGGACATTGACTCTTCCAAAAAGCTCACTGAATTTCCACCTAGGGATTTTTAGGAATCAATGGACTCAATTATCCCCCTTTGCACTAAGTAACTGAAATTAAAAGGAGAAATAAGCATGCTTTCTGTCTTCCTCTGATAGACATTTTTGGCACCAATCAGATGCTTGAAACCAAACAAGGAATTTAACTGCTTCTTCTGACTCCTACTTAATCCCAGAGGAGAGACCATAGACAGTCCTGTTTCCCTTGCCCATTAAAGTGACGTCCCCAAAGATTTCCTCTTATGCCGTAGGTCCCAAGAATCAGTTACCAGAACCCTAGTCAGAGAATATGAAATTATCAGAGACAGATTCAAATCCTGTCATTCACAGGAGCAGTGTCGAACATATGAGACTCTTTTATGCTTTGGGAAGTGACAGATTGTCAGTTTGCATTTTACAGTTGAACTGAAGCCCAGAGAGTTGAAGTGAATTGGTTAAGTACCTCTGTGAGTCCATAACAGAGAAAAGGCTGGATCCTAGGTCTTGTGACACTTTGTCCAGTGCTCATTTCATTTTACTGCCTAACAAGGCTTGAGGATTAACAGACACATGCATTACTCATTGAGAAATGTTAAAAGATGTCATTTTGAAATCATTCAAGGACTTCTCAATACCGAGGGCACAATTCAGTTTTCTCCCAAGGGCCCTGATAATGTAACAAACCTTGATTTGCTGGGCTTTACCACTGTTTACTTGCAAGAATAGGAAATGATTATTCCTACTGTGCTGACAGAAAAAAATCCCAAAATGCAAATTGATGTACACTAGGTGCCGTAATATAATACTACCACAGACTTGACCGTGGACTGGATGCTTATGTGCTATATTGAGATCCAGGGCGTAAGTTTGGCAAAGCTGTAAGAGAGAGTATTAAGAAAGTGTCGAGGTCTAGGAGAGTCCAGATTTGAGAAGGGGATCAAGATTACAGGGTATCTGACTTGCAGAAACAGGTATATGGGGCTTAGGATAAACTGTGAGGAAGCTAAATATTGTAATAATTGCTGGTATGTGAATCCCAAAGAGGATGCAGTAGTTAGTGGCTTGACTATGACTAATATTTATCATATAAGAGAGTGATAATCTTAGATTTGAAAATTAAAGTGGTCTCTCTTGGTATAGTCATTGGAAGACAATTGTGAGTAGAGAGTGTGCTTCACAGGCATCACTTTCGTTTGCAGTAACAACTGCATTAGCATCAGCCAGATGCAGATAGAGCTCTTGAGAAATAATCAGAAGTGCACGATCTTAACCAAAATCAAGTCTGTATAGACCCTGGAGATTTGGGTATGGGCCAAGAAGTTCACTAACTCTGATTACCTAGTAAGGAAACCAAAGTTTACACCATTGGCCATGATCAGTATGTGGGTCACATAGAAGCATGACTTATGTCCAGCACATAAGCCAAGGCTGCCTACTCAGGCTCAGTTGTATCTCAGACAGCATAATTGCTATCTCACTAGGTACCTAAAATATATGCAAATGTCTACCCCAAGTCAAAAGCCCCTCAATTTCTTCCTTAATTATTGACAATCTATTTGTTTCTTCCAAGAGCTTTTGCTCAGTGTTACACTATTTATGGCAGACAATGACAAGGTTTTGTCCACGTTCTTAGCAGCAGAAGAAAGGTTTTAATATTATAATTAGTTAGCTAAGATTCTTTTCAGCTTTACTTGGCAGATCAGATTCAGGTATTTCTCAAAAGCTAATAAGATGCTACCAGATATTTCTTAAAAGCTAATGACTTATTTTTTATATGATAAAATAATTCTTACAAGTTATTTATAGGATAACAGTACTGATGATGATATACTGTCTGAAATATTAAATCTTTTTTTAAATGACACAAAGTGACCTATGAATTGAATCTTTAAAACTAAAAATTTGTTATTTTGGGTAGCTACTCTGAAGTGTCTGACCAAATGGTATGCTGGAAAATGAATGACATGTGGAAGATAGACTGATTTATTATTTATCAGATGTGTTCGTTTTTAAAATCCTTTCAATTCTAAAACTGAAAAAGGAAATGTTTTCTTGATGTTTATTATTAAGGTCACTTCAATGGATATAATTAAGCCACCCTGAATACAGATGTAAGACAGTGGCTCCAAACTACAGAAACAATTTCTGTTCTAGATTAACTATAAAACATTGAAGATCTCTTTCCCTCTCTTCCTGGAAAATTGAAGTTGTTGAAATTAATGAACATTTAGCAACTTGACATATATTGTGCATATTAGAGAATCAAGGATATGCACTAGACTTTCTTGTAAAGAGTCTAAAACGAAAGACTGGTGTTACCTTTAAGCACAATAATATGACAAAGTTAGATAACTTTTATCAAAAATTCTATCAGAGGTACTCTAAGATATGAAGTTATCTTTATACATTCCTCTCGCAGTGGAAACTTGAATGATTATCCAAATAATTCAGTTAATGTCGATAGAGAAAGAATATAACCCGGGTCCAATAAACAAACTTTTCTTTAGTAGACACAGTGTTGTCCTCTTACTCTTTTTGTCCAATTTACCTGGTTAGCTTAAAATTGTAAGTGTAGAAATAATTTAGAAAATTGTCTGTTTTTGTTTGGCTTAGGTGGTGGGGACCTGCAAAGGGGATTTTTAAATCTATATTTTCCTGCCCCTTATTAATTTTTATAACTAAAGATTTTACTCATTTAATATTCTAAAGATATATTTATTTGGCAGTTTCTTCCCACATTTCCATAATAATTATAGCATTCTGCTTCTATCTTCTTGGGTCCAGCTTTGACTGGGACCTGATTTTGTTCTTGTTTTGTTGTAGTTGTTGCTTAATCTTTTTTCCCCCCCTTCATTCTAATATTTTTTATCACTGAAGGTACAACCAGACTTCTCTTTTTTTCTAAGGATGCTAAGCTTAAAGCTAGGTGGTACTAATTTTTAATACTTCATAAAGCTAATTCAGTATAATAAAGGAAATTTCAGTCACTAGACTTAACATTAATCTCTCTGAGAAAGAGCCACTGATGATAGAAATAGCTGGTTTTGTTGTCAAAATCAGGCACAGTCCATATCAAGACATCAGGTACAGTAAAATCTTTCCCTCTGAAAGTCTATGACTTCCAAATCTTATCAGGACGAAAAAAACTATTTGTGTTAATTTTACATCAATAGATATAATAAATTCATCCTGATGATGATATACCTAGCTGAAGCACAATATGAATATGACAGACTGTGAAGTTGTCAGTCTACGTAACCAATCCAGGTTAAGTAGGGAAAATAGAGTTTTGGGCCCTAGTTATCCAGAGTTTGGGATAATCCATTAAATTATGGTCTGCCCAGCTTTGCTCTGGCCATTTGCTGAAGGGTCCTTTTGGTCACGGAAAGTAGAATAAACTTTCCCCAATTTTGGACCATGAAATTTGATTAAGCAAAACACTGTAAAGACATTTAGCAATCTGCAGAGACAAGAGTGTTGTTTCTCAGCATTCACAGAGTATGACCTGGATTATATTTTACATATAATTACTTGTTAAAACCATCTTGATTCAAAGTTACAGTTGTAGTAATTGAACATTGAAAACTGTCATCTGTGTGCCTGTTCTTCTTTCCTAGGGGAATAAAATTACTCAGGAAATTTAAAGCTGCCTGACCTCTGGGAATCAATAAATTTGAAAATCCCTGTGACATCATTCAATAAGGAAGAGACATTAAGGTTGATTACCGTGTGTTATAAGTTGCTCCCTGACTGGAACTTGGGCCAAACATACAGAGCTAGAATAAAAACCTATGCTAAAGCAGTATCTGGAAAATATGGGCGTGATGGTTAATCATGCTAGCTCCTATCCAAATGCAGTGGGATCTCCAGTATGCAGGATGCTTTAATACACTGGATAGAGATGCAGTCTGTTCCCCAGCATTTTCATTTAGTGACACATTTGTGAACTTGAAGGAAATATTTTGGACACCATAAAATGAAAATTGATCGTGAACCACCCTAATAAACTCCCCTCCAAAAACTGTATGATGTTGCTTTGGAGATTTTAAGTCTAATCTAGTAATGCATTCATGCATTAACCCCCTTGTCTTATTGGGCCAAATAATATAAAATACTTCTAAGTCGTGATGATCAGTTCATTATCTTTTCCCATAAACTGTTAGCATGTTTATTTAAACAATGGAATTAATTTTCATGTTTAATAGTGTGTTTTCAAAATAAGGTTTTAATTTCACATAGCCTTTTTGTGGGTATGGAATTATTTTTAGGTTTGAAAAATTCATTGTGGAATATAAATTAGTTTTGATTTGCTCAGTCTCACTGCTAAGTGTGTTGATTTCATTTTCTTTACGGAAAATTCTGAATTTTTGGCCTTTTTCTATTCTCACAACTCTGGGAAACCAGTCTAGCTTTTATAGGAAAGGAAAATAATCAGAATTTTCCAATATGATTTATGGGTTTAGATCTATATTTAGTGGTTCCCAAATCCTCCTCAAAGCTCAAGCTGTGAACTTCAAGGCAGGGCCAAAGTCCTCACCATGGACTAAGGGTCAACATCAGATTCAGGTCATCCTTGAGCTGTTTTCTCCCACTAAGAACTTATGCCCTATTCGAAATCATGTATATTCCTAGTAATGACTCCAGAAAAAGCTATTAAATATTTAAGAAGCTACCTAGAGTCTAGAATTTACCAGGTTTTTAGAGCTTATCTACTACTAGCTCTAACTTTGGCTTTGGGTTCTCTGCTATAAAAATAATAATGATTATGATTTATTGTGCACTTATGAAGTACTAAGCATTGGGCAATATATCTTATTTCTTGAAAATAACTATGTTATTTCACACATTTTATAGATAAAAAAACAATGTGAAGAAATTAAATAAGTTTCCCAAAGTTTTATCAAATCAAATCAAACCCAATTCCGTTGGTTGCCAAAGTTTTTCCTTTATGCTATACTATCCCTATATGATAAAGTCACATCACACTACTTTGACCCTTTCCACTTGAGAATCAAGAGAGTTTATAATAGAAGGAGTCAAGATGTACCAATTTAAAAATAGTTTGTTATTTTATTAGGTTCAGGCTGGGTGAACTAGGAAATAAGGGGGTAAAACACATAACATGAGGAATAAAGATGGATAAAAAAATGGGGATCATAGAAAGTATAGATGAAGTACTTTAATTCTCTTTAACCAATCTATATGGTGTGATTACTACTTTTCCATCATAGTATGGGTAATAATAGGAGTCATATAAGTTAAAGCCCCTGCCCTCATGGAGCTTATTTACTTGGGGAAGATAAAGTAGCACATATTAAACCTGACTACACAAAACATATGTGAAGATATGTGACTTCATGACATATTTTTCCTTAAACAGAGAATCACTGTCCCCATTCACATTTAAGCTGAAGTGATGCAAAAAGGAAATCATATTAGAGCTTTTACAAAAGATTTGCTTTTCTATCCTTAACCTAACCTATGTCATGCTAAGTTTAGAGTAAAGGTTCTGAGTTTCAGATATAAGGCCATATTAGAGACTAGACAGAATATGTGGTTTTAGATGCAAATTAAAATAAAAACAAGAAAAGGGCACAAACAAAAATTTACAGAGAGACTCTCCTAAATAAGTCTCGGGGAATAAAATAATTTATGTGTATACTTGATTGCCAACCTCTTATTACACTCTTTATTGGGTTTAGGGCATCAGAATTGAAGGGAAAAGCATGAGATCCTTCATATAAAAAACTGATGTTACATACCAACCATCAGAAGAGAAAGTAGAGCTATATTTATATTTGTGAGTCATTTTTTTTCCTTAAGACCAAGGCCTTGAAGTTACAGGATGCCTGTCCCAGGTTCACAACGCAATCTATGGCTATATTTCAGAAAGAATTAACCAGAATCTGACTCACATACTTAAGTTTAGGAGCTCAGTGTTGTAAACATCTAACCCCCCTAGTTACAGAACTCCGGGTAAAAAATTAAAAGCAAAAACCAAAAATACAGTAACAGGGTTTTAAGATAGTTCATCTCCTGATAATGTTGGTTATTACCCCATATCTTCCTGGTCTCTGCAATGCTCCCCACCCCCCGCCCATGTTTATGTTTCCTTATCCAGGAGGAAGTAAAGGAAGGAACTTGGGACATCCATTCCTGATTTAGAACTCTGTTCTAAATCATACTTTCAGCAGGTATCAATTACAGGCTTGAGCTTCAAGTTGTGCTCCTTTGGGACTGACTTGGGGTATAAACTTGAAAAAGACAGCAAGATTTCTCATTTTTCAGTTTCTCTATCTATGAAAAGAGTGTGATTAAGGACACCACTTTCTATAGGGTATGGATCATAATGCTAATGCTTACTGGGTACTTTGCACTCCTTTGGTCAGAATTCCTCTATACAATTTGTAAAATGTCATGTGAAATTGGATTGAAATCACTCTGGGAAAATTAAGTTGCACCTGTCTTTCACATGATAGGTTTCCTTCAGTACATAGGAGCATTGCATTTGGTCAGGCTTGCAGTTCTAAATACTTATAAGAAGGGTAATAGTTATAAGGCTTGCAGCAGAGTAAATGAGAAAGAGACGTGTGAGTTTTATGGATTAGTGAAATCACTGCTTTTATAAATTCCTTATGGAATGGCCTAACACATTAAAAACTATTGTGGATTTGTACCCTAAATACATGGCAAATTTTACAGAGCTGGGCATTTGAATTGCTCAATTTAACATTTGATTTTACTCATTTCTCTTTTGTTTTGTCTATTGTGTCACGCTACCAGTCTACAAGTTTTCAAGGAGAGAGGCCATGTCTCCTTTCTTTTTATCTCCAGTGAGATCTAGCATGGTGATTTGATTTACTACATGGCATTGCTCATCACTTAATTCCTTTGTCCTTGACTGATAATTTAGCAAATTATAGCAGCAGAAAAGGAGGTAAAGAGGAAAAAAGAACATTTGTCTCATTTTGGTTAATTTCCAGTCTTTTATGTCAGTAGAAATGGATGTCTGAGTGTCTGTGTTTCTGTATGTGTGGGCGCTGGGGTAGAGAGAGAGAGAAGAGGAAGAGGTAAGAATAGATGTTGATATTTTGCACATAGTAAAGACCACTGGTTTCCATGTCATTGCAAAAAGAAAAATGAGGGATACTTGTTTCTGGTGATTTGTATGCTGTGGTGATTTAGAAAGTTGAAAGCCTTAATAACATAAACAAATCTTTCCTCCAAATAGTTGGACTATATGAGGGAGAGAGAAGTATGTGTGGATACACACATACTACAGAATGTGTAATTGGAAGGAAATGTGATGTGGATAAGAAAGCACAAGGATTTTGAATTAAAACTCAAATTCTAGTCCTGGCTCTGTTATTAACTTGCTATGTAACTCAGGACGAATCCCCTGCTTTCTCTAGCCCTCAGTTACCTTGTTTGTAAAGACTAAAGCATCAGTAGAGATTAGAAGGTTATTAATAGAGACATAATAAAGATTAATAGTCTAATCTTTATTTTAAATACTCAATCAGTCTTCCAGAAATTTAAAAATTATAATAAGGCTCACTGAATCACCATGATGTCATCTTTGGGCTTATTAATGAAAACAGCATGTTGCCCCAAGTGCTCAATAAGTATTTGCTGTCTGAACTTGTTGAATTACTTACTCCATATGTAGGCTGCTGAGCAGGCTTCAGTGTATGATGTGAGGGGTTTAACCTGATTAAAACCTCTCCCTTACTCTCCTCCTATGGTACTGTACCTTGCTCTTTTTTGCTTAGGTCTGCAATAGTTCCCATGAATTATTTTAAAATAGGTTGCTGGAAAAATGCCTGCGTGCTTTTTGTGAAGGTCCTGGATAATATCTTCTAGTCCTCTGTTCTTAATACATTAGCTTAAATCTACTTATTTTCTGAGGTTAAAAGTAGAGACACTGGCCTTAAAAATGTTTTGATGAGGAGCAGTCCATGAAAGGAATAAGCTTGTGCACATCACGAAAGTCTGCCTAAGATTATGGGTCTTGGATTGGATATGGACTCCAGGCAGGTAGGTTGTGATGTGAGGACTCTTGATCAGACCTGAGGTGATGAAGCACTTAAGAATAAGAACATAAAATTTCTTCATATTTTTCCAATTTTTATCTAGAATTGGACCTATCTGCCAAATCAAACTTTCTACTAGACTTAAGAGTATCAGAACCTTAGAGATAATTTAGTCTACAAAGTCCTTCATTTTACAGATGAGAGACTGAGCACCAGAGATGGAAGGAACTTTCCTAAGGTTATACCACTAATTAGTGATATGGCCAAAACTAGAAGCCAGGTATCCTATGCCTAACCAGTGCTCTTTCCCCTACGTCCTGCTTTCTCTCAGGTTAAGTGGCCTGTTTTGGGAGTTGAAAAAGCCAGCGAGTAAAACAGTAATTTTATGGTATATGACTGTTCTAGAAGAAATTGATGAAGTGACTCCCAAACCAAAATCCACTTGTTGATATCTTGCCTGAGTCCTGTCCATGAAATACAATAAATTAAATGACCTAAAAAAATTACTGAGAATATTCACCATCTTAATAGAATCTGCTTCTAGTCAGCTGTATTTGCCTGGTAGAGTTTATGATTAATCTGCGGCCCTACTCAGTCATTGAATTCTGTCTCTATGGTTTATTACTCTAGTTTTTCCTCACATATCTGCCCCATTTAGGTGGTACTTGGATAATTCTTGTTCTACCTTCACACACGGCAAACTACCAGTAGAGATTATAACTGTCTGTAACTTATTGTCTGGGCTTTCTTTCTCAGCCCCCATGACAGACTTCTGTGGATACTGGGGAACCGAGAATACATTACTCATTCTCTTCTCAGGTCTATTTATTCAGCATTGTTACCTTCTTTTAAAGACAAAGCAATTTAGAAAGAACTTTAGTCTACTTTATTTTCACCATTAATTTTCTTCATCAGGTCCTTTTAAAGCATATATTGAGAGGTTCCTGTGTGCCTAGCACCCTATTTGCTATGTCTTAGAGGCAAGAAGAAAAGGACAAATAATGTGTATTGACCATCTATCGTGTATCAAGCATGGTCTTACTAGCTTTTACTTGGGATACCCCATGCAATCTTAACAATACACCCCAGGAGTAGACATTGTTTATTATACCATTTTACAAGAGGGAGAAAGAGGGAGAGAGGAGAGAGAGACAGAGGGAGAAAGGGGGGGGAGAGAGAGAGAGAGAGAGAGAGACTTTCCCCAACTGAACCTGGCATTTGAACTCTGGTCTCTTTGAAATGATCCCCTTCCTCAAGGAGCTGGCAATCTAGCTGAGAAAAAATTGTTAAAATGATTGGTTTGAAGCAAACTTGTTTAGGTGGCAGCTGCTATGTTAGTTACCTGCCTTCTATCTTTCCTGCCCTCTTCTCCCCTTTGTAGAATTCTCTACCAAAACTTATGATACAATCTGGCTTCTCAGGTAATCCTACTATATTGCACCACCTAAGGCTATCTGCCTCTAAATTCCTTTACTTCCCTTCCTCTACCAAGTAAAACGTATCTCTCTTTATATTTCATCCCATTCATTTTTAAGGTGAACTACCTTATCTGATTGATTACAGTTAATGGGTTAAAGTGAAAATCCTCCTTGTAGTAGTTTCATTTTAATAGGAGATTCTTGGAGACAAAGTGCCTTAAAGACAAAGTGCCTTAAAGGATTTAATCTATAATGGTATATTTCAGGCAAAGTGGCAAGCCTGAGCAAGAGATCCCTGGGTAAAGTGAAGCAGAGAAGAGCAGGTGTGGAGTGTGGTTTTTTGATGCCCTCAAATCACCACACATAGAAAGCCATCTATAAGCATTGAAAGGGTACCTGTAAGGTAGTTTTGCACAGAAGTTAGTCTATCTTCTTAGCACCAACTGTGCTGACAGCCAGTGGCCAGCTGGGTCTCCTTCCATGTGTATTCACTAATTAATTAAACAGTTGTGGTCATGAGAACTCAGAAAAATCCCTAACTGAGAAAAAATCAGTTTCTACACTCCAACTGTGTTGAGTTTGACTATAAGCTGTGAGATTTTCCTGGGCTAGCTCATTATAATGAAGAGCTCCTTATGACCAGGGAGGGACTGTGAACCCTGCCACTGACATCCCTATCCACTCTCACCCTTTCTAAAAGCTGCTAAGTCAAAAGGAGATGTCAGATGGTAGTAAAGGGATTCCCATTCACCCTACTTTGCTACCACTAAGGGCTAAGTGTAACGCTTTTCACGTTCTCCTTTGCCCAGTGGTAATCTGTCTCTGGGGTTTCAGCATCTACTTGCTGAAATTTTCCAGCCCTCCTGAGCATCTTCTTCACACTGCATTTGATCACTGTTATTCTATGTTCTTTCAGGCATGAATGAATTAAACCAGCCAGATTCCCTATGGCTTCTTCAGGGGACCCTATTGCTCTGATTAAAGAATTTCCCCAACACTGGAGAAAACAGTACGTACTAAAATATTATCTTGACTTCTCTTTTGGCATCATCCCTAAAAGAGTGCTCTTTCACTCTGTGGGCCCTGGGAAGGCAATGAGATCCTGTCCCACATCTGGTCCACTTGATAGATTACCAGGTAATGGCCAGTTAAATTACATTTATCTCAGTCAATAAATGTAATCTTATAGAACATGAAAAGCTGCGGTTTATGGAGTATTTGGTAGAATGTGATTTTTATTAATAGTGTCCCATTGAGTCATACTGGAGCCTGAGACAAAAGGAAGAATTAGTTTAAATTATATAGATATAGATAAATATAGATATAGATATAGATATATCACTCAGCACACTTTGGCCACACTAGTCATACAACAGAGGATATGTGTTTGTTGAGAAAAGGGATGCCATTTGCTAAAAAAGAAGACTACAGTAGCTGTAGGTGATTCATGCATATTAGGCAAGCATCTATTCACTGATTACTAAGCTTAAAGGTCAATGAATGTAGGCTAAGAACAGATTTTGGAGATGGGGTGGTGTTTTCTATGCTTGCTTTTGGCTCCTTTGTCTTGATGCCTATTCTTAGAAGAAGTGTATTACTGAAAAACCAGCCTAGATATCTAACAATCAGAAGTGGACATGACTAATAGATGCCTAATACTTAAGCTCAGTTTAAAAAATCATGAGTATAAACCAAATTGACAAACCTTCAGCTAGACAAGGAAAAGAGAGAGGACTCAAAGAAAACAAATGAAAGAGAAGTTACAATTGATAGCACAGAAAGTCAAAGTATCATAAGAGACTACTCTGAACAATTACATGGCAAAATAATTGGACGACTGAGAACAAACAGTAAATTCCTAGAAGAATATAATCTTCCAACACTGAATCATGAAGAAATAGAAAATCTGAATAGACATATTACTAGTAAGGATATTGAAACAGTAATCAAAAATCTCCCAACAAACAAAAGTCCAGGATTAGATGCCTTCACTCATGAATTCTGCAAAGTATACAAAGAAGATTTGATAACTATCTTTCTCAAACTTTTCCAATAAACTGAAGAGGAGGAAATCCTTCCAAACACATTTTATGAAGCCAACATTACCCTGATACCAAAACCAGACAAGAATACCACAGAAAAAGAAAACTACAGGACAATATCCTTGATAAACATAGATGCAAAAATCCTCAACAAAATGTTAGCAAATCTAATCCAACAATATATTAAAATGATTATATGATCAAGTAGGATTTATTCCAGAGATGTAGGGATGTTTCAACACATACAAATCAATCAACGTGATATATCACATTAACAAAATGAAGGGTAAAAATCATATGATCAACTCAATAGATGCATAAGAATCATTTGAAAAAATAATCACATCCATTTACGATGAAAACTCCAACAGGGCTTCCCGGTGGCACAGTGGTTGAGAGTCCACCTGCCAATGCAGGGAGCACAGGTTCGTGCCCCGGTCTGGGAAGATCCCACATGCCGTGGAACGGCTGGGCCCATGAGCCATGGCCACTGAGCCTGTGCGTCTGGAGCCTGTGCTCTGCAACGGGAGAGGCCACAACAGTGAGAGGCCCGCGTACCACAAAACCATATATGACAAACCCACAGGTAAAATCATACTCAATGCTGAAAGCTTTTCTTCTAAGATTAGGAACATGATGAGGATTCCACTCTTGCCACTTTTATTCAATATAGTATTAGAAATTCTAGCCATACCAATTAGGCAAGAAAAAGAAATTAAAGGCAACAAAATTGGAAACAAAGAAAACTGTCACTATTTGCAGAAGAAATGACACTATATATATAGAAAACACTGAAGACTGCACCTCAAACTATTAGAAATAAGTGAATTCACAAAAGTCACAGGATACAAAGTCAATATACAGAAATCTGTGGTGTTTTTATACACTATTAGTGAACTACCAGAAAGAGAAGTTAAAAAAAAAATCCCATTTACTATTGCATCAAAAAAACCACAAAAAACAAAAAAAACTAAGAATAATATTAACCAAGGAGGTGAAAGACCTTTACACTGAAAACTATAAGACAATGATTAAAAAATGGAAGAAGACACAAATAAATGCAAAGGTATTCCATGCTCATGGATTGGAAGAATTAATATTGTTAAAATGTCCATACTACCCAAAGCAATCTACAGATTCAATGCAATGCCTATCAAAATTCCAATGGCATATTTCACAGAACTAGAATAACTAATACGAAAATGTATATGGAACCACAGAAGATCCTGAACAGCCAAAACAACGTTGAGAAAGAACAAAACTGGAGGTATTATGCTCCCTGATTTCAAACTATACTACAAATCTGTAGTAATCAAAACAGTATGGTACTGGTGCAAAAACAGACACAGAGATCAATGAAATAGAACTGAGAGCTCAGAAATAAACTCACACGTATGGACAATTAATTTACAACAAACAAGCAAAGAACATGCAATGGAGAAATGACAGTCTTTTTAATAAATGGTGTTGGGAAAACTGGACATCCATGTGCAAAATAATGAAACCATCTTACCCAACATACAAAATTAACTCTAAATGAATTAAAAACTTGAGTATAAGATCTAAAGCCATAAAATTCCTAGAAGAAAACATAGGTGGTAACCTCACTGACATGGGTCTTAGTGATGTTTTGGTGGATGTTACTCCAAAGGTAATGAAAACAAAAGCAAAAGTAAACAAATGGAACTACATCAAACTAACAAGCTTCTGCACAGCTAAGGAAACTGTTCTCAAAATGAAAAGGCAGCCTACTATATGGCAGAAGATATTTGCAAACAATATATCTGATAAGGGGTTAATATCCAAAATATATAAAGGATTTACACAACTGAACAACAAGAAAATGATCTGATTTAAAAAGTTGTAGAGGATCTTAATAGACATTTTATTTATTTTTCCAAAGAAGACATACAGATAGCCAACAGGGACATGAAAAGATGTTCAACATCATTAATCATCATGCAAGACAAAACCACAATAAGATACCACCTCATGCCTTTTGGAATGGCTATTACTGACAAGACAAGAAATAACAAATGTTGGAGAGGGCGTGGAGAAAAGAGAACCTTCCTACATTGTTGATGAGAATGTAAATTGGTGCAGCCACTATGAAAATCAGTATGGATATTCCTCAAAATAATAAGAATAGAACTACCATATGACCCAGCTATTCCGTTTCTAGGTATTTATCTGAAAAACATGAAAACACTAATTCGAAAAGATATATAAACACAAATGTTCATTGCAGCATTATTTACAATAGGCAAGATAAGAAAACAACCAAAGTGTCAACCAATGGATGAATGGATAAAGATGTGGTAAAATTTCATTCTTTTTTATGGCTAACTTTAAATGGAGTATAATCTATAAAAATATTGAATCACTATGTTGTGTACATGAAAGTAATATAATATTATAAATCAACTACACTTCAGTTAAAAAAGATTATACACACACTCACACATGCACACACAATGGAATACTACTCAGCCATAAAAAAACATGAAGTCCTGCAATTTCTGACAACATGGATGGAACTTGATGATATTATGTTAAGTGAAATAAATCAGATGGAAAAAGACAAATACCTTATTATTTCACTCATATGTGGAATCTAAAAAACAAAACAAAAAAGCCAAATGAAATGAAAACAAAGTCATAGATACAGCAAACATTAGTGATTACAAGAAAGGAAAGAGGTTTTGGGGAGTGGGTGAAATGGATGAGTAAGGTCAACTTTATTGTGATGGAAGGTAACTAGACTTGTAGTTGTGATATTTTGTAGTGTATCAAATGTTTAATTATAATGCTGTACACCTGAAACTTATATAATAAAAAACCATGAGCAAAATGACTATGCAGATCACTAAAACATGGAGAAAAAAAGACCCTAAATATAGCCATTTTCAGTTATATTCTTAACCATGAGGTCAGGGTTTTAATAAATAATACAATACCTTGTAGTGAAAATATCCTTTGTATGTGAATGTGTGCATGTCTAACTTAAGTATTTAGTGTATGGGTTTATGGATATATGAAAGCCAACTTGAAGCCACTCCATCCTTTCTTTCCAGTTGCACTTTCTTGTAAAAAGGGAAAGAGCCTCTTCTCAAGATCACTTGAGATTTTTCCTGAGGTAAACAGGATGACAATAGCTGGAGAGCTCAGTGAGACAAGGAGAAAATTTTAGGCATCTGTCCAAAACATATTATGTTTGTAACACACGTAAATTTGTGATTAATTATAGGTGGAGTAGGTTACACAGTTGATATATTTCTGTAGTCTTCTGTGGAATAAATATCTGTTGGCTCAATTAAAGTACTATACTTCCATTGGAAGTATTAACAAATGAAAGTGTTGGTTGAGCCTGAATCTCCATTGTGATATAAAATTCAAATTAACTAGGGGAAATTCAAACACATTTTCATTTATTAATAGCCATGAAAGTCCATAGTCAAGATAAAACCTCAGGCTTAAGAGAGAAAAAGAGAAATACTCAACTATTACAACTAGCAAACAAACAAAAAAGCTAAACAAGATGAACAACAACAGTAAAACCTTTGTATTAATAGGTATGCAATTTATAATTTGTATTAATAGGTATGTAACTTGTCATCTATGTAATTTGTTTAAATGATTTCCTCCTTGAGACATTAACCAGCATTCAGTCTTTAGCGACAGCATTTATGCATACATATAATTATTTTACACTGTTTAAAATGCTAAGAATTTGTTCATTTTATTTAATAATTTATATGGCACTTGGTATAGAATCTTACAAATAACAACTCATTAAATACCCATAGAGGAACTTACTGTTATCTCATTTTACAGATGAGGCAATTGAGATGTAGAAATGTTTATGTAACTTGCTCAAAGTCACACAGCTAGTCAGTTGCAGAGCCTCAATTTGAATACAGGAACACTGGCTCCAGAGTCTGTTTTCTTGCCAACTACAAATCATTCCTCATTATTTATAAAATGTTTGCATATTATGCAATAATTATATAATGCATGTACATGAAAACATATATATGAAATGGAATGCCAGGGCTATTTAAAACCCAGATGTAGAGGAATTACCTGGCAGCCCAGTGGTTAGGACTCTGTGCTTCCATTGCAGGGGGTACGGGTTCAATCCCTGGTCAGGGGACTAAGATCCTGGAAGTCGCATGGTGCACCAATAAATAAATAAATAAATAAAAATAAAATGAATGAAATCCAGAAATAAAATGACAAAATATTAGAGCTAGAAATGCTATTAAAAGTTATTTGGCTTAACCTACACATTTCAGAGAAGAAATAGAGGTCCAGATAAATTGACTTGCTCGAGGTTACACAGATATTCAATGGCAGAGGTGAAACAAGAACTCAAGTCTTCTCACTCTCAATCTGATATTATTTACATTACACTAAATTGACTTTGCTATTACTAATTTAAATAAATACATCACTATTTATATTTTTGAATAAATGTCACCCTCAAATGCAAAGTTATATGCTTACAGTAGTGATGCTGTGTTTCACCAAATAGTCTCATAACTTGTTCTTTGAAATTATCTTTGAGACTGGATTTGAGCTAATCAAGAGAAATATGTCATAACACACTATGGTCATACCTTATCATACCTTGCTTTGAGCCAAAAATGGCATGTTTAACTTGATCCTTAACTTCATTGTTCAGACTTATTTCTGAATGGCTTTTGACTATTTCCAAAATTCAACTACCCTTAAAAGACAAAGGTTTTTCACCACAGGGATTATTCTAAAGTATATGAGGCAGACTCTGAGTGCAATTCTAAGGGAGAGCTCCAAAATTTTCCTGAGCAATAAGGAATGTAATTGGAATAAGCCTATAGCTTTTCAAAGTGACAGCTCAGGAAAGACAAACTCATTTGATTGCTTGCTTCCTGATAAGTTTGTTCATTTATCTATCTATCTATTTATTTATTTTAATATATGTTGTTCCATTATTTAGGTCTTTTAGTCTCTCAGCAAGATTTTGTGAATACCAGTGTACAGTTTTTTCGACATCGTTTACCAGGTATATTTCTAAGTATTTCATATTTTGATGGTATTGTAAAGGTTATATTTTTCTAATTTTTAATGTACAACTATTCATTACTAGTACATAGATATACAGTGGATATTTCTTTATTGATATTTTTCTGGAAACCTTGCTATATTCAGTTATTAGTTCTGGTAGTTCTTTTTTTGAAGATTGCATTGTATTTTTTTACATAGACAATCATGTCATTTAAAAATAAAGATAATTTTGATTCTTCCTTCCTAGTCTGGATACCTTATTTTCTTTTTCTTGCCTGGTTGCCCTGGAAAGTTGTACAATGTTGCATAGAAGGAAAGAGAGCAGACATTATTTACTTACTCTTGATCTTAGGAGGAATGAATTCAGTCTTTCACTATTAAATATGATTTAAGAATATATATATATATATATATTCTTTTTCAGATTATTTTCCATTATAGGTTATTACAAGATATTGACTATAGTTCTGCATTGTTGTTTCCAATAACTTTATTTTTTAAAAAATATTATCACTGTGAGGAACCCAATGTCTTAAATGTTTCAACTCATTGATGGAGTCTAGAAAGGTAATGTGTGTGTGTGTGTGTGTGTGTGTGTGTGTGTGTGTGTGTGTGTGCAGGTGTGCTGTGTTTTATCTCTTAGACTTTTCCCAGATAAATAAGTTCACATGGAGAATACCATCCATCCTCCCAGGCAAAGGAAATTTATTGGAGATGAATACCTTGGTGTGGTATGTAGGACATGTTGATGACATAGTTGAAGTTTGTGAGAGTAATAAGGAATAGAATAGTCAGATAGATAGAACTAGAGCTAAGGAAAAAACAATGTAGATAACAACAGTGTGGCAGAGAAGGTCAGTTGGAGGAAGCTGCAGTCTAAATAGGAGGAAGAGAAAAGGAACAGGACAGAGGGAGGAAGGAGATTAAAGAAAAATTTAAAGTCAAAACTTTGAGTTATTAGTGTATCAGTGACATACCCAGTATTGGGAAGAACAGTGAAAGAGAAGGGTCCCAGTTTTAGATAAATTTGCCCTTAAGATTGCTAGCCATTTGTTTCAACTTTCCTTTTATCCTGTCTGTGAAGCCTTGTTGATATGATCGATGGACAGTTAGATAGATCATGAACAAATGATGGAAGCACATTACCATTTGATGATCATCTTAAAATAAAAAATAACCATATTTCTCATGTTCGCAATTACTCTGTCACTGATGTCAATCATTGAAACAACCGATTGGCATTCCAAACTGTCAAAGAGTTGTTTCTCCTATCTCGTTTACCCTGACATACACTTAAGTTGGTAAGTATGAGGTGGGGGAACATCTGAATTCAAGTTTTTTTTTTTTTGCCATCACTTAGAGCTAAATGTCATTGCTTTAACACTTGTTAAAAAGTTACAAATAAAGCAGGAAGAAAATGCAATGAACTCAATTGCAATGAATCTCAAGAAGTGGCTAGTCACTTAGTTTTCAATCCAGTGATATAAAGAGTCATCAAAAACCAACCAAATACTGCAAATAATGCCATTCCCTGAAAAAAATCCTTTTATTTACTGTCACCAGTTTTGGTTTCAAAGTACTTTCTCCCCTTAGCCTTTCACAAGATACATTTAAGGGAAAGGCATTGGAAATAACTAAATAGCAAGCTTATGCCTAAATTACTTAGGTATCCAGAAGTCCAGCTGTACTCTCTGAGTAGATAATGAGAGAGAGACGTAAACAATTGGCTTATGTCAGATATAAAAGTGAGCGAACCAGCAGGTAAATGTAATAGGAAAAAAATATAATCTTTTCTCAACTGCAGATTTTGGGAACAAGTGCCTGTTCAACACACTTTTGGTACTTGGTGAGTTCCCTGACTGTGGTGGGGGAGGGAGTTGTCATTTCCTGCCATATGAAGGTAGCAGGTGGTGGAAAAAAAAAAAAAAGTAAAAATAGCACCACATTACCACAAAGAAGTGTGCTCTTCTCCATTTTGGGGTGTGTGTGTTTGTGTGTGTGGTGGGAGGGTAATACTTTTAAAACCTGACTTCCTTTTATTTGCACTTCACTTGATTGCAATACAATGTGGCTGTTTATATGTACATTAAGAGTTGAGATTTTTTAAAAAGGCAATTAGTGTGTTTTGAGTCGTGTACTCTGCCTTAGTTCAGAGCTTGCAGATAAATATGGTAAAATTGTAGTTGAATAAGTTTTTAAACGTTAAGTGAGCATGGAGCTTGTGGGGGCCACTGTTGCTGTGAAGGAGGAATTTTCTTTTTGATTGTTTCTGAAATTTCTTCAATTTGATTCCCAAACACTTAAGTGAATACATTTGATTGTTTTGAGGAAACCATGGAGGAAATTGTAATCAGTTCAATGGTATGGCATCCAGAGCACTTATTTTATCCATTGGCAGGTGACCAATAAGAAAGATAGGGCTTCCCTGGTGGCGCAGTGGTTGAGAGTCTGCCTGCTGATGCAGGGGACATGGGTTTGTGCCACGGTCCGCGAAGATCCCACATGCCGCTGAGCGGCTAGGCCTGTGAGCCATGGCCGCTGAGCCCGTGCATCCGGAGCCTGTCCTCCACAAAAAAGACAACTTCATACAGAAAATAATTCAGATGTGATTCTCAGCAAATAAAAAAGAAAAACTCTTTAAAAAGTGGTTTTGTAATCTCCAAATACTTTGCTGTAGCCAATATCAATGATCAAAACAATAGCTAGAAATTACTAAATATGTTTTTAGATTTTATAACTTGAAAAGCCTTTAAGTGACATATTTCAAAATTTATACAGAACTGGATAATTGGAAAAAAATATTCTACAGACTTGCAGGGACATTTGTATCCAAATTTAACAGGCATTTACTAAAGGTCTACCAATGAACATTTAGTACAGGTCTAAGTGTTGTGAGAAATACATAGATGATTAGGACAGAGTTCCTACTCTCAGAAAGCTTACAATCTAGTGGTTATATAGACAACTAACTGTACTATCAGACAGGATGAAACACATCAGACTATAATAGAGGTATATGCACTATGCAGTGGGAAGTCAAAGGAAGGTGAGTTAATTCCAGTTTGGGTGAACTCAAGAGAGTCTTGGAGGAAGAAATGAGATTATAGAAATTCTCCTTTCTATCAAGAATTTTCCTATCAAAGTGGGAAAGTGAGGATAAGGGATTGGACCTTGAAGACATTCTGACTAAATTAAAAGAGAGAGAGACATTAAAAGGTACATGATGTATTCAAGATAAGCCTGGCATGGTGGAAGCCTAGGACATTTGGAAGAGTGTAATAAGAGATTGGGCTCAAGAGAGAAAATAGAGCTTTGAATATCAGATATTTACATCATCAAAGTGTGAATATTTGAAGGATTTTGCACAAGTGCATGATATGCTTCAATCTGTATCTGATAAAGACATCTGTAGAAATATGTTAGTCTAAAATAATAAAGTTGTGATATTTAACATAATAGAAAGGAAGTACAGCTATTGCTCATGTCAAAATGTTGTAAACAGAGATAAAATATGAATGTCTGTTCCTCCTGAAATATTGCTGAGTGTTACTGATACTATGCTGGAAATGTACAAAAAGTTTGCAATCGCTCGTCGGTATTCTTTACTTGCTTGCCTATTAATTTTAAGTGGAAGATGACACTCTATCCTTTGAGTCAAACCAGAATAGAAGCTCATAGTCTTTCTGTAGGAACATCTGCAAAAGACTTTAGAAGAAGGGATTTTCTGGGTTTCTTAGATACTTTTCAACTCATACTACAGACTGCAAGAAAACAGTAGATGATATATATCTGCTTCTTTTAAAACAAATTTATCTGTTTATTTACTTATTTATTTTGGCTTCATTGTGTCTTTGTTGCTGCTCATGGGCTTCCTCTACTTGCCGCGAGCAGGGGCTACTCTTCATTGAGACGCACAGGCTTCTCATTGTGGTGGCTTCTCTTTGCTGCAGAGCATGGGCTCTAGGCACACAGGCTTCAGGAGCTGTGGCACGTAGGCTCAGTAGTTGTGGCTCACGGGCTCTAGAGTGCAGGCTCAGTAGTTGTGGCGCATGAGCTTAGTTGCTCCATGACATGTGGGATCTTCCCAGACCAGGGCTCGAAACCATGTCCCCTGCATTGGCAGGCAGATTCTTAACCATTGCACCACCAGGGAAGTCCCGATATATATCTGCTTTTAAAGCCAAAGAACAAGATCAGTGAAGGACAACATTGGCTTGTCCTTCATTATATCCCAATCTTGAACTATATTACCTTTCACTCCAGTGAAATGTCACCAGAAATGGCCCAACTATTACAAATAAAGACACTCACTGAAAAATTATTTTATTTGCTAACAGAGCATTATGCAGTAAAAACAAATACACAAAATTCCAGTTAAATATTGCACATGTATCAAGCTCCAGAGGCTAACATAATCCTAGGCTTGACCTCAGATGTGGTCTGTGATTCTTTAGGACACTTCAACCCTGTCCTAGAGAAGAGTAAAATTTCTCGGTATTTGTGAATCTAGTACCTAAAATATTAGTGTGGGATGAAGAGAGTGTCATAAGAAAGGGTCCCATATGACAATTTTTACAACCTCTTTTCAATCAATATGTATATGATGTCATCTCAGACAAATGTGACAACAGTTCTGGTGAGGACCTACAATCTAATTTGATGTTTGATGTTTCATACCTGGGGCATCCTTATTCCAGACTTGGGCTAGAGTGATCTCCAAGTGAATATGTCATTATCTGGTTCTTGGATCCATGGGTACAGTAGATTTAGAACAAGGGTCTTTGAGGTTAGTCTAGGACTCTCCCCACCTTACCCCCTATAACCCTCCTCTCGGAGACAGATCCAGGGAAAGAGAACCCTCCACTCCTAACACTTTACAGTCATAGCTCTTTTCTCAGATATGGTGGCTTATAAAAAAGGAGAGTCTGGGAAGAAGAAACATTAGCAGGGATGTGCCACCCTCTCTGCTTCCACCTATGCCAAGGGCCATGCGTCTGTCACAGCATTCCCATCACTGGTGGAAAATTAGTCAAGGAATACAGTCATCTTTTTCAATGACACTTCAGTCTCAGTAATCAGAAAAATACCTCTAAGAGCCAAGAGTTTCCAGAAGACTCAGTTTGTTTCTACTAGTCAGGAGGGCTGTTGATGCTGGAAGAACTGTAGGACCACAGTAATGGTTCCTGGTATGTGGTTACTCTTTAGACAGTGACTTAAAGGACTTTGGGGACTTATTTTTTGAAGTGAGAATCTTGATTAATTTATAGGATCTACTTTCTAAGTATAGAAAACATGGTAGAAGATTGAGAAGTAACCAACTAGAAACCTGTTGAGAGAAGACATACTACCAAGAGCCATAAAATAAAACAGGTCCAGCAAAGACAAAACCACCACTAGGAGAGGCTTATATTCAGTCATCTGGGATAACAGTGTTCAGTGTCTTGTACCCCTTTCCTATGCCTCCCTTAAAGCCTGATTGAAGAACAGTATATATTATCTGTCATTTAAAATTCAAGGATAGGACTTCCCTGGTGGTTCAGTGGTTAAGATTCTGCGCTTCCAGTGCAGGGGCCGCAGGTTTGATCCCTGGTCGGGGAACTAAGATCCCACATGCCGTGCAGTGAGGCCAAAAGATTTTTTTAAAAAAGTAATATTCAAGACACCCCTCTTTTATTAGATTAATTGTCTTGTTCTTTGGATATCAAATGTTCCCTGGGAATTTTTCAGAGTAATTACTGAAGGCTCTATGACCACTTTTAAGGGTAATTACTGAGGGCTAAACAATTCCTTTTTGCCATTTGCATTTTAGTATTTAAAATTCAATTTAAATAATTTTCCATCAGGATTCTTTATGCAGTTTCTGAAGACCCCAGTATCTGCTGAGACATTTCTATATTATGCTTTGCTTTTTAAAAACAAAATGCTATACACCTTGGATAATATAGTGTGGAGAAAATGGCTCCAAATTATAAGTAAAACACAAGTAACTGTGGAGAGGGGGGTAACCACTGAGTACCAACACCAGAAAGATCTGATACAATGAGCAGAAAGACAAAGGATGCAAAAGCTCTGAGGTCTATTACACACGATCCAGAAATTCTGAGTTTGTCTGAGGTACTGACATTCCCCAAGAAAAGTTACCAGGTTTAAATTACTGCACTCCATCATTAAGGGTGGGAGGCTGAAATTCCAAGCCTAAACTCTCCCTATAAGGCAAAAGGCTTATCCTTAAGAAAAAGGAGTTTGGGCCCCAGCCAACAAGTAGGAAAGGACTTTTCCTTTCTTTTTCCTTAAAGGAGGGCTTTTTGGCAATCCATGAATTTACACCACATTAGGTAGCTACCTACACCCCAAATCAAGGCCAGCTACGGAATGAGGCCCTGGAGACTGGTTTAATTTTCCACTTCACCCTTGCTCTTTTTACCAGAACCCTTAAGATTGGTTTACTCCTCCACTTTCACAGACTATTAATCCTGTGAAGCAGTGGATAGGGTACACTCTCAAAGAGAAAATTGCAAGAAAAATAACTGCAAAAAAGTAAAAAGGTCCAGAAGGACCTGATTATCTTGGACCTTAGTTTATTTTATGTAAGCTTGGAAGCTTATAACTTTCCTTTAAAAAAATCCCCCTTCTTGTCCAAATGCTCATGTCTGGTCTGAGACACAAGGTGACATTCAAAAGAGCTGAGGAAAATCCCCACAGTCGTGTCAGCAGTGAGAACAGAAAATACGTACCATTTTCCCACTGTAACATAACTTGTGATCCTCTCATCACTTCTACAAAGTGAAAATATTTTAAATGTAACGTGTAAAATGGAACTTTGTAAAATGGTTACTTGTATTTTGAATAAAAAGTTATTATATATACCATGTTAGCCCAGAGACCACATTTTGAGAAGCCCTGCTTAAGAAAAAAGGAAAGAATAAAAATAGACACCTATAAATCATGTGGATAAGAAGGAGACCCTGAGAGGTGGGAGCCATGTAAGAACAAACTAATTTTTTTAATGGATGGTAGGAGCAAGAAAGTGGATAGTGGCTAAAGTAATTTTAGTTATCAGTACAGATTTCAACAGCTTCTGCAGTAACCCATTCCCAGTACCAATTGGCATGTGCTGGTCTGCGGGATACAAAATGATTGTGAACTAGGATATCTGAGGAAAGGCAACATGTCTGGGCATTATTCACTCTGATGTGAGATTGAGTGATGACCTTCCTTCTTTCTCCGAGTAATTAAAAGCGTATTACTCAGAGCAGAGCAACAAGATACAGAATCTGCTGAAGAGAAAATGTGCTTCAGATCTCAGAAGAGACATTTAGATTCAGCTAAGTGAAACTTCCTAGCAAAATAATAACTCTAAATAACTACTTTGTCCACACATAGGTATTTCCTCCCTTCATGGAGCTGGCTTATCAAGGAATCATAGATGTCAGAGATAAGAGGAGTTGGGAGCATGATTAGATGTGGTATCTATACAGAAAACCCCTCTTTTATTTATTTATTTATTTATTTATTTATTTATTTATTTATTTATTAAGTTGCTCCGTGGCATGTGGGATCTTCCCAGACCAGCGCTCGAACCTGTGTCCCCTGCATTGGCCGTTGGATTCTTAAACACTGCGCGACCAGGGAAGTCCTACATGTGCTTCTTATTGCAGTGGCTTCTCTTGTTGTGGAGCACCGGCTCTAGGTGTGTGGACTTCAGTAGTTGTGGCTTGTGGGCTGTAGAGCGCAGGCTCAGAATTGGCAGGCAGATTCTTAACCACTGTGTCACCAGGGAAGCCCCCCACCCCTCTTTAAAATAAAAATTCTGATGGAACATTCTTCCTAGGAGAATTAACTAGGTAAAGACTTTCTAAAGTATTTGCTTACTGAGCTGTAGTCAGCTCTTAGATATAGTTGCTGGACAGGTTTTCTGGAAATACTGTAAATTATTTCACTTTGAAGATTTTCAAAAGTGAAAAAGAAGCCCTGAGATTTGCTATGTGTGCTAATTAGAATCAGGAAGAAATTGTTCTGCTCTCATCTATTCAATATTTGTGATTACTCATGTATTGTAAAAGTATAATTGCCTCCCACACACATGTACGCTCCTTGTTCTGTCCCACATTATTTGCAGTCACTTGTAGCACTAGGTCTGCTTTTTCTTGGCTTACTAAAGTGTGTACATAACCAGAACTCTAAAATAAAGTTGGCTTTTGAGCAAGCAGTTGCATTTGACCTGTGATTGGATGGTTGCTGAGCAGAGCTCCACATCCCAAAATATAGTCTCTACTTGCCACTAATATGTCTCAAAGACCACCATTATAAATTAAGTCTTTTAATAATTTTAATAATTCACTTCCCTTTATTAAAATACAGAAACACATTTTGCTGAGATTTTACTAAGAAGTCTCAGTAAAATACACAGAAAGCTATCCCTGATATTCATTTGAAACAGGTTTTCCCAGAAATAAGCAACCAAATACATAATATTGCTGAAAACACTCTTGAACCATATCATGAGTAAAATTTAGTGAAGCTTCAGGTTCAGGTAAACTGATAAATATTCATAAATAAAAATACTAACTTCCCACAAGAACTATATATGGAATAGTTTCTGGATGGTATATTGCTGGAAATCAGGCTAAACTCAGGCCATCAGTTTCACTTTTTCTCTTATGTTTTTCTTCTTCCCAAGGAAGTGAGTAAAATTAAGTAAGGATAGGCTCCTGAAGCAAGAAAAAATTGATCAAGGTATCTGGCATGTTACTTCAAATAAATAGCTCATTTAAAATTGGAGTCTGTTCCAGTGTCTGTTACAATACAGATTCTTTCCTGAGAAAGGGAAATCTCAAAAAAAATAGTAATATGCTCTGAAAAAAATGCCTCCTTCATCTTTTGTGTCCATCGCTCTTAGATAAAGGAATATTTATATTCATTACAGCACAGCTGACTAGGGTTTTTTTTCCCCATGTTTGAAAGCCTTTCCAACAATCCCAAGCAACTTTTCCTACTAGAAAATAATGTTATCTTAACAAAGGGATAACATTACCAGCTCTCCCAGAAGGAAGTCAGAAGAATATTAAGGGAGATTCTGTATTCAAGAACATTTCAAGTTTGCAGTTTAGGATATACAGATGAAAAAGCATTAAAATGTGGCCAGTGAGGGAACAACCAACAGGAAAAATACAGACTTCAGGAAGATAGTCTTGAGTTTAAGTTCACATCACTTGAGCAAAAATGTTCTTAATATTTAGTTGGTTCCCCTTTTTTGTGTTTTTAGGGAACACTGTACATTGCCTATGATCACATTTTTCATATTGTGCAGCAATTATCATTCTTCCTCACTAGACTATAAGGTCTAAAAAGACAGAGATTTTGTGCCTTTTTCCACCGCCTATACCTCCAGTAGCAAGCATGCACCTGGCAAATGATAAATGCTGAATAAATATTGGATGATCCCAACATATTCCAAACATAGTTCTAGGTGCTTTGGGGGGTATAAAGATATATAAGACTCAGCCCCTGACTTCAACAATTTTCTGGCATAGTTGTGGTGGAGTGGGGTGAAAAGGGGAGCAGAGGCATAAATAAGACACAGACATAAGTTACTAACCAAAAAGCAGAAGAAGTATGTGCTTTAAAAGAGGTATACATGAGGGTTTTAAAAAGGAGTTAGGACAACAGTGTTGAGTTAAAGAAGTTTTCACAAAGGACAGGAAATTTGAGAAAGGTCTTCACAAATAAGTAGGACTGGTATGCAAAAAAATAAAACAAAACAAAAAAAGATATTCCAAGCTGAGGTAGCAGAATGAAAAAATGGAAAAAGCTATTTGTGGGGGAAGAAAAAGTCAGTTTGAATAGTATGGAGCTCAGTTTGGCTGGAGTTCTGGACATGTTAGGAGAGCACTGGGAGACAAAATCCTAAAGGTAGATGGCACTGTATTTAAGGAAGCCATTGACTGCCAGACTGTATTTTGTGATTTTTGGGGCAATAGGAATCCATTAATGCTTTTTAAGAGCTCATTTTAAGGAAAAAAATATCTGACAGCATTATATAGTATGGAGTAGAAAATGATAAGGGATAGGGAAATAAATTAAGTAATAAGGTCCTGAACTAGAGCATAAACAATGCAAATTTAAAGAATAATATTATGAGAAATAATGCAGTTGCAGAAAGTAGTAATAATAATAATATCAGTTATCAAGCATTTATGTACCTTACACTATGCTAAATAAATTATATACAGCAGCTCAATTAATTCTCACACTGACTCTAAGTTAGGTACTATGATTATTCTCATTTTATCTATGAGATATTAAAGAATCAGAGAAGCTTGGTGATATACCTGAAGTCACACAGCTATTA
The DNA here is from genome assembly GCF_003031525.2 of Neophocaena asiaeorientalis asiaeorientalis. NCBI lineage: Eukaryota > Metazoa > Chordata > Mammalia > Artiodactyla > Phocoenidae > Neophocaena > Neophocaena asiaeorientalis. The sequence continues at coordinate 265,980 of NW_020171979.1, forward strand.
ATTAAAAGAGCAAGAATTTAAACCCAGGTAATCCTGACTCCTAAACATATGTTATTTCCCCCATAGGAAGCTATCTTCCCTAACTTGTTTGGAAGTGGAAAATAAATGACAAAGAGCCAATACCTCCAAGACTTTGAGACAACCTAGGAAAACATTAGTGAACTTAATAGCAATGAAGAAGTCAGGAGCAGAATCTGGTTTGAAGTTTTGAGGGATGATAATTTTTGTGTGAGATATATTGATTTTATTTACTGAAATTATTTCTTTCAACAAATACTAAGCACTTATTTGTGTCTTCCACAGTCCTCAGTTCTGTTTTATAGCAAGTAAACAAAACACACAAGAATCCTTGTCCTCATGAACTTTACATTCTAGTAGGGAAAATATATAAAAACAAAATAAATAAGTAAAAATCAAAGAGTATGTTAGTTACAACTGGCAATAGATAAAATAAATACTGACAGGAGATGGGGAGTGTTGGAGGTGAGCTGCAGTTTTAAATAGGAAGATGAGGGAAAGCCTCATGAAAAGGACCCACTTGGGTAAAGATCTGAAGGAGGCAAGGGAGTAAAACAAATAAATAACTAGGCTAAAGCATTTCAGGCACAGGGAACTGCCAATTCATATGCTTTGAGGCAGGAAGGTTCTTGGTCTGTTCACCTAACAGCAAGAATGGTAACGTTGCTGGAGCAGAGTGCAAGGGGGAGAATCTTAGAAGGTGAGATCAGAAGAGTAACCAGGGGCCAGACCATGTAGTTAAAATAGGCCATTTGTTGTAAGGACTTCTATTTTTCCTCTGAGTGAGATGAGAAGACATTAGATTTTTTATCAAAGAGGTGACATTATCTGACAAGATATGACATAAATAGAAAAGATGACAATAAGATGACAATAAATAGAAAAGATGGCTTCACTTTCATATGTTGAATTTTAAGATGGTAATGAAATATCCAAAAGAAGAGGTGTTATATATAGTTGGAAAGAGAGCTACAGCTCAGGATTGACATAGATTTAAGAGTCATTGGCTTTGATAGGAGAGGTGAATGTTCATTAGAGGTTGACTGGATGTTTATTTGTATAGTTCTGATTTCTTATCAGTGATGTTAGCAGGTGATGACTTTTATATAAATAGTTAAAAGGAGGTTGAAAACCCAGGGCTTGTGACTTTTTAGTCTGCCACCTAATTTTGCCTGTCACCTAATCAAAATCACTACCTGTGAAAATATTTCAAAGATGTATTTCAGTTTGGGAGCTGAACAACCTCTAATTTTAGCCACTCTTTCAACATCGATGTTATTCTTTACAGTCTTGCTTCTTGTTATTTTATAACACGGTCTCTCTACTTCCTTATCTGAGAAATCTCAAGTATTTAACCCCTTCAATCTGAATGCATAGTTCATACTATTTATCAGCATGTTTAAATAAAGTGTGCATTGTATCTTTGAACAAATGTGCTATTTTACTTACCAGGCAATTGAGGCAAAATAATAACAATTACAATTCCTTCAGGGGTTGAATCAAGCCAACTTCAAACATGGATTTGATAATATACATGGATTTGATAATCCATAGCAGGATGTTTTATAATTCCTACTTCATTTTTGTTCTTCCCACATATCTTTAAAGTCAATTAACTCCTCCTGCATTTCAGCAGCCTTGAGGGAACTATCCAGGTGCCTAAGCTAAAATTTGTTTTAGAACAAAGGTCATGGACCTAGCTGGGTCAACTTTTTGGGGATTTTGATTCTCCGTATTGGTGTCATGGTCTTTTGTCTTGGATAATTGAGAAGTGGCTAAATGACCCTTGTTATTGCAAGTAATTAAAGAGAGGGTGGTTGCCCACTAATTTTCAGACATCTGGGGAAGATATGAAACAAATCAGTGGCCCCTATATGATGGTTCAAGGACAAATGCTGGCTGGGTTGGCTATATCTGAATCATATGGGGATCTTTTTAAAAATACAAATTTCAGGCCCTAAGTACTGAATAAGAATCTCTACAGGAGACACTAGAAAATCTAAGGAAAGTTGTAATTTTTTTAAACTTCCCCAGATGAGTGTGACCCTCAGTGATGTTTGTGAAGCTGTGGTCTACATCAGAGCCTCTCAAATGTTAATATGCCTAAGAATCACTTGTGGTTCTTCTTAAATTGCTGATTGTGTTGCAGCAAGTGCCAGATGGGATCTGAGATTCTTTTGCATTTCTAAAAAGTTCTCTAGTAATGCTGGTTCATGGATCACATTTTGAGTAGTAAGGGGCTAGATTACTTCTCAGGTTCCTTCTAGCTATACTGTCTTGTGAATCTAAAGTGTCTTATGGAACTTGTGACTAATCACACTCATTCACATCAGAACTTTCCATTAAAGGTAATAGATTTTTCTACACATAAGCTTTTTTTTCAAAAATTTCTAGACAATAATTGGCTTAATTTTTTTTCATTTGCAGCTCTGACTTTGTTTCTCACTTTTTAGTTTACGACACATAACTGAAAATGTCCCAGAAAGATGATCCATCCAAGTTAATCACCTGTGAAGAGTTGTGGACCCACTGAGTACTAAAGCAAACCTTTCTTCTATGTGAGCCAAAAAAATGAAAAACAGCCTGCCAAACACCAGTAAAGAGATGACTGTCATCATATGGGAATTTGAAGAGCTACTATATGGCACATTTATGATCAAATGGGAGAGGATCAACTGTTATGACGTCCCAGAGGCCTTTTAACTGAGTAAAGAAGAAGGGAAAATTATAACAGCTTGTCATCTGTGCTTGCACATTAGACTTCAATGTAGTTAATGTAGACAAATCCAAAGCAAACATGCAGATAGTTACTTGAAAAAAACCCAAATCATGTATATAAGCCCAGACCAATGCAATAAAAAGGAGGTTATTCTATATTCAGTCTCCCCAGCCCATCGATGATCAGTCTTTTAGAAAGAGCAGCAGTAGATTATAAATTCAGCTTTTTAACCACCATTTAGCAAAGGCAGTTTCTCTAGAAAGAAACATGCCTGCTAATGACACATGTGCTGGGACAGATGGATCCAATACAGATTTTCGGTACTTCATCTATGCAGTGACATATACTGTCATTCTTGTGCCAGGTCTCATAGGGAACATATTAGCCTTGTGGGTATTTTATGGCTATATGAAAGAAACCAAACGGGCTGTGATATTCATGATAAACCTAGCCATTGCTGACTTATTACAAGTCCTCTCCTTGCCACTGAGGATCTTTTACTACTTGAATCATGACTGGCCATTTGGGCCTGGCCTCTGCATGTTTTGTTTCTACCTGAAGTATGTCAACATGTATGCAAGCATCTACTTCTTGGTCTGCATCAGTGTGCGAAGATTTTGGTTTCTCCTCTACCCCTTTCGCTTCCACGACTGTAAACAGAAATATGACCTATACATCAGCATTGCTGGCTGGCTAATAATCTGCCTTGCCTGTCTGCTATTTCCACTCCTCCGAAGCAGTGATGACACCCCTAGCAACAGAACAAAATGCTTTGTGGATCTTCCTACCAGGAATGTCAATCTAGCCCAGTCTGTTGTCATGATGACCATTGGCGAGTTGATTGGATTTGTCACTCCTCTTCTGACTGTCCTGTATTGTACCTGGAAGACGGTTTTATCACTGCAGGATAAATATCCTGTGGCCCAAGACCTTGGAGAGAAAAAGAAAGCCTTGAAGATGATTCTAACCTGTGCAGGAGTTTTCCTAATTTGCTTTGCACCTTATCACTTCAGTTTTCCTTTAGATTTCCTGGTCAAGTCCAATGAAATTAAAAGCTGCCTAGCCAGAAGGGTGATTTTAATATTTCATTCTATTGCCTTGTGTCTTGCTAGTCTGAATTCCTGCCTTGACCCAATCATATACTACTTTACCACTGATGAGTTCAGAAGACGGCTTTCAAGACAAGATTTTCATGATAACATAAAACTCCATGCAAAATCATTTGTGAGCAGCCATACCACTTCTACCTTGACAACTGAACTATGTTAAAAAAAAAAAAAACTGGATGTGGACTGAAACTTAAGCTATAAAATTTCAGTGACATACTATACACATATGATCTCAACTAGAGCCAGCAGTTGTATCTGTGAACCTAAGACAAAGAGAGACTATTAGGTTGAAGTCATTATAAGCACTTAGTTTTGTTACAATGGACATTGAGTTTCCTTGTATTTAGAAGCAATGTAATTGTCTATTTATACTAGTAATCACAGTTTATATCCCAATATCATATTTTAGTTGTCTTTAAGTAGGATGGACATTATATTATTCTGCAAAAACAGTGTTAAAATCATGAACCTTTTTTTTTTTTTTTTTGTGGTACGTGGGCCCCTCACTGTTGTGGTCTCTCCCGTTGTGGAGCACAGGCTCTGGACGTGCAGGCTCAGCGGCCATGGCTCATGGGCCTAGCCGCTCCGCGGCATGTGGGATCATCCTGGACCAGGGCATGAACCCGTGTCCCCTGCATCGGTAGGCGGACTCTCAACCCCTGCGCCACCAGGGAAGCCCTCATGGACCATTTTTATCTCCATATGTGATTACACTCTAGTGTTTGAAGACTCAAATAGCTATTTCCTTCATTTCAATATCAGTATGAAAAATCATCTGTCACATCTATTAATAGAATGAAAATCTGAACTCAGGCCTCTGGTATGTTTAAAATAAGAACAAGAAATAAATTCACATACTCTCTATGACTGTATAAATTGCCATATTTAATCTAACCAGGGCAGGTGGCTTGTCAAAGTTCATACAATGTGACCCAAATTGCCTTTAAAGGTCCAGGAGAAAGCAGATAGGTGATAATCATAGTTCTGATTCTCTTAAACTTTTTACAGAGAACACCTCTGAAACGGATCTGCCAAGTAAAAGAAATGTCCACCATGCTTCTAGAGTGACATCAAGGTACCTCTGACAGGTTACTGCACTTTCTGAGCCTATGGAAGAAGTAGTGCACTAAGTTTAGGCCACTAAGTTTAGGCCAGAGCAAAACGATGAAGTTATTTCTTATTTTTAAGTTAGGTGGCAACTGTCAAGCTGCATTCACAAGCCAGAGTAGTTTTGGAGGCAGCCAGGCATGTGGACCCTAGAGTCTTCAGTAATTTTTCTGGCCCAGCTTTGCCCCAGTCATACCATTGTAAGGCCAGCACAGCCTCCCTCCCAGCATCTGGGGAAGTCAATATTTTCCCCTTTTGAGAAAAGTGCAGAAGATTAATTTTGGCCACATTGGACGCCCATTAAAATGCCTTGCCTCCTACCTGTTTAGTACTAGTATGAAGGAAACAGACCCAGGATATGAGTAGTAATTTAACCTGAGGTCTTAAATATTAGAATACTTTGAAAAATACTTTGGCAAAAATCTCTAAGTTTCAAAGCGTGCTTTAATTAAAATCTGTGTGCTTTAAAATGAAGAAACATGCTACTTCCTATCTGGAAGGAATGTGAAAATCAAGGAAGCGCTCCATCATATTTACAGAAAGGGAGTTATTTTAAGCACACAGTTATAATACCAATATATTTGGGGAAAAAAAACTGGTGAAATCAAAATGAATTCTAATATCTAAGATGAATGGAAATTTTTCTAATGTTTTCTCTAGGCAAGTGTTGATTTGCTTGTACTTTGTTATTAAGATAATACCCTTCTAGAAGATTGACTTTGTGCTGCTAGCAATAGTATATGTATTTATATCCTAATTATTCATCATAAGGTACATATTTTGATGTGTTAAATGAGTTCCAAATGAGTGTTAAATTGTGTTTTAAAATGGGTAACTGTAATTATGCCTGGTCTCTTTGCTTTAAAGTGATTTGTGTTTGAACATAATTCAGTGTTGTAATGGGATTAGAAGTAATAATTTTGTGGGTACTTGTAACGAAAGGGCCTTGTCTATACTATATGTGTCTATTATTTTCTATATTAGCATGAATTACACTTTTTAGGGTCATTTTGGGAGACCAGTGATTTAATTTCATTAACATATTAATTTCACTTTAAACATATCTATTATTTTAAACAGGAGGGAAATATATCCAGGAGATATATTTCCTCATTCTTAGAGGAAATGTTGAGGTTATAGCCCATTTATTAGGCAGTCCAGAAGCCCTTGAAACTTATTTATATCATTTGAGGAAAAGACAGAGAGAACAAGTGTCCAGTATTTTTATGCTGCTTAACTAGGACCACACCTTCTCTTCAGGCCTGCCCATCTAAGTTTGTATTCAATGCTGTGATTTACTTTATCAAGCCCTCATCATCATCAGTATGTTTTGTCTTCTGTCTTATTCCCTTGTTCTAGTCAGTAACTGATAAATTTATTCACACTAATGTACTAATGACTAATGTTAGCTTAATATTAATTTGCCAAAGGATATCTGAATTCTAGGCCTTAGGGATGAACTTTAACTCAAAGTGTAAATCTCTCACTTTTAATGAGGGATTAAAGACACTGAAGCAGACTGGAAAGGAAAATATTTTGAAGAAAGTGAGTCTTACAGCAGTGCCTTTCAGGTTACATATAGTAAGTGATCACCTAATTTTCTTACAATAATGGAGATGCTAAATTTTAAGAAATATATCTACAAACATGACTATCAGTTTCTCAGATCTCTGCTTGTTTTCTTTTTCTTTTTGCCTTTTTCCCCTTCCAACTCTGGATCTGATTTCCAGGGAAAAGTCTAAACTAGGAGAGAAGTACTGTTGCAGCTACCATCCAGACAGCAGCCTCTTGAGTGTCTCCTTTCCTTGGAGAATTTTCTCTCCAAACCTCCCATTTGTCACTTTCCGGGTTTAATGAAAAAAGTAAAACCCTCAAAAAGTAAACACCATCAACTACAGCAATATACAATTCAAGATAAATGAACTCACATTTTCTATTAAAGTTATTGAATTCTGATTGTAAAATGTACACACAATTATTCCAACAAATATTTTTTTAAAGTGGCTTTCTAAAAAATTTTTATTCATTTATTTATTTATTTATTGGCTGCATTGGGTCTTCATTGCTGAGCATGGGCTTTCCTTAGTTGTGGCAAGTGGGGGCTACTCTTCATTACAGTACGTGGGCTTCTCACTGCTGTGGCTTCTCTTGTTGCAGAGCATGGGCTCTAGGCATGCAGACTTCAGTAGTTGTGGCACGTGGGCTCAGTAGTTGTGACTCATGGGCTCTAGAGTGCAGGTTCAGTAGTTGTGGCGCATGCACTTTGTTGTCCCAAGGCCTATGGGATCTTCCCGGACCAGGGCTCGAACCCGTGTCCCCTGCATTGGCAGGTGGATTCTTAACCACTGCACCACAAGGGAAGTCCCCAACAGATATTTTTAATATGGAGTGATTTCCGTGTTATTATTATTGTTGTTATTTTTATTATTATTATATTCAAATGGTTTATATGTTTTTATTGTCTCTTGGTTTAGGAACTTATTCTGTTAACCTGTAATTCCATGAAAAGGAGCCATCTGCTCTAGGAACAACAGATCAAATTACCTTGGTCTGAAACTATGCATAAGTGGAACTCCTGTGCAACGTAATTTTTCTGTCATCTTTTTGTTTTTACTCCCAAAACACTGTGAAAATGTTGCACCTGGAATATATTTATGTCTATAATTTATAATATGCATTTTAGTAATAAAGATGGTCTCTCTATTTGCATAGAAAATTTCTGCCTCCAGAATTCAATGTCACTTTTTCAGCAAACTGATGTAATTGATGATCTTTGTCAGTGTTCTCACATACATGGATGTAAGTCCCCAGAGGCTCTACTCTCCCTTTCTCTCTGGAGTGGTGCATTCTATTTTCAAATGGAAAGATGAACCACTTCCCCATCCTACCCTACACCTGCCATCCACTCTTCCCATACTGTTCACACCCTACTAAGATTATTCCCCATCCTCACTTGTTGACCAAGTTTACCCAAATGACTTAAATACTTGTACTTTTTAAAGTATAGTCTTTGGGCAGAAAAGGAGATGAGGGAACAGAAGGAATATTTTCTCTTTAATCTTAAGGGTTTTTAAGACCCAATAGTTAGATTTTTCTTATAGATTAGCAGGGAAAAAGTCTTATCCTTCACTAACTCCCTCTGCTCTTCTCAAAACAGATCTACATAAACAAAACAAAACAAATAGTAAAGTCAGGAGAATTGTCTCTGGCTCTCCCCTCATCCTAGTTATCTTTCTTCCACTTTAGCAACTCCCTCCTCATCTCACCTATATTCCTAATGCTTTCAGTATCTTCTGCAATAACCAAGTTTTTATGAATTACACATTTTGACTGCTACAGGAAAATGTTCCTAGGAAGTGGTAAAGGCTTTCCTAAGGAGAAATTTCTGATGTTTTGGTAGACTTGAAAAAAATAATGGGATATAAATATGGGATTTGACTCATACATCAAATGTCCTCAAATAATGTACATCCCTCCTACATGCCTTCTTGAAGCCACCTCACAAGTAATTTCACTGCCTTCACTGTACCTTATTTTGAGAGGGAAGAAGTGAGAGATAAACTCTCAGGTAAATGTGGCTCTTTCAACTTATTTATTCCTCAATAATTAAAGGATGTGATGAGTGTTTGAGAGGCAGGCAGTGAGCTGTATCTTTTTTGAACTTCACAGATAATTTCTTCAGCAGAACTTCCTCAGACTTAAACACTTACTTGATTTTTCCAAGACCTTATTTCTTCTTCTATTTTTTGTTGACTAAGTTCTCTTCATCTAACTACTTACTGAACATCTGCTTATTCATCTATAGGCATAGTCCTTATTTAAGGCCTTACATTTTCCTTCTTGGATCTCTTCAAGGAATAATAGAGCAACTGTTCATTGGTGGGAAGTGGGCTGTAATTAGGCCTATCACTCTGACCCCAATATCTTCCTTTTTACAGGAGCTTCAGAAGCAGAGCTGAGAGGCAGATCTAGGATCTCTGTTCTTCAAGTTTGATTCTGTCCCACAATGGAAAGATGTTTTTCAGCCTTTCCTAAATAATGTTGAATATTCACAACTTGAAGAAAGACCAGGATCATTTATACTTTTTAAAATGCCAATCTAATGAGAAGAAAAAATAAACAAAAACAGCTTGAAACAATAACGATCCAAGTTTGAGGCTCAGGGAATGAAAGTATGAAGGAAGTAATCTTATTATAAACTTCTTACACCATACCTGGATAAAGACAAACATTGTAATAATGGGTTCAAAATAGTGTCACTAAATAAGTTTAACTTTTTCACTCAGATGCACATAAAGATAGATATGAAAATCAAATATATTCAAAAGAAGAAAAGAAGAACAATTAGTATAAGAAACCCTCATGTACCCATTACTCAGCTTCAACCAACAGCAACACATGGCCAGTCTTCTTTCCCCTATGTCTGTACCCACTCTCCTTACCCCAGATTATATAAAAGTACATTTCATACATTATATAATTCAAAATTTTAATAAGTTATAGTACCATTTAAATGAACTATTTAATATATGATCAAAAGGGGTAAGGGATAAGAACCGGTTTTAGATGTTTTTCAGTAATGACATCAAACACTAAATTCTAACAAGTATAAAAATTTACTTTTTATCAATCTGAACAAGTTCCAACTTAGATAAAATCATCTATTAACCTGATCTTGTTTGCCTTAGCTAAGCCTTCCTTCTACTGCAGAAGTTTGATACAGAATAATGTTGATTTCAGTTCAGGGATCCCTCGATCCAAATTTATCATGACTCTCATGGGAAGGAGTCCAGCACATTCAGGTCCACTAAAAGTAAAAATACCACTGCTGACAGCTTAAATTTCTACATTTTTGTCAAAATCATCTACTAAACAATACTTCTAGAGTAGCATTAGAATGCATCCATGTAAATGTACATTCTGAAATTTTTCTGAGACCTATGTAATTGTTATGTAAACTCTGTGAATACTGCCCATAGTTAGGTGGCTATATTTCTCTAAAATTTCCCTCAGATATTTCACATTTTCTTCCTTTGAATCTTTTTTTATAAGCTGTATTGGTTAGGCTATAGTTTTATCTGTGATTAATAGAAATGTGGCTTAAACTAGATAGAAATGTATTTCTCTTTCATGTAAAAGTCTTAGCCAGTTGGTGGCTTTTTTTGGAAAGATATTTGGATATACATTTCCTGTCTTATTATTCCAACACATTTGGGGTGTTTTCTCAATCTGAATGGTGCAAGTTTTCTATCACGTTCACATTATATAGCTAGTCGGATGGGGGAATGGGGAAAGGGAGACATGCTTTTTTTTTAAGGGGGTGACTGGAAGTGTTGAAAATCCTTTCTGCTTGCAACTCACTGGTTAGAAATCAGCTACATGGCCCTGCCAAGCTGCACAGGAGACTAGAATATGTAGTCATTATTACGGGTTGCCATATGCTAAGCTAAAAATTCTTTTATTATAAAAAAAGAAAAACAAATATGATGTAACAACGTGTATTATCTATCATTCCATGGATATCAGAAGTACTAGGGATGTCATTTTGCCCCAAGAATTCCATACAAACCATAAAACCCAGTAGTCTCTTGTATGCTCATTCCATGTTATAAAATCATCACTTCCCTCTAATGGAGCAGCAAATTCTCTTCCCTCTTGAGGTTTTCTAAATCATCCAATGGCACTTTTACCTACAGCAAAAGGAGGGGCAACCTCCAGAAAATAGTTATAGTGGTGGTGCTCTGGGAGTGTATGGACAACACTTAAAACCTGCAACATGGGGGATCAAACAAGGTTATGGGAAGTGATTGCACTGGTCAGGATCCCACCTATACTTTCTTTACTCTGTTCCCAGAGAGGAAGCAACACTTCCCTTTCCTGACTTCCCACCAGTCAACTCAGATGCAAAGCATAGGCTTGCCATCAAACTTGATTGGTCCAAGGAATTAAAATTGCTTCAAAAAGTGTCTTGCAGTACCTGTTTCTTCTGCCTAGAATCTTCTTCCAACAGTTATCTTTTCCCTTCCTTCAGTTAAAGTTTGTCAGTTCTCAAAGTTGACCACCCTAACTAAAGAGCTCCCCACCCCTCTAGACACAAGTTCATTTCTAATAAGTTATCTTGATTTTTTTCTCATGGCTTCTTATTATTTGTACTTATTTTATTTGTTTATTGTTCACCTGCCCTACTTGAATATAAGATTTTTTTCTCCTTTGTATATACAATGCCTACCTCACTACTTGCAACATAGTAGACAATAAAAAAAATATATGTTGGGAGAGTGAAATCAGTGACATGATAGCATAAGACATTCCTCCTTTGTATACCCCTCTTAAATCAACAAATTAGACATCCATACACCAAGAAGAGCACATTTGTGGGAACTTCTGGACTTTGTACATTGCTCTAAAGGACCCAAGTTGTCCACCAGTGCAGATAGTAGGATATAGAGAGATCACCATATGGGTTGCAGAAACAGCATAACCAGTATGACTGCCTGGCCCCCTCTTGCTATTGTTGGGCAAGAATTGGGTGAGTACTGAATTCAGCAGACACTTACCCTCAAGAAAGGACTTGCAGAACTCCAGCTTCCTGAAGGGAGAATCTAAAATAACTTTGGATAAGAAAAAATGAAAAAAGAAAAAAACATGAATTTTGTCACAGTGGAGATGGTGAAAGAAACTTTCTCAGTGCCGTCCCATCCCCCAAAAGGCATTGATTGTGGCTGGTTTATCTGCTGGAGGTGACCTCTCCTGTGGAGAAAGAAAGGGCTTCCCCTTATGCCAGCTAAATAGGATGCTGCCGGAGAAAACAAGTTCTTGCCACCAGCACCCAGAGTACTAAGGTGGGGGCTCTGAAACTGGGGGAATGGAGCATATTAAGAAAGAGACAGATTATGGGCTTCCCTGGTGGCGCAGTGGTTGAGAGTCCACCTGCCGATGCAGGGGTCACGGGTTCGTGCCCTGGTCTGGGAAGATCCCACATGCCACGGAGCGGCTGGGCCTGTGAGCCATGGCTGCTGAGCCTGCACGTCTGGAGCCTGTGCTCCACAATGGGAGAGGCCACAATAGTGAGAGGCCTGCGTAAAGCAAAAAAAAAAAAAAAAGAAGAAGCAGATTAGAATTTCAAATGGCTTTGAGGGACTTGGGCTCAGCAGAAAGTCCATCCACATGTCTCTAGGAGTGCCACAACTGGAGATTTATCTACTAGGTCCTCAGACTCCCTAAACACACCTCAACAAGTGTTAGACCCAGACCTCCCACCAGTCTGCTGCCAGTTCCTTGTGTGTGCTCCCAAATACATCATGAAGAGCAAGCTCATGACACAGATAGTGTGCTCTGAAAATAGGCAACTGTTTCTCAAGGGAGAAACAAAAACATGCGCTATAGCACTACTTTCTGAAATACAAAAGAGAGGTTTCTAATAGCCAGCCTTCTTAATTATAAGAACCAAAGAAGACATAAAAGCTTAGTTAAGGAGACATATGCTACTTCAAATGTGAAAGCAGAAACACAAAGCTACAATTTTTTTTTAATTCAAGGAAATATGGCATCACAAAAACAAAATGACATTTCTCCAGCAACCAAACTCATCTAACTAATATAGACTTCAAAATAGCTGTTATAAAGAAATTCGATGAGCTACAAGAAAACTCAGAAAGAATTCAACAAATTAGAAATAAAAAAAGAAGTTATTTACTAAAGAGATTAAATTACGAAAAAGAACCAAACAGAAATTCTGGAGCTGAAGAATTAAATAAATGAGATTTAAAAATGCAATAAAAGGCATCTGTAGCAGGGCAGACTTGATGGAAGAAAAAATAAGTGACTTGCAGGTAGAAATGTGAAAATAATGCAGTTAGAAGAGGAGTGGGAACTAAGAGTTAAAGAGTGAAGAAAGCTAACCAGAGCTATGAGATTCAATAAGAAAGGCAGATATTAGAATAATTGGGCTTCAGGAAGGAGAAAAGAAGGAGAAGGGAGCAAAAGGTTATTTAAAGAAATAATAGCTGAGAACTTTTCAGACCTGGGAAAAGACTTGGACATGTAAGTACAAGAAGCTAATAGAACACCCTGTAATCTCAATGTAAAAAGACCTTCTCTAAGACTCATTATAATGAAGCTGTCAAAAAATAATGATGAAATAATCTTAAAGGTAACCAGGGAATAAAAGAAAGTAACCTACAAAAGAAACTCCATTAGGTTATCAGCAGATTTCTCAGCAGAAACTCTACAGGCCAGGAAAGTGTGGAATGATATATTCAAAGAGTTGAAGGATAGAAATTGCCAACCAAGAAAACTTTATCTGGCAATGGTATCTTTCAGATAAGAAGGAGAAATAAAGGTTTTCCTAGACAAACAATTGCTGAGGGAGTTCACCACCACTAGATCTGCCTTGCAAGAAATATTGAAAGTTCTTCAAGCTGAAATAAAAAGACACTAATCAGTGACAGGAAAACCTATGAAAGTACACCACACCCTGGTAAAGATGAAAGATAGACAGTCAGATTCAGAAAACTATAACTCTATATTAGGATGGTGTGTTAACCACTCAACTATAGTAAAAAGAAGTTAAAGGAGAAGAGTAGTAAAAATAATTACAGCTACGATAAATTGTTAACAATTACATGGCATAAAGAGAAGAAAATTATAACATCAATTACACAAAAAAGAGGAGTAAAAGGGTGGAGTTTTATAGGCATCCAAATATAAGTTGCTATCAATCTAAAATAGACTGTTCAGAAACCTAGAGTAGATCCACAGAAGACAAAGAAATGGGAAACAGAAAATACCACCATGGAAATTAACCAATTTACAAAAGTATGCAGAAACAGAGAGAAAAAGAAACAATATAAATACAAAACAATCAGAAAGTAATTCATAAAATGATATAAATAAGTCCTTATATATTAATAATTAGTATAAATATAAATGGATTGGACTTACCAATCAAAAGGCACACAGTGACGGGATGGATTTAAAAAATATGAGACCCAAATATATACCACCTAAAAGAGGCCCATTTCAGATTTAAGGACATGTGTAAATTCAAAGTCAAGAGATGGAAAAAGATAAGTCATGAAAGTGGAAACCAAAAGATATAACAACCATAACTATGTACACACCAAACATTGGAACATCTAAATATATTAAGTAAATACTAATAGATCTGAAGGGAGAAACAGACAAAAATGCAGTAATAATAAAGGATTTTAACACCCCACTTTCAAACCTGGATGAATCATCCAGACAGAGAAACAACAAGAAAACAATGAACGCAAACCTTACAATATACCAAATGGACCTAAAAGACATCTATAGAATATTCCATCCAAGAGCAGCAGAAGAAATATTATTCTCAAGTGTACACAGAACATTCTCAGGGATAGATAATATAAGACATAAAACAAGTCTTAGCAAATGTAAAAGCTTGAAGTAATATCTAGTATCTCTCTTTTTTTTTAAAACATCCTTATTGGAGTATAATTTCTTTACAATGATGTGTTAGTTTCTGCACTTCTTCATGACCTTTTTTTTTTTTTTACATTCCGTATATATGTGTTAGCATATGGTACCAGTTTTTGCCTTTCTGACTTACTTCACTCTGTATGACAGACTCTAGGTCTATCCACGTCACTACAAATATCTCAATTTCATTTCTTTTTATGGCTGAGTAATATTCCATTGTAGATATATATGCCACAACTTCTTTATCCATTCATCCAGTGATGGACACTTAGGTTGCTTCCATGTTCTGGCTATTGTAAGTAGAGCTGCAATGAACATTTTGGTACATGACTCTTTTTGAATTATGGTTTTCTCAGGGTTTTTGCCCAGTAGTGGGATAGCTGGGTCATATGGTAGTTCTATTTTTAGTTCTTTAAGGAACCTCCATACTGTTCTCCATAGTGGCTGGATCAATTTATATTACCACCAAGAGTGCAAGAGTGTTCCTTCCTGGATTCCTCTCCAGAATTTATTATTTGTAGATATTTTTGATGATGGACATTCTGACCGGTGTGAGATGATACTTCACTGTAGTTTTGATTTGCATTTCTCTAATGATTAGTGATGTTGAGCATCCTTTCATGTGTTCGTTGGCAATCGGAATATCTTCTTTCGGGAAATATCTATTTAGGTCTTCTGCCCATTTTTGGCTTGGGTTTTTGTTTTTTTGATATTGAGCTGCATGAGCTGCCTATATATTTTGGAGATTAATCCTTTGTCAATTGCTTCATTTGCAAATATATTCACCCATTCTGAGGGTTGTCTTTTCGTGTTGTTTATTGTTTCCTTTGTTGGGCAAAAGCTTTTAAATTTCATTAGGTCCCATTTGTTTATTTTTGTTTTTATTTCCATTTATCTAGGAGGTGGGTCAAGAAGGATCTTGCTGTGATTTATGTCATAGAGTGTTCTGCTTATGTTTTCCTCTAAGGGTTTGTTAGTGTCTGGCATTACATTTAGGTCTTTAATCTATTTTGAGTTTATTTCTCTGTATGGTGTTAAGGAGTGTTCTAATTTCATACTTTTACATGTACCTGTCCAGTTTTCCCAGCACCACTTATTGAAGAAGTTGTCTTTTCTACACTGTATATTCTTGCCTCCTTTATCAAAGATAAGGTGACCATATGTGCGTGAGTTTATCTCTGGGCTTTCTATCCTGTTCCATTAATCTATCTTTCTGTTTTCGTGCCAGTACAATATGGTCTGGATTACTGTAGCTTTGTAGTATAGTCTGAAGTCAGGGATCCTGATTCCTCCAGCTCCATTTTTTGTTCTCAAAATTGCTTTGGCTATTTGGGGTCTTTTGTGTTTCCATACAAATTGTGAATTTTTTGTTCTACTTCTAGTGAAAAATGCTAGTGGTAGTTTGATAGGGATTGCATTGCATCTGTAGATTTCTTTGGGTAGTAGAGTTATTTTCACAATGTTGATTCTTCCAATCCAAGAACATGGTACATCTCTCCATCTATTTGTGCCATATTTAATTTCTCTCATCAGTGTCTTATAATTTTCTGCATACAGGTCTTTTGTCTCCTTAGGTAGGTCTATTCCTAGATATTTTATTCTTTTTGTTGCAGTGGTAAATGGGACTGTTTAATTAATTTCATTTTCAGATTTTTCATCACTAGTGTATAGAAATGCCAGTGATTTCTGTGCATTAATTTTGTATCCTGCTACGTTACCAAATTCATTGATTAGCTCTAGTAGTTTTCTGGTAGCATCTTTAACATTCTCTGTGTATAGTACCATGTCATCTGCAAACACTGAGTGTTTTACTTCTTCTTTTCCTATTTGGATTCCTTTTATTTCTTTTTCTTCTCTGATTGCTGTGGCTAAAACTTCCAAAACTATGTTGAATAATAGTGGTGAGAGTGGGCAACCTTGTCCTGTTCCTGATCTTAGTGGAAATGGTTTCAGTTTTTCATGATTGAGGACGATGTTGGCTTTGGTTTGCTATATATGGCCTTTATTATGTTGAGTAAAGTTCCCTCTATGCCTACTTTCTGCAGGGTTTTTATCATAAATGGGTGTTGAATTTTGGCAAAAGTTTTCTCTGCATCTATTGAGATGAACATATGGTTTTTCTCCTTCAATTTGTTAATATGGTGTATTACGTTGATTGATTTGTATATATTGAAGAATCCTAGCATTCCTGGAATAAACCCCACTTGATCATGGTGTATGATCCTTTTAATGTGCTGTTGTACTCTGTTTGCTAGTATTTTGTTGTGGATTTTTGCATCTATGTTCATCGGCGATATTGTCTTGTAGTTTTCTTTCTTTGTGACATCTTTGTCTGGTGTTGGTATCAGGGTGATGGTGGCCTTGTAGAATGAGTTTGGAAGTGTTCCTCCCTCTGCTGCGCTTTGTAAGAATTTGACATGGAGAGGTGTTAGCTCTTCTCTAAATGTTTAATAGAATTCACCTGTGAAGCCACCTGGTCCTGGGGTTTTGTTTGTTGGAAGATTTTTAAACACTGTTTCAATTTCAGTTATTGTGATTGGTCTCTTCATATTTTTTATTTGTTCCTTGTGTAGTCTCAGCAGGTTGTGCTTTTCTAAGAATTTGTCCATTTCTTCCAGGTTGTCCATTTTATTGGCATAGAGTTGTTTGTAGTAATCTCTCATGATCTTTCATATTTCTGCAGTGTCAGTTGTTCCTTCTCCTTTTTCATTTCTAATTCCATTGATTTGAGACTTCTCCCTTTTTTTCTGGATGAGTCTGGCTAATGCTTTATCAATTGTGTTTATCTTCTCAAAGAACCATCTTTAAGTTTTATTGATATTATCTATCGTTTCCTTCATTTCTTTTTCTTTTATTTCTGATCTGATCTGTATGATTTCTTTCCTTCTGCTAAATATGGTGGTTTATTGTTCTTTTTTCTCTAATTGTTTTAGGTGCAAGGTTAGGTCGTTTATTTAAAATGATTCCTGTTTCTTAAGGTAGGATTGTATTGCTATAAACTTCCTTCTTAGAAATGCTTTTGTGGCATCCAATAAGTTTTGTGTTGTCATGTCTCCATTGCCATTTGTTTTTAGGTATTTTTTGATTTCCTCTTTGATTTCTTCAGTGATCTCTTGGTTATTAAGTAGTGTATTGTTTAGCCTTCATGTGTTTATATTTTTTACAGATCTTTTCCTGTAATTGTTATCTAGTCTCATAGCGTTGTGGCCACAAAAGATACTAGACACAATTTCAATTTTCTTAAATTTACTAAGGCTTGATTTGTGACCCAAGATATGACCTATGCTGGAGAATGTTCCAGCAGAACGTGAGAAAATGTGTATTCTGTTGTTTTGGATGGAATGTCCCATAAATATCACTTAAGTCCATCTTGTTTAATATATCATTTAAAGTTTGTGTTTCCTTATTAATTTTCATTTTGGATGATCTGTCCATTGGTGAAAGTGGAGTGTTAATGTCCCCTACTATGAATGTGTTACTGTCGATTTCCCCTTTTATGGCTGTTAGTATTTGCCCTATGTACTGAGGTGCTCCTATGTTGGGTGCATACATATTTACAATTGTTATATCTTCTTCTTGGATCAATCCCTTGATAATTATGTAGTGTCCTATTTCCCTTGCTGATTTTAATATGTTTTCTTTGTTTTTAATTTTTGATAGTTTGATTAATATATGTCTTGTCCTGTTTCTCCTTGCATTTATACTCTATGGGACTCTCTGTGCTTCCTGGACTTGATTAACTATTTCCTTTCCCATATTAGGGAAGTTTTCAACTATAATCTCTTCAAATATTTTCTTTCTTTTTCTCTTCTTCTGGAACCCCTATAATTCGAATGTTGGTGCATTTAATGTTGTCCCAGAGGTCTCTGGGACTCTCCTCAGTTCTTTTCATTCTTGTTTCTTTATTCTGCTGTGCAGTAGTTATTTCCACTATTTTATCTTCCAGGTCACTTATCCATTCTTCTGCCTCAGTTATTCTGCTATTGATCCCACCTAGAGTATTTTTAATTCCATTTATTGTGTGGTTCATCATTGCTTGTTTCCTCTTTAGTTCTTCTATGTCCTTGTTCAATGTTTCTTGCATTTTGTCTATTCTTTTTCTGAGATTTTGGATCATCTTTACTATCATTATTCTGAATTCTTTTTCAGGTAGACTGCCTATTTCCTCTTCATTTTTTAGGTCTGGTGGGTTTTCACCTTGCTCCTTCATCTGCTGTGTGTTTTTCTGTCTTCTCATTTTGCTTATCTTACTGTGTTTGGGGTTTCCTTTTTGCAGGCTGCCCATTCGTAGTTCTCATTGTTTTTGGTGTCTGACCCCAGTGGCTTAGTTTGGTTCAGTGGGTTGTGTAGGCTTCCTGGTGGAGGGGACTAGTGCCTGTGTTCTGGTGGATGAGGCTGGATCTTGTCTTTCTGGTGGGCAGGTCCACGTCTGGTGCTGTGTTTTGTGGTGTCTGTGGCCTTATTATGATTTTAGGCAGCCTCTCTGCTAGTGGGTGGGCTTGTGTTCCTGTCTTGCTATTTGTTTGGCATAGGGTGTCCAACACTGTATCTTGCTGGTCCTTGAGTGAAGCTGGGTCTTTGTGTTGAGATGGAGATCTCTGGGAGATTTTCACCATTTGATATTACGTGGAGCTGGGAGGTCTCTTGTGGCCCAGTGTTCTGAAGTTGGCTCTCCCACCTCAGAGGCACAGCGCTGACTACTAGCTGGAGCACCAAGAGCCTTTCATCCACATGGCTCAGAATAAAAGGGAGAAAAATAGAAAGAAAGAAAGAGATTAAAATAAAGTAAAGTAAGATAAAAAAATAAAATAAATATTAAGAAAAAAATTTTTGAAACCAGAAAAAAAGAAAAAAGGACAGACAAAACCATAGGACAAAAGGTTAAAACAAAGCTATATAGACAAAATCTCTCACAGAAGCGTACACATACACACTCACAAAAAGAGAAAAAGTGGAAAAAAGAATATATCTTGCTCCCACAGGCCACCTCCTCAATTTGGGATGATTTTTTGTTTATTCAGGTATTCCACAGTTGTAGGGTGCATCAAGTTGGTTGTGGAGAGTTAATCCACTGCTCCTAAGGCTGCAGGGAGGCCTATCCCTTTCTCTTATTTGTTCTCACAGCTCCTGGTGTTCAGCTTTGGATTTGGCCCCTCCTCTGCCTTTATCTTGCCTGAGGACGTCTGTTCCTCACTCAGACAGGTCAGTGTTAAAGGAGAAGCTGATTCAGGGGCTCTGGCTCACTCAGGCTGGAGATGCGAAGGGTACAAATGAGGGACATGTCTGCGCCGGCAGAGGCCAGTGTGATGTTGCAGCAGCCCGAGGCATGCCCCGTGCGTTCTCCTGGGGAAGTTGTCCCTGGATCACGGGACCCTGGCACTGGCGGGCTGCACAGGCTCCCAGGAGGGGAGGTGTGGAGAGTGACCTGGGCTTGCATACAGGCTTCTTGGTGGTGGCAGCAGCAACCTTAGAGTCTCATGCCTGTCTCCAGGGTCCGCACTGTTAACCGTGGCTCATGTCCATCTCTGGAGCTCCTTTAAGCAGCGCTTTTAATCCCCTCTCCTCATGCACCAGGAAACAAACAGGCAAGAAAATGTCTCTTGCCTCTACGGCAGATCCAGACTTTTTCCTGGACTAACTCCCAACTAGCCGTGGTGCACTAAACACTTCAGGCTGTGTTCATGCAGCCAATCCCAATCCTCTCCCTGGGATCCAACCAAAGCCTGAGCCTCAGCTCCCAGCCCCCGCCCGCCCCAGCGGGTGAGCAGACAAGCCTCTCTTCCTGGTGATTGCTGGTCGGCACCGATCCTCTTTGCGGGAATCTCTCCGCTTTGCCCTCTGCACCCCTATTGCTGCACTCTCCTCCACGGCTCCGAAGCTTCTCCCCTCCACCACCCACAGTCTCCACCCGCGAATGGGCTTCTTAGTGTGTGGAAACATTTCCGCCTTCAAAAATCCCTCCCACTGGTGCAGATCCCGTCCCTATTCTTTTGTCTCTGTTTATTCTTTTTTCTTTTGCCCTACCCAGGTACGTGGAGAGTTTCTTGCCTTTTAGGAGGTCTGAGGTCTTCTGCCAGCGTTCAGTGTGTGTTCTATAGGAGCAGTTCCACGTGCTGATGTATTTCTGGTGTATCTGTTGGGAGGAAGGTGATCTCTGCTTCTTACTCTTCTGTCATCTTCCTCAACTCCTCATATATCTTTTGACCACAATAATACCAGGTATCTCTTTTGACCACGTATTTCTGGTATGAAACCAGAAATCAATGGGAAAACTGGAAAATCTACAAATATGTGGAAATGTAACAGCACATTCCTGAGCAACCAATGTGTCAAAGAAAAAATTAAAATGAAAATCAAAGAATATCTAAAACCACCTGAAAATAAAAACACAAATCACTGCAGCCTATGGGACACTGCTGAAACAGTTCCGAGAGGAAAGTTTATAGTGGTAAATGCATATATTAAGAAATTAGAAAGATTTCAAATAAACAACCTTACATTACACCTTAAAGAACTAATCAAATAAGAGCGAAGTTAGCTCAAAGTTTGGAGACCTAAGGAAATAGTAAAGATCACTGTGAAAATTAATAAAATAGATATCAGAAAAAAAGAAGAATGATCAATGAAACTAAAAGCAGATTTTTCAAATAGATAATAAAATCAACAAACCTTTAGTGATACTAAGAAAAAAAGAGGGAAGACTCAAATCAATGCAATTAGATATAAAAGAGGAGAAACAATAACTAACATTAACGAAATACATAGGCTTATAAGAGACCACTACAAAAAGTTATATGCCAACAAAGTAGATAACATAGAAGAAATCAAAAACCTTGAAACATGAACAACAATTTGAGAACAAACAGGACCACCTAAGAGAAATGGAAACCTTCTTAAAAACATACAACTTACAAGACTGAATCAGCGAGAAATAGAAAATCTGAATTGACCATTTACTACTAAGAAGGTTGAATCAGTAAACAAGTGTCCCAGTAAAGAACAGGACCATATGGCTTCAATGATGAATTTTACCAAGCATTTAAAGAAAAATTAGCACCAATATTTCTTAAACTCTTCCAAAAAATCAAAGAGAATGGAACACTCCCAAACTCATTTTATGAGTCCAACATTATCCTGATACCAAAACCAGGACACAACTAGAAACAAAAATTATAGACCAATATCCCTGAAGAATACCAGTGGAAAATTTTTCAATAAAATATTAGTAGATTGAATTCAGCAGTACATTAAAAGGATCATTCACCATGATCAAGTGGGACTTATCCCTGAGATGCAAGGATGATTCAACATATGCAAATCGATCAATACACCACTTTAACAGAATTAGAGAATTGTATGATCATTTCAATAGATGCAGAAAAAAAGCATTCAATAAAATTTAACATCCATTCATAATAAAAACTTTTTAAAAATTAGGCATAGAAAGAGCATATCTCAACATAATAAAAGCCATATATGACAAGTGCACAGCTAACATCATGCTCAATGGTGAAAGATTGAAAGCTTTTCCTCCAAGATCAAGTACAAGAAAATGGTGCATATTGTCACCACTCCTATTCAACCCAGTACTAGAAGTCCTAGCTGGAACAATCACACAGGGAAAAAGAAATAAAAGGCATCAAAATTGGAAGGAAAGAAGTAAAATAGAATTTATTTGCAGATGACATGATTTATATATATAGAACATTCTAAAGACTCCACCAGAACAAACCTGTTAGATCCAACTAATCAATTCAGTAAAGTTTCAGGATACACAATTAACATACAAAAGTCAGTAGCATTTCTATATACCAAAAATGAATTTTCTGAATAAAGAAATAAAGAAATTAATCACATTTACAACAGCACCAAGAATTCTCAGGAATAAATTTATCCAAGGAGGTAAAAAATCTCTATTCTAAAAACTACAAGACATTGAAGAAGACAAAAAGAAAGGGAAAGGTGCCCAGGTTCAGGGAATGGAGGAATTAATATTGTTAAAATGTCTATACTATCAAAAGCCATCTATGATTCAATGCAATCATTATCAAGTTTCCAATGGAATATTTATAGAAGTAGAAAAAAACACTCCCAAAATGTATGTGAAACCACAAAAATCCCTGAATAGTCAAGGAAACACTGAGAAAAAAATAAGAACAAGGCAGGAGGCATCACACTTCCAGATTTGGAGTTATACTATAAATGCACAGTCATCAAAACAGTGCAGTGCTGTTATAAAACAGACAAATAGATGAAAGGAACAGAATCAAGACCACAGTAATAAACCCAAGCATATATAGTCAACTAATATTTGACAAGAGAGCTGAGAATACTCAATGGAGAAAAAACAGTCTTTTCAATAATTGTTTCTGGGATAACTGGATATTCACATGTATAAGAATGAAACTGGACCAATATCTTACACTACTTGCAAAAATTAACTAAAATTGTATAAAAGAATTAAATGTATGACATGAAACCATGAAACTGCTAGAAGAAAACACAGGAATAAAGCTCTTTGGCCTGGGTCTTTGTAAATTTTTTTTTTATGACACCTAGAGCAGAAGCAGCAAAATAAAAATAAACAAGTGGGACTACATCAAACTAAAAAGATTCTGCACAGCAAAATAGACCATCAAAAAAATGAAAAAAAACAAACTCTGCAAAATGGGAAAAAATATTTGCAAACCATATATCTGATGAGGGGTTAATAACCAAAATATATAAAGAATGCATACAACTCAACAACAATAAAAAAAGACAAACAAAAGCCCACCCCAGTTTTAAAAAAAATAGGACAAAGGACCTGAATAGATATTTCTCCAAAGAAGGTATATGAAAGGCTATCAGGTACATAAACCAAACAAACAAACAAAAAAAAAATGCTCAACATCACTAGTCATTAGGAAAATGCAAATTAAAACCACAATGAGATATCACCTCATGTCTCTTAGAATGGCCTTCATTAAAAAGACAAAACAAATGCTGACATGGATGTGGTGAAAAAGGAACACTTGTGCACTATTAGTGAAATTGTAGATTGGTGCAGCCACTATAGAAAACAATATGGAGGATCCTCAAAAAATGAAAATAGAACTATGATATGATCTAGTAAGTCTATTTCTTGGAATATATCCAAAGAAAATAAAAACAGTATCTCAAAAAGATATCTGCACTCTAATGTTCATAGCAGCATTACTTACATTAACCAAGATGTGGAAATTACCTAAGTGTCCATTGATGGATGTGCTGATAAAGTTGTTTTATATATATATAAAAAATTAATGATATTATCTTTCAAGTTCTTCCAAAAAACTGAAGAGGAGGGAACACCTCCAAACTCATTCTATGGGACCAGTAATACCCTGATAACCAAGCCAGATAATGACACTACAAGAAAAGAAAACTATAGAGTAACACTAGTGATAAACGTAGATGAAAAAATTCTCAATAAAATATCAGTAAACCAAATTCAAGAACTCATTAAAAATTATACACCATGACTAAGAGTAAATGTGATACACCACATCAATAGAATGAAAGACAAAATATATATGATCTTCTCAATAGATGCAGAAAAATAATTTGACAGCATACACCATTCTTTTATGATAAATATTCTCAACAGATTGGGTATAGAAAGAACACACCCCAACATAACAAAGGCTGAATACAACAAACCGATAACTAACATTATATTCAATGGAGAAAAATTGAAAGCATTTTCTCTAAGATCAGGAGCAAGACAAGGGTGCCCTCTCTCCATTCTTATTCAACATAGTACTAGAAATCCTTGCTAGAGCAATCAGGTAAGATTAATAAATAAAAGGCATTCAAACTGGAAAGGAAGAAGTAAAATTATCACTATTTGCTAATGATATGATCTTATGTTGAAATCCCAAAATCTCAACTAAAAAAATGTTGGATCTAATCAATGGATTTTGAAAATTTGCAGGATGTAAAATCAATACACAGAAATTAGGTGATATTCTATACACTATCAATAAAACATATGAAAAAGAAATTTTTAAAAAATATCCAATTCAAAATAGCATCAAACAAAATAAAACACTTAGGAGTAAATTTATCTAAGGAAGTGAAAGATCTGTACAATAAAAAGTATGAGACCTTGCTGAGAAAAATTGAAGAAGACACAAACAAATGGAAGCATATTCTGTTTTCATGGATTGGAAGAGTTAATATTGTTCAAAATGTCCATGCTACCAAAGCCATCTATAGATTTAATGCAATCCCTATCAAAATCCCAATGATGTTTTTAATAGAAATAGAAAAGCAATTTGAAATTCTGTATGGAACCACAGAAGATCACGAATAGCCAAAGCAATCATAAGAAAGAATAAGAAAACCAGTGTCACCATACAGCCTGATTTCAAAATACTAAAGTCATATGGAACTGGCAAAAAATATATATATATACACATAAATCAATGGAACAGAAAAGCCCAGAATTAGACCCTTACATATATGGTCAACTAATATTTGATAAGGAAGTCAGGAACACCTAGTGGGGAAAAGACAGTCTCTTCAAGAAATGGTGGTGGGAAAACTGGCTAACCACAGAAAGAAAAAATGAATTTGAGACCCTATCTAACATCATTCACAAATCTTAACTCTAAATGGATCAAAGATTTAAACGTAAGACCTGAAACTGTAAAAATTCTAGAAGAAAAACAGGTAAGATGCTCCTTGACATTGGTCTTGGCAATGCTTTTTTGAATATGACATCAAAAAACACAAACAAAAGAAAAAAAATTGGGACGACATAAAAAAAAATTCTGCAAAACAAAAGAAACGATCAGCAAAATGGAAAGGCAACTTACAGAATTGGAGAAAATTTTACAGACTATATATTGAATCAGGGGTTAATATCCAAAATTTATAAAAACTCATACAACTCAATATCAAAAATATCTGATTAAGAAATAGGCAGAGGAACTAAATAGACTTTTATCCAAAGAAGACATCCAAATGGCCAGCAAGTACATGAAAAAGTACTTAATTTTGCTAATAATGAGAGAAATGCAAATGAAAACCAGGATGAGATATCACCTCTGACCTGTAAGAATAGCAATCATCACAAAGACAAGAGATAAGGGTTGGTGAGGATGTGGAGAAAAGGAAATCCTTGTTCACAGTTGTTGGGATTGTAAACTGATTCAGCCACTATGGAGAGTTTCCATAGTGGAAACTCTCCATAGTGTGGAATACATATTTCCACACTGTAAAAATTAAAAACAGAACTACCATATAATACATCAAACCCACTTCTGGGTATATATCCCAATTAAATGAAAACTGGTTATCAAAGAGACATATGCAATCCTATGTTTATTGCAGCATAATTCACTATAGCCTAGATACGGAAACAACATGTGTCTGTCAACAACTGAAT
>NW_020171979.1:291851-329434 GCF_003031525.2 Neophocaena asiaeorientalis asiaeorientalis
ATATATATACATATATATATGTATATATATATATAATTCTATTCAGCCATTAAACTGGAAATTCTGCCATTTACAACAACATGGATGGACCTTGAAGACATTATGTTAAGTGAGATAAGTAACACAGAGGAAGACAAATACTATATGACATCTCTTGTATGTAGAATGTAAGATAACTGAAAACTAAAATCATAAAATCAGAGAGTAAAGTGGTGGAACCAGGAGCTGAGAGGTGGGGAAAAGGGAGAGATGTTGTTTAAGGGTACACACTTGCAACTAGTAGATAAGTAAGTCCTGGAGACCTATACACAGTATAGTGATTAGAGACAACAAAAATGTATTAAAAACATTAAACTTCCTAGGAGATTACATCTTAGTTGTTCTTACCACAAGAAGAAATGTTAATCATGTGATGCAATAGAGGTTTTAGTTAATGCTACTGGCAATTATATTGCAATTAGTGTATCGAATCACTATGTTGTACACTTTAAATTTACACAGTGTTATATGTCAGATATACATCAATAAAAATATATATTTTGAAAGGATGAAGAAACAATGAGGGTAAATAAATTGAACACTGTTATCCAGTATTCTACTGTTTGGAATTCTATATCAATTGACAATTTTTGCTTTATAGCATACAATAGCAGTTCAGATTTATTGTTTAACCTAAACAATACAAGATCTTCAGGTGCCATCAAAATCATTTAAGAGGAAACACATTCATCTTATTTTTTCATATTTTGTACACTTCCTTGTGTTGGTGTGATATAAAAATAATATATCTGGTTTTTGCTCCTTGTTCCTTGCACAGAACTTCAAATACCCTTGGAATGTCCTGTGTGATACAAGTATATTTGTTATGCTGTTGAGGTAACTCATGGAGGAGTCCCTAGAGAGCTTCATAATGGGGGGTGGGTCAACAGAAAGACCAATGATATGGTTAGAAAGTTGAAATTCTGATCCAGCCTATTGTCCAGGGAAGGAAGAGGGGCTGCAGATTGAGTTCAATCATATGACCAATGATTTATTCAGACACACCTTCATAATGAAAACTGGAAAAAATATCTATGGACATTGAAGTTCAGAGGAGATTCCTTGTTGGTAAACATATTAAGATACTGGTACTCCCTAACTCCACTTGAACAGAAGCTCTTGCACGCAGGACCCTCCCAGAACTTGCCCTATGTATCTCCATCTGGATATACATAAGTATCTATTATAATAAAATGACAATTGTAAGCATAGAACTTTCCTGAGTTCTGTGAGTCATTCTAGTGAATTATTTAGCCTAAGGGCATTGTTGGAAGCCCCAAATTTGTAGCCAGCGGACAGAAGTGGGGATGCCTTGGGCATATCTGAAACTTATGGTTGGCCCCTGAAGTGGTGGCAGTCTTATGAAGACTTGCTCTTGTGGGATCTCTGTTAACTCCATGTAGTGTCAGAATTGAATTGAATTGTAGGATAACTTGTTGGTGTCAGAAAATTGGTGTCAGAACAATACTGGAAATCTTGATATCGTTATATTTTCACTCTCAATCACATAGGACTTTCAATAGCGAGACCATCCCTATTAACTTATTTGTGACAGCTAGCAGATAGCTTGTTAGAACAATTGCTATATTCTTAGACAAATTGTCCTTCTAATGCAAAGAGCAAAAATTAAAAGATCCAGTTGATTTGATCATTGCCAGTAATTAGTCAAGTCAATGGATATAATATATAAAATAAAAAGAAAATGAAGTCAGTAGTTTCACCAGTAACCAGTAGTTTAACTAAAACTACCAGGTGATCCAGTGGTATTTAAAAATCCAAATTTGCTTTCTTGCAATAAGCACAGCTCTGGATCAAAATATTAGTCTTACAAAGGAGGGTGATACTTGAATTATGCATACTTCAAAAACTTAATATCTTCTCATTGAAAACAAGCCCTTTGTCTTAGTTTTAAGCTGTCCTATTTGGTTGTATTCCAAATCTGTTTAAGCATAGCTTCAGTAAAGCCCACACCTGAGGCAAAATGTGTTCTAGAGAATGAGGCCAAGAAGAGCATCACAAATGTATCTACCAATATTAAACAGAAACTCAAACAAAAAGAGAGGATGGACTTCCCCAAAAACGTTGCCTGGGAGGGAAATTTACTAGTCCTCTTCTAATCCATCCAACCTGATAAGTGCTCCCGTGGGACCTTGCCAGAGGCATGTAAAAACCATTAAAAAAAACCCCAACAACAGTCAATGCTGGTCTTAAGGTAAGGATCATGGAAAATTTTAGCTCTTTCTTTACCAACTATAATTCTAACCAATCATTTCTGAATACGTATAAAATACTCCACAATTTTCCCTTGTTCTCATCGAATACAAAGTGTATTGTGCTCAGGATTTGCGGCCTGAACGTGACCTGGTAGTGTTACCGAGTCCAAGGTCACTCTGCTCGCTGCCGACAAGCCAGCAGACTGAGAAAATGGCAGACTAATATCTCCAAAAAACCATCGTATCGGGGTTTGGATGCCAGTTTCTTTTATAGAATAGAGAGGGGGAAGAGATGAGAAAGTAAAGTAAAAAGGCCATAAGATTTGCATATGTACTCTGGAATGGCCGGCCTCAGGGAAGGGATGTGTTAATTTCTTCTTTCTTGCAGCCATCCTGCAAGCCACCTCTCTTGCAGGTGGACAGGGTCAGGATGTTTCCCTGAACAAAGGCAGTTTGGTTTAACATTCAGGCAGAGGACCAGTGTTCCCTGAGGTAGGTCATTGTGTATAGACAGTATCCTTTTATTGAACAAAAGCAACGGGAAGCAAAGGTTAAAGTAAAAGAAACAGATCCGTCATGTAGTCAGATTTGGCTCTTCCCTGTTACAGTAGCAGTAGGGAAATTCCCATCAGTACCTCTGCCACTGCCCAACTCAGGCTCTAAGTTAAGCAAGAAAATTATTTGCTAACAGATCATCTAAACTGAGATTGTTTACTCCAAATCAGTAGCTTGTATATAATAGTCTTGGAAGTATAATTTGGATTTTACTTAGCAGTATGATGAAAGAGTTCATACCTAAAGAGAGGCTTGGGAAAGAAAATGTAGCCAGAATAAGAGATGGGACTGTGGGTTGAGCCCTTTTGAGTTTCCTTGACTGCTGGTTAGACTCATCACAACTGTGTCATTGACTATGTTTTAGATCTTTTAGTTGCAGATACTTCTGGGAATGAATAAACAGTTTCCTCTAAAATCACTGTCATAAGGATGAAGAGGTAGGGGAAGAAATATGGGTTTGGGAGGCAAGAGGGGAAGTAAGGATCATTAGAACTGTTAGAGAAGCATATGTATTTGGAAAAGTGATTTCTAATAATATAATATATTTAATATAAATAATTTGCAAAGGTGTTTTTTTTATTTTTATGGCTATGAAAATAAAACAAATTAGTAGACTAGATAAGTAAGGTGATCTACAATGTGCTTTTGCTGTAGCTTCAACATTAGCTAGGATAGAAAAGTTTTGTAAATCCACTTGTCTTAATACTTGCAGTAATTAAGCAGTTAAACATTGAATGTATAACATGCAACATGATTCATGTTAGGCACTAGGGATATGAAGAAAATAGCAATAGGTTAGCTTAATGGGATGGTCTCAACTTTTTTACCTTCCATTTGCCTCTCAGACCATCTTAATCTGGTTTATTCTATCACTGTTTTATTATTTATCCATCCATTAACAAATATTTTTTGAGCACCAACTAGTGCCAGGTACTATCTGGGTACTGTGAGATTACCATCTAGATAACTTGTGGTCAAAATTACTTATATTTATAGATGTAATTCTATGTTTAGTTTTCGAAGTAAAATACATTTTATTCTAAAATCACTATTGCTTTTATTCATTTCTAGTAATAATATTTAATGTATTTTAAACTTTAAATAACATTAAAGAGCATGAGTCTGCTTTTGTTTGTTTATTAAAGAGAAACATAAGTCTAAAAAAAGTTTAAAAAGATATCATTGAAGTGGGTTACTGAATCTCTGATCCTGAGGGTAAGTTTCATTAGGAGTAAAAGCTCATTCTCTGTATTCTTCTAGGCATGTGTCTGAGCAAAAATGGAGATTTATACCAGTTAGCTGGATCACTGTAGTAATAAACAAGCTTATATGAACAAATTAGGTTAAGGCCTTTTTTTTTTTTCTTACCGTCACTCTTTTACAGGAAAGCAAAGTAAAATTCAGGAAAGCCTTTAAATTATTGTCTACAGTTTTGTTATCTTTGATATAATATTTGTCCTTGGACAAATAAATTAATGTTTCCAAACTGCTATCATTACAGTCAATAGCTTTATACTATAGCCTTAAAAAACTCAACTCTCTGTCTTTGAGACCTCAGTTTCTTAATGTGTAAACTCAGGTTATTAGACTATGACTTCTAAGGACCCTTCCAGTATTAAAGTTTTGTAATTTTATGAAATTATCTATATCGCCTGTAAAATTAGAAATGTTACTGAAGGTCTTTATACCATGATGTATGAAGGTAAAAATATCCCTGTCTTTAGGACACCACAGTTACTCTAGATTGTAAAATACCAGTGCAAAGTTTGGCAGTGCAGGCAAAGCTCACAAGATAGGCATTTCAGAGTTTAGTATTTTATGTCGTGATTAGCACTTTATGATACAATGGGTAACCACCACTAACAGTTTAGAAAGAAAAAATGCAAAGAGCTATTATGTTCATCTTTGATTTCCTTCTCAGTTAAGGGTTCTCAATCCCTAGAGAGTATTCAGGCAAATTTTCATGGGTCACCACAGCAAGGGTGTCCCAGACTTGGATTTCACAGTCCAGAAAATATTCCATAAAGTAAAAAGTAGGTGGGACTGACAAAGGTTGTGTTTTGCCAAGTACATTAAAGCAAATCACCAACCAATTACACATACTGTTACCACTATTTCAATTTTACTTATTTATTTATTTTTAAAGGAACTGCTTTTTTTATTATTGGTTTGTTTGTTTGTTAGCCATGCTGAGCAGCTTGCAGGATCTCAGTTCCCTGACCAGGAACTGAACCTGGGCCACAGTAGTGAAAAACCAGAATCCTACACTAGGCCACCAGGGAACTCCCCTAATATTTCTATTTTAAAAAGGACATTTTAATCTCCCAACCTCCTCTAAAGAAAAAGCATAAACCTAGAATAAAAGATTTATTTATTTATTTAAGTGGAATACATTTAGCCTTGTGAAAATGCACTGTATTATTTATATTTTCCCTTTTCTAAAAATGTTATTGTCAATTGGTATTTGAGAACTACTGTTCCATAGGCCTAAAAGAAGTGATTCTATTTTCAGGTTTCAAGTAGAGTAGTGATGGTACTCATGACTGACTATTTGCTCTTGCAAATTATCATGAACGCACAAGCCTAGGTTCAGCACCCAGAAGAAATTTGCTTTCTAAGTTTTGAGCACAAATTGAAAATACATATTGTATAGACAAAATATCAATGAATTTGGAGTAAGGCTGAGTGGGTTTGAATCTTATCATTCACACTTATTAGCAGTGTCTTTAGAGCCCTCATTCATCAAATGAAAATAGTAATAACTCTCTTAGGTGATGATTCACAAATCTGCAATGAAAAACATATCCACCAAGCTACTGTCAGTCCAAGTAAACTGAACCATGCAGATATGTAAGCCATTTAAGCCACTGCATTTTGGGGTGGTTTGTTATACAGAAAGAGCTAACGAATAAGAAAAGAGATAGAAGAATATATATCCTGATCTCAATCTCCCTCCTACTCCTGATCTGCTGATTCCTCCCACTGGCTAAACCCAACAGGAAGTCAAGGGTAAGAATGCCCATCAATGTACTCCATAAAGGGTCTGTTAGCAAAAATCATGGTGGAGAAGGACGGAGATTGAATTTTGAGAGACAAATATAATATATCCAACACATGTTAAAGTAACTATAAGTTCTGCCTGGCTTGAGTTCTGGGTGTAGAGAAGAGTGACAGTAGATGAGAATGGAATGGTCAACTGGAGCCAGACTGTGAAGGACTTTATGCCAGGCTAAAGACTTTACCTTGTAGATAATACC
The DNA here is from genome assembly GCF_003031525.2 of Neophocaena asiaeorientalis asiaeorientalis. Taxonomy (NCBI): domain Eukaryota; kingdom Metazoa; phylum Chordata; class Mammalia; order Artiodactyla; family Phocoenidae; genus Neophocaena; species Neophocaena asiaeorientalis. The sequence continues at coordinate 297,916 of NW_020171979.1, forward strand.
TGTCACCACTAAAAGTCTAGTAACCCAGAGGGACTATACAGATACTACAGAGAATAGAATCATATTGTTGAGAACAAAGGTATCAGATACATTACTTTGTTTGGCCAGCCTGGGCTAGCTGACTGTCTGAGGGGCCCCTGGCATCTACAGCTTTAGATTCCAATTTCCTCATCCCCTCTTTTGTATCCCAGGTTCCCTGCAAGAATTTCCTTATTATAGGAAAAACATGTACTTCCTCACCTTCACATTGGCTACTCCATAGATAACTTATAGATTTCAGACTTTCTGGTTACTCCTACAAAGCCCATTTTATGTTGCTTTTGACAATGTTCACTCATATTAAAATAATAAATGAAACTTACCTGTCCACATTTCAGTCACTTTATCCTTTATTTTTTATGACAGAGGGCTAGTTCCTCCCTTATAGTACCCATATCCTGTGGTGGCCAGAGGAGGAAGTCTCCTCTATTATAAAATTCATGGTTTCTAGGACACATAGAAAGTAACCCAATCCCCACTCAGGGCAAACATTCCTCAGAGCACTTTTAGTAACCTATGAAATTAGGAAGGAAGTATGAAGGTGTCAGGGTGAAAGGAAAGGGAAAATAGGAAATGGGGACTCAGGCCAATGTACACATAAAAACCCAACTCTTGCTCTCATTTTCAGTAAGTGTTCCCTCTCATACTGACCCCAGAGTATCCAGAGCCTCCAGCTATAATATTCTTACCCACTACATTTCTGTCCTACACCATGCTCTAGAGTTTTCTCTCACATCCACTCCCAACAAAGTTTGTCCCTTTTAAGTTTGTTTTCCTCAGGGCCCTTTCTTTTGTTTTCCCTGGAGAAATAGTAGTAGCCAATGGCTTAACCAGATAAATGAATTCAGTTAATACATAATGAGCCACATAACACAATGCCTTAAAATTAAATATATATCTAAGGAAAGTCTGTAATATGAGATATATGTGGTGAGCTAATAATGAGGTATTTTGGAGCAGAAAGACCTTTATCAAGGGGCAAGTTTAAATAACAGAAGATGGCTGTAAACTGTCTTCTGAGGAAGGTGAATGTATTAACACAGTAACAGTTATTTATGCCCACATTAAGTGGCCAATGCGGGTTGGCAGTGATGATGGGGTGGAAAGGTTATGCTCCATAAAGTCAGGGACCTGGCCTGATGAAGTTTCTGCCACCATGTAGCTGCACCCTCTGGGGCTTTTCACCTCTAAGGCCACCACAGAAAGAAGAGGGCAGGATGGACTAGACACACTGGTCCTTAACTGCCTCAACTCAGAAGTAAAAATTATAGACTCTAGTCAGAGTCAGTTGTCCAGAACTAGTCACATAGCCCAACCTAATAACTAGGGGAACTGAGAAATATAGGGAAATAGATTGAATATTTAGTGAGCACTAACGTCTCTGTCATTATGGGACTTGTTAACTGCAGGTCTGTTGCTTTGCTGAATAGTACTTGCAAGTTTGGGACAAGAGCTGAATTATTTTAAATGGTAGAGGAGAGGGGAAGAGGTATTCATAATTGTCCTCCTTCACATTCCCCCATGCAAAGCACAACATCACCATTAAACATATGGAAACACATAGAGTGTTATTTTGAAAAGCTGATATTAATCTGGGTCAGTTACCTACATGTTTTCATACAGACTTGGTCCATCTCTGGCAGTAAGAAAGCATGCAAAGTAAAGTGAGACAGTAAGAAAAGAAGCCAAGGGGGATGATTCAGAACTCTGGTCATGGACACTGAGCACTTACCAATTATTTCTTTTGGATAGGTCCTGTTGAGTATTACTAAGCTAACAAGCAGGGTTTTAAAGGGAATATACAGTGAAGGACATTAGTTCCCTCCTGCCAGAGGGAAAAGAAACATGCACTAAACTACTTTGTGTTAAGGCTAAGGGGGAAAAAAAAACTCAGAACTAACCTTCAAGGTTGTTTGCATTTAAGAGGATGTCAAAGAGGGGCTAATGCTTAACACACATTTATAACTGACTAATGATAACATTTCAGGCAACAGTAAGACAAAGGAGATTGTTACTTGTGAACACTGGAGGAAACATGGCACTCTTATAATTTCAAGAGTATGCAAGCTCCTTGTGTATGCAAGATGCCCTTGTTTAGTGTCACTCAAATCCATTATGTTAAAGGTAACCTATGCTGTCCATGTTCAGTGCCTGCCCTTCCCATGCACAGCTTCCTTTCAGAATACTTGAACTTTGGTTCTCATTAAGGAAGAGACAAAACAACTTTTATAACAAAGAATAGAATATTCTTACAAACTGAGGTAATATCCAAAGTTAGGAACCTGAAAGAGTTAAGGGGCACCTTAATACTTGACTTAGGGATAATAATTTGAGTCTCTAAATTCTGCAACTCAGCATTTTGTATTCCTCTCGTTGACCTAGGCTTGTTCTCTTCTTTGGTTAGGTAAATGTAGTAACAGATCATGTAGCAATATTATTTGTTATTTATTAATAAGTCATTTAGTTGTCAAAGACACTAAAGCAGCTTAAAGTAAAATGGACACCATAAAACAAGACACTACAAAATCACTAGTCAAAAGACAATAGGTTAGTGTATGGGTATGGCAGGAATGTGTGAATGGCTTGCTCAGGAAGGTAAAAGGGAAGAAGAACTGCCAGAAAATCTAGGCTAAGTTTTGAGTTATAGCACAGAACCTGTTCTCAGCTTTCTTCCAATCAAGGCAAAAGGTGAAGTATGATGGGTTCTATAGCTCCTTTGTAAAAAAAATAACCAAACCAAATCTTGGTGGGCATTTTTAAAACCCTAGCACCATTGCTCTTTTTAATGTAAGAATACTCTGATTGTTATTTTGGAAAACACCCTTCCATTCTTATTCTGTGTTTTGAGTGTGGCTGCCAGCCTCTCACTATTTTCAGGAGAGAGCACGAATCCAATTTTGGTCAATCAGTTTATTCTATCCCCAGGCTGCGGCGTTTAATTCAGAGTAGTTACGTTAACAAGCCATACCAATGAGATTTAATACTGATGTTGTTGAAACTTTCCTCTACACCTGAAGCTGGACAAATATGAGCTTGGAGCTTGTTGGAACACAATGGCAACTTATAATTGTGTAATGGATAAATTATGAGAATAGGGCATAGAAATTAATATCAGATGTGCAACTTTCAAATATTTTATGTAGAGGTAAAGTTTAAGGTATCTAGAAGGATGGATTCTGAGCATGTCCTTTAAATCACAGATCTTCAAAGTTGGGGATATACACCCAGGGGGAATACATATGATGGTCTTTTGGGAATGGGAAGAAAATATTAGAATTTCTATATGTATTTATTTTTATTTAAAAATAATAAAGAAAATAAACTTGAATTATATTTAATATAGGAATTAGCAAGATTCTATGTATTATAAATAAATATAATCCTATAAGGGTAAATGTTCCAATGTTTTTTAAATTGAAGTATAGTTCATGTACAATATTATATGTTACAGGTGTACAATATAGTGATTCACAATTTTTAAAGGTTATATTCTATTTATAGTTATTATAAAATATTGGCTATAGTCTCTGTATTGTATAATATATACTTGTAGCTTATTTTACACATAATAGTTTGTACCTCCAAGTCCCTTACCCCCATATTGCCCCTCCCCTCTCCCCACTGGTAACCACTAGTTTGTTCTCTATATCTGTGAGTCTGCTTCTTTTTTGTTATATTCACTAGTTTGTTGTATTTTTTAGATTCCACATAAAAGTGATATACCGTATTTATCTTCCTCTGACTTATTTCCCTTAGCATAATACCCTCAAAGTCCATCCATGTTGTTGCAAATGGCAAAATTTTATTCCTTTTTTATGGCTGAGTAGTATTTCATTGTTCCATTTTGTGTGTGTGTGTGTGTGTGTGTGTGTGTGTGTGTGTATTCAGTGGCCACAGCTCACGGACCTAGCTGCTCCATGTCATGTGGGATCTTCCTGGCCTGGGGCATGAACCCATGTCCCCTGCATCGGCAGGTGGACTCTCAACCACTGCTCCACCAGGGAAGCCCAGTGTTTTTGTTTTTATTGTGGGGGGATATATACCCAGGAGTGGAATTGCTGGGTTATATGATAGTTCCATCTTTAGTGTTTTTGAAAAATCTTCATACTGTTTTCCACAGTGACTGCACCAATTTACACTCTCATCAGCAGTGTACAAGGGTTCCCTTTTCTCCACATCCTTACCAACACTTGTTATTTGTGGCTTTTTGCTGATAGCCATTCTGACAGGTGTGAGTTAATATCCCATTATGGTTTTGATTTACATTTACCTGATGATTACAGATGTTGAGCATCTTTTCATGTACCTAATGGGCATCTGCATTTCCTCTTGCTCCTTTTTTTTAACTGATAGAGATATATGATCAAAATATGTTGTAAACTCCTAATTTGGACTATACTCCTTGAAAAACACTTCCTAATGTGTGTCCCCCACTACACTACTGCTCCTCTCCCCTTTATTAAAATGTTTTGAAAATCCAAAGTGGATCCTATAGTGCAAAATTGATCAATGCATTACAAGCAGGAGGTGTTACTCTCAGGTGTCAGTCTAGGACATTGATGTTCACATTAGGATATTTTGACTTGGAAAATAGTTTTCCTACAAATTTTGACCCCACTTTCTTTTCTAAACACACTAGGGGAATGCTGATAGCTGAATTAGAAGTACTCCTAGGACTCATCCCTCAACCTTCACCACATTTCACAGAGAATGACCCCTGCTTTATACTCTACTGTCTCTGGTCTGAAAGTGTTACAGACTCAGAAAGCCACAGAATGTCAGAGTTGTAGAGATCAACTAGTTCCACCCAACATGCCTTAAATGGGAAACCTGAGACCCAGGAGAGGAAAATAATATTTGTAACTAAATTATTTATGCTATAATTGATTATATTCTTGTTTAAAATTTTCCCAAAAGCCTAAAGTGACCACCTCTTCAATATTCAGTCAATAAATATTTGTTGAGTGCATGCTTATTCTCAGCTTAGCACTACTGTAGATAGTGAGGTTTCAGGAGTAAACAGGAAACCCCAAAACTTCATTTCTGCGGATTTTACATTATGATGTTTCTAATAGGCAAGATAGCAAAAAGGTAGAGTTTTGTTTTTGCTATTTTAATAACAAAACACCAACCATCATTACCTAAGCCATTACCTAAGCCTAACTCTATCATTTTATTTACATTGGAAAGCATAAGTTCACTTTACTGTCTGTCTTTCCAGTGTGCGAAACTTCCAATATTTTCAAGATGGAAAATAAAATCAAGAGGAACTGCAAACACTTCAATTATACCATTTCATGGAGCAGAAAGGTCGCAGCTTATAGGACTATCACAAAATACTAGGCCACTAGAGCAGAGTAGAAGAAACAAATATTTAAGCAGAAATATACCTCCACTGACCACCTCCATAGGTTTTAAATTGAACAGTTAATTTTAGTAGCTGAGCATTTTAATGGCAGGTAGATGCTAGAAGGAAGAATGATTCTATCGCAATACAAATATATCCCTGTATCCCTTTAAGTAGCACCTTCTCAAATTCTTTTTTATAGATTATCAAATACTTGACAATAGGAAAAACTAAATCTTAATTTTTTTCATGCCATTTAAGAAAATATGACATTACAATAATTAAAATAACACTTAAGGATGTTTTGTTTTACTCTACAGAAAACCAAAATAAAAGACTGGTTCAGCACAAAGTACTTGGCAATCCTATTACGGTGTCTTAGCATTTACAGCAAACATTTTCATCAGCCTACACTGTGATTGCATTCCTATAACCACCAGGCAAGAGGACTTCTTCCTCTTATATTCCCTCAGCATTTGGGGCAGAGGTGTCAAGAGACAAAGTAGGAAGTGCAATGGTAATAGAAAAAAATGGCATAAGGTTGGGAACATGGCACTATCTCCCCTCCCTGGAACATACTGACTCTGAAGGTTATACCAAACATAACTGGTTTTGCATCTTGTCAAAATCAATTTAAGATTCAAAGAAAAGATCTCCCTGCCTCCAAACACCTCACCCCCTAGTACCTAAAATGCACTTTAGAGAGCCATTTCATTGAGTTACCTCTTGCCTTTACCCAGATGCCTCTTTGCAAGTTTAGTCACCTGGAGGAAAAATGCATTTCCCCCCAACCCATCAGAGTAACTGAGTTTATCAGACCACTCTTTCTTATCATGAGAGGGATATAAAGGGAATATTGGAGGTAAGCCCTGACCTCAAGCCTGAATTTTTTTAGAATTTTTTCATGAGTTGGGGAACCCTGAGAGTGCCAGGGCTATACAGTCATCCCCGCCATCCAGCGTCCATTTGCTTCTCTCACCCAGCAGTATCTATAGTCATCCATATTCTTGGTAAACTATATAATCCCAAATATGGATATTCAGCTCTGTTTTCCATGCTTTCATAATCAATTCCTTCACAAGCACTTGAACCAGAGAAACATGCAAACCCTGTGCATGTCCACCTGGGGCTTGAGGTCACATGCCAGAGCACAGAGATGTTTTGAGAGCTGTGTTATGCTGCCATCCTGAAATGGAAGCAAAAAAGTACTAGGGCTGGAATTATGGCAGAGTCTCAGAAAACGTGGGTAGTTACAAGTTTCGTTTTAAATACCACTCACATACCATACCTGTGATGCCCAGTTTTCAATGCAGCAGAACATAAGCCAAAGTGGATTTTGAGTCTGAAAATTAAATAATGGGAACAGCGATATTTTTCTGCCTTAGAGACTTCAAAGTCATCAAGGTTTGTTTTGTTGTTGTTGTTGTTTTGGGGTTTTTTGTATTTTTTTTGTCATTGTCTCACTAAGTGGTCTTATGAAAGCTCTTTCCCCTCTCTGGACCTCAGTGTTACCATTCATAAGATAAGGGGTAAGGACTAAGTAAGCTTGGGGACCCTACAATTCTGACGGTTGCTGGTCTTATGTAGGTTCACCAAATCAAAATTGTGACTCTGTCATTTTATTGATCTTAGCAAATAATTCTGAAATAGTTAATTTAAATATATAACCTACTCTCCCCCTGCAGATCTTCAAAATGTGACTTAAAGCCAAATCAACTCATTCAGGGCTTTGTAGAGCCTGTTTATGAAGTAAAATCTGCAGTGTTCTTATTATCTCCTCCTCAAAATTTTGCCACAACTTCCTACATCTGATAGAATATAGTTCTAACTTTTTAACCCCCCCCTTTAAGTTTATTTCCAATCTTTTAGTGTAATTTTGCTAAACTAGTCTACTCACCCTTCATTATCACTAAAATATCTCTGACTTTTTCTACCTCTGCTCCCATCATCTCCACTATCATGGATTAGTATCTTCATCCTCTTTATCTTATCAAATGTATCATAATAGGTGTAATGTCAGAGCGAAAAGCAGAGTAAGTACCTCTGAAAATCCTCTCCATAAAAACAATGGTAACACTGGCAAATATTGTCACAATTAATTTTTCAGAACTCTGAAAGTTAACAAAAGACTTGCAATAATTTCAGTTACATTTATTTATGAAAAATAGCTGAATCAGAACAGTGAGCTTTGTGGCCCTATGTCTATCCCCATCTACTCAAGTTCATGGTAGCCATGAAAACCAACTGCCTGAAATTATGGTGAAAACCAGTAACCTGGCTGCCACAAGAGGGGTCAGAAAGGAGTTGGAGCTCTCTCAAAGCCCTATTTTCAGAAAATTGTCATTATTTGACCTGTCTTGCAGTTCCCTGGAAAGCCCACTTGCAAGGCTTGTCTTTTTTGACCTGGCTCAGAGCTCTCTGGGTGCATACAAACTTATTTCCAGTGGCATCTGTTGAAAGTAATCACTGGCAACTGTGTAACAATGCAGCTACCTGGGGCAGAGATAACAGTTGAGTGAAACAGCAAGCTTATCAAAAGTGTAAAAGAAAAATCTGGGAAATAAGATGACCAAAAGAGCCTTTTCAACACTTGGACATATTCTTGGGAATCTAAAATTCCATGTACTAGTGTTATTTCAGTAAATGGAAGTGATACCCATTCTGTAATACACACAATAAAATGTTTAAGAGCACTAGCGATGATATACTTCTAACAAGCTAATTTCAAGCTACTTTCAGTACAGTGTCTTTCAGTGAGTGTAAGTGACCTGCATTCTGTAATGCATGTGGTGGAGCATTTAAGAAGCCTAGTAATAAAGATGTTTCTAACAAGCTCAAACAAAGTCCATGTGCATGTGTAGGAGTGTACACATGTCCAGTGATGTGTGTATATCCAAGAAAGACTGGAGAAGGCCCTAAACTCTCATCTTTGACACATTTTCAGGCTATTCAGAAGCAGAAAGTAAAGGCTAAGGCAGAGGTATAAACTGCCTGTTTGAGTGTTGAAGGCATGACCCAACCTAACCAAGAAATTCACTGAACTCCAAGTAGGATGAAAATCAAATAAATTCACACTGGGACATATCATAATCAAACCTACAAAAGACAAAGTCAAGGACAGAAACTTGAAAGCAGCAAGAGAGAAGTAACTCATCATATACAAATCTCTTGAATAAAATTACTAGCTGGTTTCTCACCAGAAACCAAGAAAACCAAAAGGCACTCAGATTACATATTCAAAGTGCTGAAAGAGGAAAAAAAGCCTGTTAAGCATGAATTCTATAACTAAAAAAGCAAAACTATCCTTCAAAAAAAGAATTCATGACATTCTCCAATAAAGAAAAGCTATACGAGTGTGTTGCTAGTGAACTTTCCTTACAAGAAAGTCTAAAAGGGCTGTCATGAGATTAAATGAGATGATGCAGATGTGACATCAGCAAGATGGTGGAATAGAAGGTTCCCAGCTTACTACCACCACACAAACAACAATCTGGTAGCCATCCATAGACAAAAGTGTCTTTGTGGGAGCTTTGAGATCCAGATAGAAGATTTCAAAACCACAGTAAAGCCCAAGACCAAGGATAGCTGCTAAGGCAAGCCCACGCACTGGTGGCAGTCTTGCCAAGCATAGTCCCACATGCAGACAGAAAGCAGCCTCGTTCCCCTATGGACTTGGCTCTAGTAGCACTTGGACATCATCCTACAAGCAGCCCTACTTGCCAAGGGAATCATGAGGAGCCACACACATCTATATCCTTGGTAATAGGCCCATCACACACATACTCAATTATAGATCAGGAAGCAACCTGTGACTTAGCTCCAGGCAAATCTATTACCAGTACAGAGTCAGTGTGCCTGCACAGGGACCTGGTAAGATAAATGCTCATACATGCCCTCAGTGTCAAGCCCACCAAACTTGTTTCTGACTGTGAATCCTAAAGTAGTCCTATGACCCAGCTGCAGTCCTGCTGTCAGTCTTCCTTCCCGGGGACTCATTGATGCCCATGCACCTGGTAGGAGGCCTGCCAAACCCAGTCTAAGCTGTGGACCCTGAAGTTAGTCCTGGCAATGAATGCTGAAGTGACCCTAAGAGTTGGTTAGAGCCCTGCTTTGCTGCAGTCCAAGGGAAGTCCTGCCTACCCACGGAACTGGTGGGCAACACCACTGATCAAGCACTCAGTGGCAGGCCCACTGACCTTGGTTCTGGTTGCATACCATGAAGCAGCCCTATGATTCAGCTCCACCTCCATTCTGCTGTGATACTGGAGACAGTCTTGTCCACCAGGGACCCTGCACAGGGACCTGGTGTAAGCCATATCCATCTACAACAATAACAGGCCCACAGTGTGCAGACTCAACTGTGGTGCCTGAAAAGACCCCATGTCCTGGCCACAGCTCTATTCAACCATGGAGGCAGGAACCCATGATCTGGGGATCTGGCAGGAACTACATCCACTTTTGACCCTGGTAACAGGCCTACCAACAGTGGACTCAATTATAAAGCTAGTAAAAGCCATGTGGCTTGGCTCCCACCCCACTTGATTGTGATAACAGAGGAAGTCCAGAACTCAGCAGGAGAAGGCCTTTACCTGCATAATTGAGTCTGTAAGGACAGGAAGAGGTGTTTATCTCTTCAAATGCACAAAAATCAATACAAGGCTACACAAATGATGAAGAATCAGGCAAACATGACATACCCAAAGGAAACTAACAAAGCTGCAGTAACAAATTCAAAAGAAATTAAAATCTACAAGTTGCCTGACCAAAAAAAAATAATATTTATCTTAAGGAAGCTCAACAAGCTATAGGAGAACACAGATGGACAACTCAACAAAATTAGAAAAACAACACATGAACAAAACAAGAAGTTCAATAAAGTGATAGAAATTATTTTAAAAAATTAAACATCAATTCTGGAGCTGAAAAATACAATCAATGAAAAATTTTTAAAAATGCAATAGAGGGCATCAACACAGATTTGATCAAGCAGAAGAAAGAATCTGAAAACTCCAAGAAGGTCATTTGAAATTATCTAATCAGAGGAGAAAAAGAATGAAAAGGAATTAAGAAAACATATAAGACTTATGGGAGACTATCAAAGCAAATAATATAAGCATTATGGGTGTCCCAGAAGGAAAAGAGAAAGAGAAAGGAGCAAAATGAAATAAGAATGTAATGTACAGCACAGGGAATATAGCCAATATTTTGTAATAATTTTATATGGAGTATAATCTATAAAAATATCAAATTACTATGTTATACACAGGAAACTAATATAATATTGTAAGTCAACTATACTGCAGTTAAATATAAAAAAGAAATAATGGCTGAAAAATTCCCAAATCTGTGGAGAGATATGGACATCCAGGACCACAAAGCTCAAAATCTCCAAAAATATTGAACCCAAGAAAGACTTCATTGAGGCACATTATAATTAAACTGACAAAAATCAAAGACAATGAGAGAATTTTGAAAGCAGTGAAAAAAATAAAATTGCCAAATACAAGGGAATGCCCCGTAAAATTATCAGTAGGGATTATTTGTAATGTATAGAAATATAAAATCACTTTGTTGTATACCTGGAACTAGCATAGTGTTGTAGGTCAATTATACTTCAAAAAACAAGCAGACTCATAGAAAAAGAGATCATATTTCTGGTTACCAGAGGCAGGGGTTGGGGGAAGGGGGAAATTGGATGAAGGTGGTCAAAAGGTACAAACTTCCACTTATAAGATAAATAAGATATAATTATAGTGTACAGCATGATTAATATAATTAACACTGTTCTATGTTATATATGATAGTTAAGAGAGTAAGTCCTGAGTTCTCATCATAAAGAATCTTTTTCTTTCACTTTGCATCTATATGAGATGATGGATGTTCACTAAACTTATTGTGGTAATCATTTCATGATATATGTAAGTAAAATCATTATGCTATACACCTTAAACTTATACAGGGCTGTATGTCAATTATATCTCGATAAGACTAGAAGACGAAAAAGAAGATTATCAATGGGCTTCCCAGCAGAAACCTCACAGCCAGGAGAGAGAAGAGAGAGTTCTTCAAGCTGATATAAAAGGGTGCTAAATAGTAACAAGAAAACATATGTAAGTATAAAACTCATTGGTAGGGCTTCCCTGGTGGTGCAGTGGTTGAGAGTCTGCCTGCCGATGCAGGGGACGCGGGTTCATGCCCCGGTCCAGGAGGATCCCACATGCTGCGGAGTGGCAGAGCCTGTGCGTCCAGAGCCTGTGCTCGGCAATGGGAGAGACCACAGCAGTGAGAGGCCCGCGTACTGCAAAAAAAAAAAAAAAAAAAAAAAACTCATTGATAAAGGAAAGTATATTGTCAAATTCATAATATCCATAGTGTAGTGATGATTTGTAGGTAGTTTCACCTCTAGTATAAAGGTTAAAGGACAAAAGTATTAAAAGGAAATATTGCTACAATAATTTGTGAATGTATACATTTGCATAAAAATAAATAAATTGTGACATCAGAACATAAAATGTGGGGAGAGGAATAAACATGTACAGTTTTTGTATGTGATCAACGTTTAGTTGTTATCAGCTTAAAAAGACTGTTATAACTATAATATGTTTTATGTAAGCCTCATGGTAAATGCAAAGCAAAAGCCTATAGCAGATACACAAAAGATAAAGAGAAAAGATAAAAATATAAAGATAAAGCAGAAGCCTATAGTAGATACACAAAATGTACCACTACAGAAAATCATCAAATCACAAAGGAAGACACCAAGAGAGGAACAAAGGAACTAAACATCAGTCAGAAAACAATTAACAAAATGGCAATAGTAAGTTCTTATCAATCAGTAATTACATTAAATATAATTGGATAAAACTATCCAATCAAAAGACAGAGTTTGGGACAACATAGATGGGCCTTGAGGGCATTATGCTAAGTGAAATACATCAGACAGAGAAAAACAAATACCATATGCTCACACACATAAGTGGAATTTAAAACAAAACCTAACAAAAAATAAGCTTATAGATACAAAGAAAAGATTGGTGGTTGCCAGAGGCAGGGGTAGACAATGGGGAAAATGGGTAAAACGGGGTCAAAAATTATAAACTTCCAATTATAAAATAAATTAGCTCTGGAGATCTAATGTACACCACGGTGACTATAGTTAATAATACTCTTGCATGTTTCAAAGTTGCTGAGAGAATAGATCTTAAAAGTTCTCATCACAAGAAAAAATGTTTTAACAATGTATGGTGTTGTACGTTAACTAGACATATTTTGGTATCATTTTTCAATATCTACAAATATTGAATCTTTATATTGTACACATGAAACTAATATAATGTCACATGTCAATTATATGTCAATTGAAAAAAGAGTGGCTGAATAGAGAAAAAAACAAGAAACAACTATATACTATCTATAAGAGACTCACTTCAGGATTAGGAATACACATAGACTGAAAGTTGAGGGATAGAAAAAGGAATTTCATGAAAATGATAACCAAATGAGAGCAGTAGTTGCTATAGTCATATCAAATAAAGTAGACTTCAAGTAAAAATGTCTCTAGAGACAAAGGTCACTATTTAATCATAAAAGGGTCATTTAAATAGGAAGAATTTAACAGATATGCTTTCAACATCAAAGCACCTAATTTATATAAAACAAACATTGACATATCTAAAGGGAGAAATAGACATCAATACAATAAAATTTGGAGACTTCAATACCCCATTATCAGTAATGAATACATCATCCAGACAGAAAGAAAACAGCAGAAGTCAACAACACTATAAACCAAATGAACCTAAAGAAATATACAGAACATTCCAACCAACAGCAGCAGAATATTCAGTCTTCTATGGAACATTCTCCAGTATAGATCACATGCTAGGACACAAAACAAGTCTTAACAAATCTTAAAAGTTTGAAATCATTTCAAATATGTTTTCCAATCATAGTGCAATGAAACTAGAAATCAATAATAGAAATGGGAAAATTCCCAAAGATTGGAAATTAAACAACACACTCATAAAACCATTTGATCAAAGAAATCAAAAGGGAAGTTAGGTAATATATCAAGAGAAATGAAAATGGTAACACAACATGGTAAAACTTATGAGATTCAGCAAAAGCAGTGCTAAAATGAAAGTTTATAGTGTTGAATGCCTATGTTAAAAAAGAATAGAGGTTTCAAATAAACAACCTAAATTTATACCCCAAGAAACTAAGAAAAGGAACAAGCTATGACCTAAATCAAAAGAAGGAAGGGAATGATAAGGATGAAAGTAGAAATAAATGAAATAGAAAATATTATAGAAAAATAGATCAATTGGCAAAACTAAGAGTTTTTTGAAAAAACAAACACAACTTCAAAATTCCACAGCTAGAATAAGAAAAAAGGACTCAAATAACTGAATTCAGAAATGAAATAAGAGACATAACTGATATCACAAAAATAAAAAGGAACATTAGGGACTATTGTAAATAATTATACACCAAGAAATCAAACAATTAATAAGAAATTGATAAATTCCTAAAAACATACAACCTATCAAGACTGAATCAATAAGAAATAGAAAACCTGAACAGACAAATAATGAATAAGGATATTGAAGCATTAATAAAAAACCTCCCAACAAAAAAAGCACAGGGTCAGATGGCTTTGTTGGTGAATTTTACCAAACATTTAAAGAAGCATCAATTCCAAGCTTTCTCAAACTCTTTGAAAAACTGAAGAAGAGAGAAGCCTTGCAAACATTCTAAGAGGCCAGTATCACCTTGATACCAAAGCCAGACAAAAGCAACAAAGGACAAATAACCTACAAACCAATATTCCTGATGAACATAGATGCAATCACTAATGAAACACTAGCAAACCACATTCAACAGCACATATAAAAGTTCATACACCATGATCAAGTAGGATTATCCCTGGGATGCAAGGTATTTTCAATATAAAGGAATCAATCAGTGATATACACCACATTAACATAATGAAATATAAAAATTACATAATCATCTCAATAGATGTATAAAGAGCATTTGACCAAATCCAACAAAATTTAATAAAAAAAAAAGGCTCAGCAAATTAGATATAGAAGGAACCTACTTCAGTACAATAAAGACTATTTCTCAAAGCTCACATCTAACATCATACTCAATGATGAAAAGCTGGAAACTTTTCCTCTAAGATCCATTAAAAGTCAAGGATGCCCACTCTTGTCACTTTTAGTCAACATAGTTCTAGAAGTTCTATTAGGGAAATTAAGTAAGAAAAATAAAGACATCCAAATTGAAAAGGAAGACACAAAGTTATCTCTGCTTACCCACTACATGATCATATAGTGGAAAATCCTAAAACCTCCACCAAAAAAAAACTTTTATGGGGCTTCCCTGGTGGGGCAGTGGTTGAGAGTCCACCTGCTGATGCAGGGGACATGGGTTCATGCCCAGGTCCAGTAAGATCCTACATGCCGCGGAGCAGCTGGGCCCATGTGCCATGGCCACTGAGCCTGTGCGTCTGGATCCTGTGCTCTGCAATGGGAGAGGCCACAACAGTGAGAGGCCTGCATACCACAAAAAAACAAAAACAAAATTTAAAAAACCCCAAAAAACCTTTATGTACTAAGCCACAAATTCAGTAATGTTGCAGGATACCAAACCAATATAAAACACTCAGTTGCATTTCAATAAAATAACAATGACCTATCTGGAAAAAAATTAAGAAAACTATCCCACTAACAATAGCATCAAAAAGAATAAAGTATAAGGGATAAATTTAACCCAGGAGGTGAACTTCTTATACACTGAAAACTGTAAAATGGTGATAAAATAAATTAAAGAAGACACAAATAGGGCTTCCCTGGTGACGCAGTGGTTGAGAGTCCTCCTGCCAATGCAGGGGACATGGGTTCGTGCCCTGGTCCGGGAGGATCCCACATGCCGCGGAGTGGTTGGGCCCATGAGCCATGGCTGCTGAGCCTGCATGTCCGGAGCCTGTGCTCCACAATGGGAGAAGCCACAGCAGTGAGAGGCCCGCGTACTGGAAACAAACAACAAAAAAAGAAGACACAAATAAATTGAAATGCATCCTTTATTTGTGTTCTGGAAAAAATAATATTGTTAAATTGCCTGTAATACTCAAAACAAATCTCCAGATTTAATCCAATCCCTTTTAAAATTTCAATTACATTTAAGAAAAATAATTCTAAAATTCATTTGGAGCCACAAAAGACCACGGATAGCCAACACAATCTTGTGCAAGAAAAGCAAAGCTAAAGGTATCAGTCTGCTGATATCAAAATATAATAAAAAGACACAATAATCAAAAGAGTATGATGTTGGCCTAAAAACAGACATATATGCAAAAGGAACAGCATAGACAGACCAGAAATAAAGCCATGCATATATAGTTAACTGATTTTTGTCATGAGTGCCAGAATAACAATGGGGAAAAATAGTTTCTTCTTTAACCAGTGTTGGGGAAAACTGGATATCCACATGCAAACTAATGAAATTGGACCCTTATACCATACAGAAAAAAATCAACTCAAAATGGCAAAAAGACTTGATTGTAAGGACTGAGACACTAAAACTCTTAGGAGAAAACGTAGAGAAGATTTTAGACACTGAACTTGGCAAAGATTTTTTAGATATGACACCAAAAGCACAGGCAATGAAAGCAAAAATTAACAAGTGGGACTGTATAAAACAAAGGGCTTCTACATGTGAAAGGAAACAATTAAAAATATAATGGCAATCTGTGGAATGGGAGAAAATATTGAGAAATCATATATCTGGTAAGAGGTTAATATCCAAAATATATAGCAACTCTTATACACAGCAGTGGGAAAGAAAATAACCCAATTTAAAAATGGACATAATATCTGAATTGTCATTTCTCCAAAGAAGGTATACAGATGGTCAGCAGATATATGAAAATGTGCTCAGCTTCACTAGTGATCAGGAACATGCAAATCAAAACCACAATGAAATATTACTTTACACCTCTTAAAATGGTTACTATCAAAAAAGACCCACAAAAGGAATGTAAATTGGTGCAGCCATTATGGAAAACAGTATGGAGGTTCCTCAGAAACTTAAAAATAGAAGCATATGATCTAGCAGTCACACTTCTGGGTATATACAAAGGAATCAAAATCATTATTTTGAAGTGTACTCTCATGTTCATTGCAGCATTATTCACCCTATCCAAAGTAGGGAAGCAACCTGTCTGTCAATGAATGAATAGATAAAGAAAATGTGGTATATATACAGAGTAGAATATTACTCATTCTTTAAAAAAGAGGAACGTCTTATTAACACAACATTGTAAATCAACTATTCTTCAATAAAATATAAAAAAGAGGGAAATCTTGCCATTTGAGACAACATGGATGAAAATGGGAGGCATTACACTGAGTCAAATAATGCATGGTAGTATTTTATATGAAATCTATAAAAAAGTCAAACTCATAGAAAAAGACAGTAGAAAGGTAGTTGCTGGGGCTGGGGAGTGGGGGAAATTAGAAGAGTTTAGTAAAAATTTCCAAACTTTCAGTTATAAGATTAATGAAATCTGAGGAGCTAATACATAACATGACAGTTATACTTGATAAAACTGTCTAAGTTTAAAGTTGATAAAAATGTAGAACTTAAATGTTGTCACTAAAATAATATGTGAGGTGAATATCTTGATCTCAATGTGGGTAATCCTTTCACAATGTATACATATATTGAATCGTCACATTGTACATTTAAATATCTTACAATTTCATTTATCAATTATACCTCAGTAAAACTGAAAAACCCATCAACAACAAAACATTGTACTAGAGGTTCTAAGCAGGGTAATTAAGCAAGCAAAAAAAGAAAAGATAAGAAAAGAAAGTCATCCATATAGGACAAGAATAAGTAAAAATCTCTCTCCTTGTGGATAACATTATCTTGTATGTAGACAATCCCAAAGAATAAAAAATAATTTATTAGAGTAAATAAGATATTCGGCCCAGTTGTAGAATACAATACATATGTGTAAATTTTAATTTTCTTTCTATACACTAGCAATGAAAAACCTGAAAACAATTAGAAAACAATTCATAGATCATCAAGAAGAAGAAATATTTAGATATATATTTAGCAAAAGAATTGTGAGATTTGTACCCCCAAAACTAAAAAAGTCATTGAAAGAAATTAATACCTACATAAGTGAGAAAATATTCCATGATCTTAAATTGCAAAATGTAATACTATCAGAATGGCAATACTCCCAAAATTTATCTACAAATTCAACACAATACTTATCAAAATTCCATTTTTTTAATAAAATGTTAAGCTTATCCTAAAATGAATCTAAAACAATCTTGAGAAAGAATAACAAGGTGAAAGTCTCATACTTTATGATTTCAAAACTTAATACATGCCTATAGTAATAAAGAATGTGTGATGCAGGCATGAAGATACATATATAGATCGACAGATTAGTATTGAGAATAGAAATAATCCTACAATTTTGTGGTAAATTTATTTTCAAAAAGCGTGACAAGACAATTCAATAGAGGAAAAACAGTATTTTCAAAATAATGATGCTAGGACAATTGAATATCCACATTCAAAAGAACACAGTTGAACCTATTCCTTATAACAAATACAAAAATTATTTTAAAATGGATTAAATACTTACATGTAAGAGCTAAAATTATAAAACTCTTATAACAAAAGATAGAAGTAATTTTTTTTTCTTTCTTTTTGCGGTACGCGGGCCTCTCACTGTTGTGGCCTCCCCCGTTGCGGAGCACAGGTTCCAGACGTGCAGGCTCAGCGGCCATGGCTCATGGGCCTAGCCGCTCCGCAGCATGTGGGATCCTCCCGCATTGGGGCACGAACCCGTGTCCCCTGCATCGGCAGGCGGATTCTCAACCACTGCACCACCAGGGAAGCCCAGAAGTAAATCTTTTTCACTTTGTATTAGGAAACAGTTTCTTTCTGTGTGTGTGTTGTTTTCTGTTTGTTTTATTGAGGTATAGTAGAAGTAAAATATTATTTAAATTTCAGGTATACAACATAGTGATTCACAGCTTCCAACAGTTACATTCCCTTTATAATTATTATGAAATGTTGGCTTTATTCCCTGTGTTATACAACACATCCTTGTAGCTTATGTTATACATAGTAGTTTGTAACTATTAATCCCCTATCCTTATCTTGCCCCTTGCCCCTTCCCTCTCCCCACTAGTAACCACTAGTTTGTTCTCTGTATCTGTGTGTCTGTTCCGTTTTTATAGATCCACTAGTTTGTTTTGTTTATTAGATTCTACATATAAGTGATATCATATAGTAATCATCTTCCTCTGATTTATTTCACTAAGCATAACATGCTCCAAGTCCAGTCATATTGTTGCATAAGTAACAGGTTACTTACATATCTCTGCGATTGAAAATAATGCTGCTATGAACAGTGAGGTGCATGTATCTTTTCCAATCAGTGTTTCTGGTCTTTCTCATGGATACCCAGGACTGGAATGAATTGCTGGGTAATATGGTAGTTCTATTTTTAGTTTCTTGAGAAACCTCCATAATGTTTTCCACAGTGGTTGCACCAATTTACATTCTTACCAACAGTGTATGAAGATTCCCTTTTCTCCACATTCTCACCAACATTTGTTATTTGTGTTCTTTTTGATGATAGCCATTCTGACAGGTGTAAGGTAATATCTCATTGGGATTTTAACTTACACTTCTCCGCTGATTAACAAAGTATAGCATCTTTCCATGTGCCTGTTGGCCATCTGTATGTCTTCTTTGGAAAAATGTCTATTCAGGACTTCTGTCAATTTTTTAATTGTTTTATCTTTTTTATGTTGAGTTGATTAGCTGTATATATATCCGGATATTAATTCCTTCTTGGTCACATATAGAAATATCTTCTCCCATTCAGTAGGTTGTCTTTTCATTTAGTCTATGGTTTCCTTTGCTTTTCAAAAGCTTTTAAGTTTAATTATGTCCCATTTGTTTATTTTTGCAGTTATTTCCTTTGCTTTAGGAAAACAATTGGAAAATATATTGGTACAATTTAGGTAAAAGGGTGTTCTGCCTATAATTTCTTCTAGGAGATCTACAGTTTCCAGTATTACATTTCGGTCTTTAATCCATTTTGAGTTAACTTTTGTATATGGTGGTAGGGAATGTTCTAATTTCATTGTTTTACATGTGGCTGTTCAATTTACCAAGCACCACATACTGAAGAGACGGTCTTTTCTCCATTTTATATTCTTCAATCCTTTGTCATAGATGAATTAATTTTAAGTGGATAGGTTTATACCTGGGCTTTCTATTATATTCCATTTTATTTATTTATTTAGTCTTTTATTATATATACATATATATTTTACATCTTTATTGGAGTAAAATTGCTTTACAATGGTGTGTTAGTTTCTGCTTTATAACAAAGTGAATCAGTTATACATATATATACCTTCCCATATCTCTTCCCTCTTGCGTCTCCCTCCCTCCCACCCTCCTTTTCCCAGCCCTCTAGGTGATCACGAAGCACGGAACTGATCTCCCTGTGCTATGTGGCTGCTTCCCACTAGCTATCTATATTACGTTTGGTAGTGTATATATGTCCATGCCACTCTCTCACTTTGTCAGAGCTTACCCTTCCCCCTCCCCATATCCTCAAGTACATTCTCTAGTAGGTCTGTGACGTTATTCCCGTCTTACCCCTAGGTTCTTCATGACATTTTTTCCTTTACATTTCATATGTATGTGTTAGCATACAGTATTTGTTTTTCTCTTTCTGACTTACTTCACTCTGTATGACAGAATCTAGGTCCATCCAACTCACTACAAACAACTCAATTTCGTTTCTCCCTCTGACTGAGTAATATTCCATTGTATATATGTGCCACATCTTCTTTATACATTCATCCAATGATGGACACTTAGGTTGCTTCCATCACTTGGCTATTGTAAATGGAGCTGAAATGAACATTTTGGTACATGACTCTTTTTCAATTACGTTCTTCTCAG
The DNA here is from genome assembly GCF_003031525.2 of Neophocaena asiaeorientalis asiaeorientalis. Taxonomy (NCBI): domain Eukaryota; kingdom Metazoa; phylum Chordata; class Mammalia; order Artiodactyla; family Phocoenidae; genus Neophocaena; species Neophocaena asiaeorientalis. The sequence continues at coordinate 318,326 of NW_020171979.1, forward strand.
GGTATATGCCCAGTAGTGGGATTATGGGTCATATGGTAGTTCTATTTGTAGTTTTCTAAGGAAGCTCCATACTATTCTCCATACTGGCTGTATCAATTTACATTCCCAGCAGCGGTGCAAAAGGGTTCCCTTTTCTCCACACCCTTTCCAGCATTTATGGTTTCTAGATTTTTTGATGATGGCCATTCTGAGTGGTATGAGATAATATCTCATTGTAGTTTTGATTTGCATTTCTCTAATGATTAGTGATGTTGAGCATTCTTTCATGTGTTTGTTGGCAATCTGTATAACTTCTTTGGATAAATGTCTATTTAGGTCTTCTACCCATTTATTGATTGGGTTGTTTGCTTTTTTTGTTATTGAGCTGCATGAGATGCTTCTAAATTTTGGACATTAATCCTTTGTCAGTTGCTTCATTTGCAAATATTTTCTCCCATTCTGAGGGTTGTCTTTTGGTCTGGTTTATGGTCTCCTTTGCTGTGCAAAAGCTTTTAAATTTCATTAGGTCCCATTTGTTTATTTTTGTTTTTATTTCCATTTCTCTAGGAGGTGGGTCAAAAAGGATCTTGCTGTGATTTATGTCATAGAGTGTTCTGCCTATGTTTTCCTCTAAGAGTTTGATAGTTTCTGGCCTTACATTTAGATCTTTAATACAGTTTGAGCTTATTTTAATGTATGTTGTTAAGGAGTGTTGTAATCTTATACTTCTACATGTACTTATCCAGTTTTCCTATCACCACTTATTGAAGAGGCTATCTTTTCTCCACTGTATATTCTTGCCTCCTTTATCAAAGATAAGGTGACTATATGTGCATGGGTTTGTCTCCTGGCTTTTGATCCTGTTCCATTGACCTATATTTCTGTTTTTGTGCCAGTACCATATTGTCGTGATTACTGTAGCTTTGTAGTATAGTTTGAAGTCAGAGAGCCTGATTCCTCCAGCTCCATTTTTCATTCTCAAGATTGCTTTTGCTATTCAGTGTCTTTTGTGTTTCCATACAAATTGTGAAAGTTTTTGTTCTAGTTCTGTGAAAAATGCCAGTGGTAGTTTGATAGGGATTGCATTGAATCTGTAGATTGCTTTGGGTAGTAGAGTCATTTCCACAATATTGATTCTTCCAATCCAAGAATATGGTATATATCTCCATCTCTTTGTATCATCTTTAATTTCTTTCATCAGTTTCTTATAGGTTTCTGCATACAGGTCTTTTTTCTCCTTAGGTAGGTTTATTCCTAGATATTGTATTCTTTTTGTTGCAATGGTAAATGGGAGTGTTTTCTTGATTTCACTTTCAGATTTTTCATCATGAGTGTATAAGAATGCCAGAGATTTCTGTTCAATACTTGTGTATCCTGCTACTTTACCAAATTCATTGATTAGCTCTAGTAGTTTTCTGGTAGCATCTTTAGGATTCTCTATGTATAGTATCATGTCATCTGCAAACAGTGACAGTTTTACTTCTTCTTTTCTGATTTGGATTCCTCTTATTTCCTTTTCTTCTCTGATTGCTGTGGCTAAAACTTCCAAAACTATGTTGAATAAGAGTGGTGCGAGTGGGCAACCTTGTCTTGTCTTCCTGATCTTAGTGGAAATGCTTTCAGTTTTTCACCATTGAGGATGATGTTAGCTGTGGGTTTGTCATATACGGCCTTTATTAGGTTGAGGAACGTTCCCTCTATGCCTACTTTCTGGAGGGCTTTTACCATAAATAGGTGTTGAATTTTGTCAAAAGCTTTCTCTGCATCTATTTAGATGATCATATGTTTTTTCTCCTTCAATTTCTTAATATGGTGTATTACAGTGATTGATTTGTGTATACTGAAGAATTGTTGCATTCCTGGGATAAACCCCACTTGATCATGGTGTATGATCCTTTTAAAGTGCTCTTGGATTCTGTTTGCTAGTATTTTATTGAGGATTTTTGCATCTATGTTCATCAGTGGTATTGGCCTGTAGTTTTCTTTCTTTGTGACATCTTTATCTGGCTTTGGTATCAGGGTGATGGTGGCCTTTTAGAATGAATTTGGGAGTATTCCTCCATCTGTTATATTTTGTAAGTGTTTGAGAAGGAGAGGTGTTAGATCTTCTCTAAATCTTTGATAGAATTCTCCTGTGGAGCCATCTAGTCCTGGGCTTTAGTTTGTTGGATGATTTTTAATCACAGTTTCAATTTCAGTGCTTGTGATTGATCTGTTCATATTTTCAATTTCTTCCTCGTTCAGTCTCAGAAGGTTGTGCATTTCTAAGAATTTGTCCATTTCTTCCAGGTTGTCCATTTTATTGGCATATAGTTGCTTGTAGTAATCTGTCATGTTCCTTTGTATTTCTGTACTGTCATAGTTACTTCTCCTTTTTCATTTCTATTGATTTGAGTCTTCTCCCTTTTTTTCTTGATGCATCTGGCTAATGGTTTATCAATTTGGTTTATCTTCTCAAAGAACTAGTTTTTAGTTTTACTGATCTTTGCTAACATTTGCTTCATTTTTTTTCATTTATTTCTGATCTGATCTTTATGATTTCTTTCCTTCTGCTAACTTTGGGGTTTTTTTTTTTTTTTTGGTTTTCTTTCTCTAACTGCTTTAGGCATAAGATTAGGTTGTTTATTTGCGATGTTTCTTGTTTCTTAAGGTAGGATTGTATAGCTGTAAACTTCTCTCTTAGAACTGCTTTTGTTGCACCCCATAGGTTTTGGGTTGTCGTGTTTTCATTGACATTTTTTCTACATGTTTTTTGATATCCTCTTTGATTTCTTCAGTGATCTCTTGGCTATTAAATAGTGTATTGTTTAGCCTCCATGTGTTTTTATTTTTCAGAGATCTTTTCCTGTAATTGATATCTAGCCTCATAGCATTGTGGTCAGAAAAGATTCTTGATATGATTTCAATTTCCTTAAATTTACCAAGGCTTGATTTGTATCCAAGATATGATCTATCCTGGAGAATGTTCCATGAGCACTTGAGAAGAATGCATGTTCTGTTGTTTTTGGATGGAATGTTTTATAAATATCAATTAAGTCCATCTTGTTTAATGTATCATTGAAAGCTGTGTTTCCATATTTATTTTCATTTTAGATGATCTGTCCATTGCTGAAAGTGGGGTGTTAAAGTGCCCTACTATGATTGTGTTACTGTCGATTTCCCCTTTTATGGCTGTTAGCATTTGCCTCATATACTGAGGTGCTCCTGTGTTTTCTGCATCAGTATTTACAACTGTTATATCTTCTTCTTGGATTGATCCCTTGATCATTATGTAGTGTCCTTCTTTGTCTCTTGTAATTTTCTTTGTTTTAAAGTCTATTTTGTCTGATATGAGGATTGCTGCCTCAGCTTTCTGTTGATTTCCATTTGCATGGGATACCTTTTTCCATCCCCTCACTTTCAGTCTGTATGTGTTCCTAGGTCTGAAGTGGGTGCCTTGTAGACAGCATATATATGGGTCTTGTTTTTGTATCCATTCAGCCAGTCTGTGTCTTTTGGTTGGAGCATTAATCCATTAACATTTAAGGTAATTATCGATATGTATGTTCCGATTTCCATTTTCTTAATTGTTTGGGGTTTGTTATTTTCAGTCTTTTCCTTCTCTTGTGTTTCCTGCCTAGAGAAGTTCCCTTGGCATTTGTTCTAAAGCTAGTTTGGAGGTGCTGAATTCTCTTAGCTTATGCCTGTGTGTAAAGGTTTTAATTTCTCCGTCAAATCTGAATGAGATCCTTGCTGGCTAGAGTTATGTTGATTGTAGGTTTTTGTCCTTCATCACTTTAAATATGTTCTGCCACCTCCTTCGGTCTTGCAGAGTTTCTGCTGAAAGATCAGCTGTTAACCTTATGGGGATTCCCTTGTGTGTTATTCGTTGTTTTTCCCTTGCTGTTTTTCTTTTTACACCTTTATTGGAGTATAATTGCTTTACAATAGTGTGTTAGTTTCCACTTTATAACAAAGTGAATCAGTTATACATATACATATGTTCCGATATCTCCTCCCTCTTGTATTTAATTTTTGATATTTTCACTAATATGTGTCTTCAAGTGTTTCTCCTTAGATTTATCCTGTATGGGAGTCTCTGTTCTTCCTGGACTGATTAACTCTTTCCTTTCCCATATTAAGGAAGTTTTCATCTATAACCTCTTCCAATATTTTCTCAGTCCTTTTCTTTTTCTCTTCTTCTTCTGGGACCCCTGTAATTCGAATGCTGGTGTGATTAATGTTGTCTCAGAGACCTCTGAGACTGTCCTCAATTCTCTTCATTCTTCTTTCTTTATTCTTCTCTACAGTAGTTATTTCCCCTATTTTATCTTCCAGGTCACTTATCCATTCTCTGTGTCGGTTATTCTGCTATTGATCCCTCCTAAAGAATTTTTAATTTCATTTATTGTGTTGTTCATCACTGTTTGTTCGCTGTTTAATTCTTCTAGGTTCTTGTTAAACGTTTCTTGTATTTTCTCCATTCTATTTCCAAGATTTTGGATTATTTTTACTATCATTTTTCTGATTTTGTTTTCAGGTAGACTGCCTATTTCTTCTTCATTTGTTAGATCTGGTGGGTTTTTGACTTGCTCTTTCATCTGCTATGTGTTTCTCTGTCTTCTCATTTTGCTTAACTTACCGTGTTTGGGGTCTCCTTTTTGCTGGCTGCAGGTTTGTAATTCCCGTTGTAATTCCTGTTTTTGGTGTCTATCCTGAGGGGCTAAAGTTTGTTCAGTGGGTTGTGTAGACTTCCTGGTGGAGGGGATAGTGACCTATGCTTGCACACAGGCTTCTTGGTGGCTGCAGCAGCAGCCTTAGTGTCTCATGCCCGTCTCTGGGGTCTGCGTTGATAGCCGCGGCTCGCGCCTATCTCTGGAGTGCCTTTAAGGGGTGCTCTTAATCCCGTCTCCTCACGCACCAGGAAACAGACAGGCAAGAAAACGTCTCTTGCCTCTATGGCAGCTCCAGACTTTTTCCCGGACTCCCTCCCAGCTAGCTGTGGCACACGAGCCCCTTCAGGCTGTGTTCACGCAGCCAACCCCAGTCCTCTCCCTACATCCGACCAAAGCCTCAGCTCCCAGCCCCCCGCCTGCCCCAGCGGATGAGCAGATAAGCCTCTCGGGCTGGTGAGTGCCGGTCGACATCGATACTCTGTGCTGGAATCTCTCCACTTTGCCCTCTGCACCCCTGTTGCTGCGCTCCCCTCTGCGGCTCTGAAGCTTTCCCCACTCCGCCACCCAAAGTCTCTGCCCACGAAGGGGCTTCTAGTGTGTGGAAACCTTTCCTCCTTCACAGCTCCCTCCCATTGGTGTAGGTCCCATCCCTATTCTTTTGTCTCTGTTTTTCTTTTTTCTTTTGCCCTACCCAGGTACTTGGGGACTTTCTTGCCTTTTGGGAGGTCTGAGGTCTTCTGCCAGCATTCAGTAGGTGTTCTGTAGGAGTTGTTCTACACATAGATGTATTTCTGATGTATCTGTGGGTAGGATGGTGATATCCACATCTTACTCTTCCACCATCTTGAATCTCCTCTTCATCCATTAACTTTTAATCTACGTGTTTTTATATTAGGAGTGGATATCTTGTAGACAATCAATGTATAGGTCGACTCTGTTTTTTGACCCACTCTGACAATCTCTGTCTTTTAAGTGATACATTTACCATACTGGCATTCAAATTGACTGTTTACATACTGGATTAAATATCTACCATATTTGTTATGTTTTTTTTCCCCTGATTCTTTGTTTTTACTTTTGTCTCCACTCTTTTTCTACTTTCTGTGGTTTTATTATTTATTTTTTAAAAACTTTTTGTTGGAATATAGTTGATTTACAACGTTGTGTTAGTTTCAAGTGTAGAACAAAGTGAATCTGTTACACGTATACGTATATCCAATCTTTTTTAGATTCTTTTCCCATGGAGGCCATTACAGAGTATTGAGTAGAGTTAACTGTGCTATATAGTAGGTATTTATTAGTTATATATTTTACACAGTAGTGTGTATATGTCAATCTCAACCTCCCAATTTATTCCTGCCCCCCTTACCCCTGGTAAACATAAGTTTGTTTTCTACATCTGTAACTCTACTTCTGTTTTGTAGATAACTTCATTTGTACCCATCTTTTTACATTCCACATATAAGTGATATCATATGATATTTGTCTTTCTCTGTTTGGCTTACTTCACTCAATATGCCAATCTCTAGGTCCATTCATGTGGCTGCAAATGACATTATTTCATTCTTTTTATTGGCTTATGCCTTTTGATTGGAGCATTTTTAGTCTATTTACATTTAAAGTGATTATTGATTGGTATGTACTTATTACCACTGTCCACATGGTAGAAAGAGCTCCCAGAAGTGACTGTCACCAATGTCTATGTCCTCAGGGTGAGCTACAGTGGCCTCTGGCCTCTCCCAGAGACTCTCCAAGATCATCAGATAAGTCTGACAGACCCAGGCTTCTATCAAATTACTGCTTCTACCCTGGGTCTCAGAGTCTATGAGATTTTGTGTGTACCCTTTAAAAATAAAGTTTCTATTTTTCCCAGGCCTCTGGGACTCCTGAAATTAATCCCATCTGTCCTTCAAAGCCAAATGTTCTGGGGGCTCATTTTCCTGGTGCAGGACCACCAGGCTGGGTAGCCCAATGCGGGGCTTGGATCTCTCACTTCTAATTATTCTCCCCTTTGTGGGTCACACACTGGGGGTATGGGATTTGATTATATCAGGACTCCATGCCCCCTACCCATCTCATTGTGGTTCCTTCTTTATATCTTTAGTTGTAGAACATCTTTTCTGTTAGGTTCCCATCTTTTTCATTGATGATTTTTCTGTAGATAGTTGTGATTTTGGTGTGCCTATGAGAAGAGATGAGCTCAGTGTCTTTCTACTCCATCATCTTGGCCAACCCCCTGATGATTGTGGGCTCTTAAGACAACTTGTGTATCTGTTATATCTTTATATCTGAATTTTACTGCTGCTTTTATCTTTTTAGTTTAACTTTTATTTTTATCTGAAAAGGAATCTTCTCTGTCCACAACCCTGCTCCCAAGTCATCCATTCTCTGAACTTCAGGCAATAATTTCTTAAATATGACACCAAAAACACAAGAAGCAAAAAAAAAAAAAATAGAATAGATAAATTGTACTTCATTAAAATTGTTTGGGCTTTGAAGTATGGTAACAAGAAATTGAAAATGCAATCTAAATAATGGGGGAAAATATTTGCAAATTATATATCTGAGAAATGATTAGTATACCAAATGTTTAAATAACTTTTACAACTCAACAATAAAATATTTAATAACCCACTTAAAATGGGAAAATTATTTAAATAGACATTTATCCAAAGATGATATATAAATGACCAGTAAGCATATGAAAATAAACTCAATATCACTAGTCATTTTGAAATGCAAATCAAAATCACAAGATATTACTTAATATCCACTATAATAAAAAAAAGATAATAACAAATGTCTGAAAGGCAGTGAAGATATCAGAACCTTCATACATTACTGGTAGAAATGTAAAATGCTGCAGCCACTTTGGAAAACAATTTGACAGTTCCTCTAGAAGTCACACATATAGTTATCATACAAACAAGGAATTCCACTCCTAGATATCTACCAAAGAGAATTGAAAATATATGCCCACACAAATATTTGTACATGAATGTTCATTTCAACTTTTTTCATAATAATCAAAAAGTGGAAACAACCCAAATGGGATATCCATACAGTGGAATACTATTTGACCATATAAAGGAATGAAATATGATAAATACTATGAGACATAAATGAACTTCAGAATCAGTATGCCTAATGAAAAGAGCCAGACTATGTATTATATGAGTCCAGTTATATGAAATATCTGGAAGAGGCAAATCTATTGAGACAAAAATCACATTTGTGGCTTCTAGGGCCTGGGTATATGAGGAGATGTGGAATGGATGCTAATGGATATGGAGTTTCTTTTTGGAGTAATGAAATATTTCTGGAATTAGATAGTGGAGATTGTTGCACAATTTTGCCAGAATACTAAAACCACTAAAATGTAAATGTGAAATTGTAAACTGTAGTTTTATTTATAAAATAATTGATTTTTTGTCAGAATCACTAAGCTCTGTTTGGCTCTCCCTCACATTAATTTCCTGCATAAATATTTTGTGAGCATCTACTAAATGTCTGACAGTGTACTAGACCTTGAGATTGCTGACTCTAGGTGGATTTGAGCATCCACACAAATTCTTATAATATTCTGCAGTGGATACTGCTTATTGACACAGGGCCTTATCTGCTAGGTTGATTTTTGGTTGGTATGATAAGCCACAGATTTCCTGACTAAGACGTCTACAGGAGAAATTAACAATTGGGTGGCCTTTTCAGAGTACAGGCTCATCTAGCATTCAGAAAATAGGAGCATATTTCTGTAACTTTATAAAAGTACTTAACTACATCAAAGACTTTCCCTCAGTTTTGCTACACAAAATAAATCTCTTTTTGTTTATCACTTTACAGTTCACAAAATGCTTTCTTAGATGTTTTCCCATGTAAGCCTCAAAAAATAAAAAAAAAAAAACCTATGTTGTCAGCATAACAGTGATTATTCCATTCACATGATGAAACCAAGAATCTGAGAAGCTAAGGAACTGAGATAAAGTTATCACTTTACTTGCTAGTAGCAGAACTGGCACTACAATCCAGGTTTTCTGATTCCAAAATTATCATTCTTTTCTCTATACAAGTAACTCATTTTTTTTAATTTCATAAACTAGTGCATACAAAAAAGTGGTCATTGGCATAGGCTTGCTCATATTTTATTTTGTCAAATTATGAGGTTAGTAAACAACAGTAAACAATAACCACCCACAATTAGGAAGAACATAAGCAGATAAGACAGAGGTCTTTAAGTTAAATGCTTTTAATTTTATAAAACACTTGCCACATTCTCCCAATTTTCTCATTTTGCTTTAGTTTGATAAAATCTTCCTCATGGGAAGTACTGTCCAAATACTTCTGAAAGACAGCTAGTTTCATGTTTGAGGAAGACTTGCCATGTATTTCATTGATAGAATAATGAATTAAGCTCCTTTATTTCCAATGTCATCCTGAACTCAGGTAGCAATAATATTCACATCTTCTCCAATAAAATACCTTGTTGTGGCCAAACATGATCATTCTTGTTTTCAGGTAAAAAAAAAGCATATTTTAAGTGAAGCAAAGTTAACATACAAAACTTCATAAACTAAAAGAATAAATTGCTACCAATTAGGCACAAATTATTCTTCCTGCCACTCCCTGGAGGTTTCACAATAGTTGAGAATGTCCAAGACACATGTTTATCTTGTATGCTATACGTAAAACATGATTACTTTTGCTTCCTTCTCAACTGCATTTTGGGACATTTTAGATTATGGTTACATTTACAAGGTACCAAGACATCTGTAAGAAATGAAAACTCTTTAGTTCATCGTTCAGTTGATTTAACTTCATGATCCTCAATATCTGGATGACTGCAAACATCTGGGTGATTGAAATTATCACAATCTATAAAATGTGTCTGTGGTTAACAACATTGATGAATGAAATCATGCTGTGATATTGATTTAAGGTTGAACTCAATAACTGCTAGATAAATGTTGGCTTGCTGGTAGGTTAAATGGTTGGATGGATGAATAGATGGAAGGATGGAGAGATAAGTGAATGGGAGAATAAATATCATTTCAGTACGTATTGTGTAAATACAATTTAATGTTTAAAACATTAATAATGATACTATGTTGCTCAGGTTCTATAATTCATATTATTTTATATTGTTTTACTTTTACCCACAAATGCTCCATTTATCCAGTTGTTAACAGTTTCCATGTAAGTAAAGTTGCTAGGTAGTGATACTTAGCACCTTAAGCACTGTATTAGTTTTCTATGTTTGGAGTGCAAATTACCACAGACCGTGTGGCTTAAAACAACAGAAATTTATTTTCTCACAGTTCTGGAGCTCACAAGCCCAAAATCAGTGTTGGCAGAGCTGCTGCATTTTTTTTCCAGGGATCTGGGGAGAATCCATTCCATGTCTCTCTCCTAGCTGCTGGTGGTTGCCAGCAATTCTTGGCATTCCTTGGCTTCCTCTACATTACTCCAATCTCTGACTCCATCTTCATATTACCTTCTCCTCTATGTGTCTGTATCTTATCCTCTTCTATCTTATAAGGATACTTTTTGTTGGATTTTGAGCCCATCCAGATAATCCAGGATGACTTCCTCATCTCAAAATCTTTAACTTAATTACATGTACAATACCTCGTTTACCAAATGAGGTAAAATCTACAGGTTCTGAGAATTAAGACATAGACATATTTGGGGGGGCACCATTCAACCCACTTCAAATACCAAAAAATTTTAAGCAGGGCTTTTTCTAAAGACTGTTATGTATCTGCTTTATTAAATAGAGGATAGTTAACTTAAGAGTATCCTAATTGCTCAGGTACTTTACTGTGTAGTTCAAATATACAGGGAAATTCTCATGAGGTATGTAGGGCTGTTTGCTCCTATACTGAGTGCTTCTGAACTAAAATTGCTTCTTTAATTCTTGTGGGTTTTTTTTTCAGGTGTTTCTGTCCCTTCTCTTTTTGTCAGCTGTAATATATTGATCCTGTATTTGTATTGATTCTTCATTCCCTATTCTAATTTAATGCTTCTAATATTCTGTAATAACAAGGCTTGCTAGAAGTATTTGTAAAACAGGAATCAGTGGTTTGTAATTATTTAAATATTGTAAAATGCTGGGTAAAACAAAAATGTATAAATTCTAGCTAATGTAAATATAACATTTAGTTTCAACAATATGAAAAGACCTGACATGATAATATTTCATGTTTAAGACATAGCTTTGAGTGTGAAAAACCCACAGTATAATTTGGTTATCTGTAAGATAGCACAATACTTTAATACATTAAGAAATATACATTTCCCACAATTAGGATGGTACCATTCTTATTCTAACCCACATTGGTCAGATGAGATTTGGATGTCACATTTTATGACATACTTAAATGAACTCAAGTAACCAGAGGAAGGTGGCTAATGCATGGAGAGGCTGAAAGCTTGGCTAATGAAGAATATATGATGAAATCAATGATGAATAGTGAAA
>NW_020171979.1:329495-354678 GCF_003031525.2 Neophocaena asiaeorientalis asiaeorientalis
CTAATGATGATGAACTGAAAACTGATTCTAGACAAGGGAAGGAAGAGCGTTCTTGCTATCTTTATGTAGAATAATGGCTGTCACGTATAAGAGTGCAGGAAGCTAATCCTTTAATGTAATAGAAGAAATAAATAGGACCAATAAATGGAAGATAGGTGGAAGTGGACTTCCATTTATAATATAGAACATATGAGCAGTTCTTAAGCACTGGGACAGGTTGCTTATGAAAGTATAATTTTCCCATCTCTGAAAAAGATTGAACTGAGATTGACTTTTATTTACTTTATGAGATAGAAAATATGCTGAAGAAGTTTCTTGCTATGGAAAAAATTACATCTATAATTAGAATGTCAGGTCTGTGAAGATTCTTTATTAATAGGTTCCCTTTTGAGTAAGGTGAAATATGCATCTAAATGCCAGGGAGAGAGCCCTGAGGCCATGGTCATTGGCTTTCTAACCCTTTAATGCATATGTCTCGTTTTCTTTCTATGTTTGTTTTTCTTTTCCTATTCACTCTATTCCCTCATCCATTCTATGCCTTAAGTCACTAAGGGCTTTGATCTGTAAACTTCAAGAGTAAATAAGACACTGAGACTTGACAGAGAGATTATTATCACCCTAATTGATCTAGCTCTATTCCTTTAACTACTAACTGTATGATCTTAAGCAATTTCCCAAACTTGGTTTGCATTTTAGTTTCCCCACAGTGTAAAATAATTTAAATAACACTTAAACTTTTCTGTTGTTGAGACAGTGTGAGGGTATGTGCACATGTATGTGTGTGTATAAGAAAGACATCAAAATCAGCACCCAAGGGCAAGGCATTATTAGTGAGCTCACTCTCTTAGACATGAGTAAAGTTTGGCAGTTTAAATAAGTTTTTTCATGGGAATCCCTCCACAGGTGTGTGTATATGTGTAGTGGGGGTGAGAGAATGGACTTAACTCATTCATTACTATCCCTAACTTTCCAGAAACTGTCTCCATTGAAAATGAAAAGTATTTTATTTTCCCTGAGCCAGAAATATTTTCTAGAGAAAAAAAATATTTATTTACTTAAATAAATATTTATTCTAGAAATAAAATATCATGTTGGGGACTGGAAAACAATCCCATCCTCAAAAGCATTGCCAGCATGTCTTTGTAGCTGCTCAGGGAAGGATTCCATGAGCATGATACAATGACAGATATTTTAAACAAAAACAAACAAAAAATCCCCACTATGGACCCTGGACTACCTGAAGAACCACAGAATACAGCTATTGGCCCCCTCTGCTGGTGAGCTGCAAAGGATTAGTGAAGAAATGGTGGCATCATTCACCATAAAAAGAAATGGTAGCTCTAGAGTGTTGGCAGCTAAACATTATGTAAGGCTCTGTGAGTAATCATGAGGAGGATAAGTGGCACTTTTCAGGAGCTTTGAGCAATTGAAGACCCATTTAAGTTAAACATTGACACATAATCCCACACACATCCAGCTAATTCTGTCTTGGACAAAGATATATTATAAACAAACAAACATAAAATAATAAAAAGCTGAAGTCTTCAAGCCTCACCCTACAGACTGTAGAAAGCTATGATATTAGTGTTTAATTTCAGGGTATTTGAAACTGTTACCTAACAATGCTGGTGAAGAAATACTACAGAGAAAATCTATAATGGTATTAAAAGGAAATCTAGAAAACACCACAAATTTTCTAATTCCTTTGAGATTCCACCGAAAATGCAGGGCTTGGCTTATCAATGGATATGAAAAACATTCCATATCCATTGATATGGAATATCCAGAGTTCTCTCTGATAATATATCATGCCAAGAACAAAAATATCTGTTATCCTAGTCCTGTATGATCTAGGACATGTAGAATATCTAGAGTATCAGAGCTGATACTCCGAAGGCATCACTGTTTCTGGAATCTATTAAGTATGCATTAATCATTGAAGAAATGCCAGTGAAGGGGAGAACTAGGATTCATTTACTCAGAAACAGCTGGGAACTAAGAACTTGTATTCTCACTTCTAGAATTAACTTCATTCCATAAAAGAGACCTTGAATGGGGCATGTAGTCACTTGTTAGCTTTTATATTTGCTCATTATCAATAAACACCCTTCAATTCATTTGCACTTCAGAGACTACCATCTTTGTTTAGAATTCGTAAAGTTTTGAATTTTTCTCAATACTCCTAGGTCATGATTGTCAATTTATAGATAAGTCTAGTAAGGAGAAGCAAGGTTATTTGGTTTTTCCTGGATGGTAATATAGATATGATGATGATTATGATGATGATAGTGTATAATATTTATTAATATATTTCCTTAGATTATGTATATGTATTATTTCATTAAATCATCACATGGCCCTGTGAGATATAGCACCTATGATTATAACCATTTCATGTATAAGAAAATTGAGGTTAAAAACGGTTAAGTAGTTTTCCCCAGGTTACACAACTATTAAATTGCAGAGTTGGAATTAAGATTCCAGGCAGTCTGACTCCCACAAGCTGTAGAGCCTCCTTAGTTACTGCTAATAATTGAATGAACCATGACCTGAGAACAAGTTCCTAAGTGCAATGCTAATGTTCTTTTCATTCTTTTATGACCCACTAAAGAAGGCGCTTTGCACCATCAAAGAAACTGAAAGACTACACTTTTAAGGGTGATGGTCAAAAGAATTGTGTCTTTGTGGAAATAGGTAGATAGTTGAAGCTGCAGCCAGCAAAATTTGCTTATAGACCTGAGTACTCAGAACTATGCTTGTAAGCCAAGAGAAAGCCCAACAGCTGAGTCTGTATGAAACAAAATTTGAAGCCCCAAATACAAATTGACAAACACAAAGAATTATCATTTGCTATTGTTGGAGGAGGCTGGAGTTAGCACACCCCCTTTACAAGTTGGTTTCTCTATGTCTCAACTCATAATCACTTGAGCGGTTGTTTCCATAGACACCCACACTTCAGTTTCCCAGCTTAACCACATTCAAACAAGAATGCAGGCTTTGGTTGCAACAGCTGTGAACTGTTTTACCACGTGTCTAACAGGCATGGCTTATCTACTTTCCTCTATGTGCTCAACAGGACAGGGTGGTTCAAAAACAGTAATAAAAAATTACCTGAAAAACCCTTAGAAGTTTCAAAGCTGAAGAAACATATTTTGATCTATAAGAAAGGAGGCAAAATCAGAAAAGAAAGGAGGAGAAACTTTTTTCTGCCTTTTGCTTTTGGGAACAGGTGTGGGGCAATAGTGGCTGGTGCTAGGCTGTTTCACAAGTGCAAAATGAGAGCACATGCCTTCCTTCTCTGTCTGAAACAGAGCTGTGGGTCCCTGGGGACCCACGGGGAAGGTGGTGGGGTGTGGAAATCTGTATGGGCACTGAAAAATACTTGAAAAATAAGCTAATAATATTCACAGCCCACTTGGCTGTGTTTAATTTTGAACGTGTACTAACAATCAAAGAAAAAAATTGAATTAAATTATATTTAAAAGCACTTACCTGCTGAGAGTCTGGGGAAATAATATTGTAGTGGAAGTTTCCATAGAGAGAAAAAATATATAAGAATCATCTCTGAAATGTATTCTTTTGAAAAACATAAATAGTAAATTTATCAATTGGCCTAGAAACTTCAGGTATAGACATGCTAAAAGAGTGTACATGCATATACACACACAAACACACATACATTGTTGTATGAAGCCTTTGTGTACACTCAGTACACAAAGCTTGCTGGCTTGTGCACATCAATGTAACTAATCAGACAAATATTCTGTGCTTAGATGAAACCTGGTCACAAAAAGGGCATGATGAGGAATTCTAAGTCTTAAAATAGTGATAAAAAACAATTTCAACTCATATAATCATCCCAAAACCCCTATGATATAGATTCTATTGCTACATTATGTGAATGAAGAAACTGAAGTACAAAAGTATTAAGTGACTTGACAGAAATCATTTTGCTATTAAGAGGCCGAGCAAGGATTTTACCTCAGGCAGTCTGGTACCAAAATCTATATTCTTAACCTTTGTAGTTAGCAAGTGGAAAGAAGTGCTCAGAGTCTAGCAGGAAAAAGTGGGTGCTGACCCACCTCCACTCTTTTCCTCTTCTACGCATCCAGATCTTTTGTGAGTTACTATTCTGTATCAGTG
Organism: Neophocaena asiaeorientalis asiaeorientalis; assembly: GCF_003031525.2. NCBI lineage: Eukaryota > Metazoa > Chordata > Mammalia > Artiodactyla > Phocoenidae > Neophocaena > Neophocaena asiaeorientalis. The sequence continues at coordinate 333,639 of NW_020171979.1, forward strand.
GGTGAATGGGTGGGAATTTAAGTGGTAGAGATATTTTAGACAGGCAGGGATGTGTGGCTTAAAAAGTCATTGCTATTTGATGCAAAATGAACTCTTTGTAATGAACTCAACAGAGACTCTTCCTCCCCCTTAGCCTCTTACTGTTAAAATAGAGCATCATCCGGATCTTGCCTTAGATTACATTTCCTTAAAAAGAAAAAAGACACTTTCAGAATGACCTTTGGATGACAATATTTCAACTGAATCTTCAAGGCTCAAGGTTCTCTTACCCTTCTCTATTATTTCCTCAGTCATAAAGGTAAATAACTTGGTCATCCAGCATCTTCTGTTGCAATTTTCTGGAACTGAGTGTTTACTCTAATATTCATATCCATGGGTGAGCTATATGAATATTATAGTAAATAATATACATAAAGAGTGCTTTAATCGTTAAAGCACTAAAAATCGTTAATCTCTAAAAAATGACATAACTTTTCACTTGTAAGTAAAACTTTTGACAAGCAGAAGTTTTTCACCTTTCTTCAGATTCCACTTCCAGATAAATTTAATCTCACTGAGTAGAAACTGGGCCATTTGAGATGTGTGAACTAGGACAACAATGTTTTCCTTTGAATATCTACCTATACAGATAGAGTAAAATCATGGATTAGACAAAGGAATTACAAGGCTCCAAAGACAGGCAATTCTGATAATCCTCTCTCTCATGTTAATTACAGATACTATGTGCAGATAGTTAAAGTTGGCTTTGTCTAAGGGCCAAATATATTATTTATTCCTTGTTTATGTTATTTTATTTTATTTCAAGGAGTAGAGATAACTGAGAAAGTATTCAGACGTTGCTAGTTTTTACATAATCATGAAATTTGATTTTGGGCCTGAGAGAGGAGGACAGAGTGAGAATTTTAAAGGTAGTATGATCTAACAGTTGGTTAAACAAAAGAGCTCAATAATAGGCATGTCCAAGTCAATAGAGCTGAACCATGGCTTTAGTATAGGGGGCAAAGGAACATCTCTGGTATTAATGCAAAGTCTTTCCATCATTTTTTCTGGGTGCAGTCCTGGACCTGCTATAAGTGATATGGGAATAAATGAGTTATGATCCTGGTTGAGCAGATTTAAGAGCCTGGCAGTAACCAAGGTGATTTGCCTTCAGGATAAATAATACGTGAAAGTGGATACAAGGGTATTTTTTTTAATTCCAATTTTTCAGATAAAGTGTTTAGAATATTTCTTACAAAAGATAATGACCACATGAGATCCTTTAATTGTAATTAGCATAATAAGGCTGGGGTTATTTAAGCAACAATGTTAAAGTTCTTTTAAATACAATATCACCATATAAAATATATCTCCAACTATCTAGACATGAGGCAGAATTATTGAAAATATTAAAATTTAGGACCAATTGGTTAGAAGTTTGAAAATTAAGTGAAATTATTGAGATGCTTGAGTAACAAATGAATTTCAACCAACAGGTGCCAATAAGTTGCATTTGAAGATTAGTAGTTATGTGAAACCCATATACTATTTTAATGAAGAAAAGCTGTGAGATCCCTGGAGGCTCCACTTATAAAACTCAGGCTAAACTGAAGTTAGCTTCTTTATGAATTCCTCACATTCTTGGATACTACCCGCTGTTGCTGATGAAATATGACCTGATCAACTGCTCAGGTCATGGAAATGTTTCACCCCAGGTTGGGGGATTCCGTGTGTTCATATTTCAGTTACACTTAGGAAAGGAATGGGAACTGGCAGACATTGAAAGACTATGATTCAACTCAGGGATTACGCCTGAAAAAGAAGTCAGGGAAATACAAGGAGGAGAGGGGAAGGTGTATGGTAGGGGAACTTGAGACTTTGCCAACAGTGTTAGTCAGATTTTCCCTGGGTCCTCATATGAACAGGTTGTTATTTTGAGATCCTCACCATTGAGAACTGCAGAGAAAAGATGCTATGAAAATATTGTAAAAAAATAAAGAAAGAAATACACTGTATATGTATAGAAATGCAAAGTCATGGATTTATAAAGCAATTTAAAATATTGGAGCCCAGCTGGAAATGACTCTTTGTGTCTCTGTATTATTCATTAGTCACATCACCACTTACCTATTTCTTTCCCGGGGCCACCCGTTTTCACTGAAACTTGTAAACAGAGGCAAATAGAGGATCTTTATGAGGAACAGAAATAGCTAGAACATTCAAAACAGTTTTTTTTTAATGGCACCATTGGAACTATGAAAAGATTTTTTTTCCCAGAGTCAGGAAACAGTGTGGGTAGCATTACCTAGTCTTAGTGGAAAATGAGGGGATGAACACTGGGGTATATACCCATACCCATACCTTAAGCTGCCAATGAGCTCTATTCTCTTTTCCCCTGTGTTATAACAGAATGCAAAAAGCACACACGTAGGTTTACTTTTCTTTTTTTTTTTACTAACTTAAACATAGACATAAGTTACATTAACCTCATTGTCTCATCTAACTACCATTCTGTTTTTATTTTTAAGGTAAAAAAATGATTGAAGTATAGTTGATTTACAATGTTGTGTTAGTTTCAGGTGTACAGCAAAGTGAATCTGTTACACATATACATATATCCATACTTTTTTAAGATTCTTTTCCATATAGGCCATTACAAAGTATTGAGTAGAGTTACCTATGCTATACAGTAGGTCCTTATTATCTATTTTATACAGAGTAGTGCATATATGTCAATCCCAGCCTTCCAATTTATCCCCCGCCCTTTACCCCTGGTAACCATAAGTTTGTTTTCTACATCTGTAACTTTATTTCTGTTTTGTAGATAAGTTCGTTTGTACCCTTTTTTTAGATTCCACATATAAACAATATCACACAATATTCGTCTTTCTCTGTCTGACTTACTTCACTCAGTATGACAATCTCTAGTTCCATCCATGTTGCTGCAAATGGCATTATTTTGTTCTTTTTTATGGCTGAGTAATATTCCACTGTATATATGTACCACATCTTCTTTACCCATTCATCCATTAATGGACATTTAGGTTGCTACTGTGTCCTAGCTATTGTAAATAGTGCTGCAATGAACATTGGTGTGCATGTATCTTTTTGAATTATGGTTTTCTCCAGATATAATCCCAGGAGTGGGATTGCTGGATCCTATGGTAGCTCAACGTCACTAATTATTAGAGAAATACAATTCAAAACTACAATGAGGTATCACCTCACGCCAGTCAGAATGGCTAGCATTAAAAAATATACAAATAATAAATGCTGGAGAGGGTGTGGAGAAAAAGGAACCCTCCAACACTGTTGCTGGGAATGCAAATTGATAGAACCACTATGGAGAACATTATGGAGACAAACTAAAAATAGAGAACTCTTTATATATCATTAAACAGTGAAGAATTATTTTTCACCAAAGTTATAATTCTATTTTTACACTCACACTCAATTTTTTGCTAAAAATGGCCTTTACCCACTGCATCCATATCATTATCTCCCAATCTCTCTTAAAAACTGGATTCTCATTTTCTAACAAAAATATTCTGTTGAAGGTCACTAGTGACTTCCCTTTTGGTTTCTAATGATATTCTGAAATCTGTCTTTTTTCAGAGATAGAAGAATAGCTAAAATCATACTATTCTTAGCTCTACTCCCTTTATCTTAGCTCTGATCAACTTAGAGAGATTTTATTGCCATGTTAAATGTTATTTGAAAGTGAAAATCAGAGGTTTAGTCACCTGAAGACAAAGAGAAACTTTGTGCAATGATCTATTTAGTTGTATTATCAAACTGGGTAAGTCAAATGTTATGTTTATAGTATAAACAAACCTCAGATGGCTTCCTTCTACCAGTTTACACCACGGCAGCAGAGGAGCTTCTTCCAGGGACGTTCAGCTCTCAGAATAGTTTAGGACTATGGGACTGCATGCCTTTCAATAGGTATCTGAAGATTGAAGAGAGGTTTTGGACCCCCACCCCTACTTTTACCTCATCATCTAAAACCCTTCATCACTGTTACTTCCAGTGACAGTCTAGTCTAGATAGAACCTAGCATCTCATAAAAGGCTGGAAAGCATTGGTTCTGTAATTATGCTTCCTACTCAGTCTCTAACATACAATGAGAATCAAAAGTGCTTCACTTGATAGTTGTCAATTTTCTCTCCTCAAAGTGGGGACAATTATGTCTGCTCTTCCTACCTTCCTAGGTTGCCTGAGATTCAAAAAGTTAATGGAAATATAGGTGCTATTCACATAAGAAATAACTTCATTAATCTCTATTGTCCAAAGAGATAGCAAAAATACAAACCTTGATAAATGTTGATGTAGGTCAAAAAAATCATAGCTTCCCAAGCAAAGTGTAAAAAGGTTCCATTTCCCATTGTTCTCCTGATTTTTTTCTGAGTTGCAGATGGTCAGATGGCTCCTTGCCATTTGTGATGCACATGTCCCACAGTAGTAGAGAACCTATACTTGAGCTTGTAAAATAACCATGTAGTCCAAAAGTATAGATTGTCATTTGAGATTTATTCTGGCCATCAGCTGTAGATGGCATTGTTCATGAATAGTTATGGTGAAATGAGAATTCATGACTTATCTCTCTTGCTGTTTTGACACCTTTTGAAAAAGCATTTGTGTTTATAGACTTACAGTAATTTCCGAGAAGAGCAATGTCAACAATGTGGTAAGACAACCTTTCATGTAGTAGGCAAGTTGCTCTTGCTGAAGATGACCTAGGCAATACTAATGCTTTTGGAACAAATAAGCACTCAGCAGACACCTAGTACTAAAACACATAGTACTTAATAGGGGAGGAGAATAAGGAGGTAGATAGAAAATAATTTCATAATTTAATTCTCCTTTTAGTGACCATTGAAGAAATCATAGAATCTAAGGGCTAACAGCAACTTGGAGGTTATCTGATCCTGTGTTTCCCAAATTTCAATCATTCTTATACCTCTTGCATGATTTTTTCATACTTGTTTACCACTACATAATATGTATAATAATATGTATATCTTTCTTTAATCTATTCAAATATAATTTTATTTAAAGTTATTTAACTTCCTTTAATATAAAATATTATATTACCATATGTTCAGAAAACAAGTTACATGTGACATAAAGAGATGATAATTATAGAAAAAAAACTAATTCTATTATAAATATAATTAATTAGTTATTAAAATACAATATTTGTCCATACATCTGTCCAAATTATATTGAATGCCACTTGTGACAAATGGGTTCAGGTCTACATCTACTTTGTAGCAGTAGAAGTATGTAGAAAAGAACTTCTCTTTCCCCAAAAGGCTGGTTCCTGTCTTAGGTCACAAGGCAAGGCCATGGCAAAGATAAGACTGACTAATCTGGTTACAGAAATGTTTCACTATCTGAGAACATGAACTTTTTTCTGCATTCTCCATAGAGATGTTTCACATCACAAGGCCTTTGAAAGAAGAACTATTATTTGAGGCTTAATAGATTGTCACATACCTTTTTCCTTCCTAAATTCACTGGCGTCTTTAGAACTGTACCCCCAGTTATAAGAGGTGCTGATGTAACAGTCAAAAAGTTAAAAAGAGGGCTTCCCTGGTGGCGCAGTGGTTGGGAGTCGGCCTGCCAATGCAGGCGACAAGGGTTCGCGCCCTGGTCTGGGAAGATCCCACATGCTGTGGAGCAGCTAGACCCGTGAGCCACAATTACTGAGCCTGCGCGTCTGGAGCCTGTGCTCCACAACAAGAGAGGCTACGATAGTGAGAGGCCCGCGCACCGCGATGAAGAGTGGCCCCCGCTCGCAGCAACTAGAGAAAGCCCTCCCACAGAAACGAAGACCCAGCACAGCCATAAATTAATTAATTAATTAATTAATTTAAAAAAAATTAAAAAAAAAAAAAAGTTAAAAAGAGAAAGTGAAATATGGGACAGGACATCACCAGAGTTGGATCAGGGAAAAATCTTGATATAGATGGATTCAGATGTGCAAAGCCTCAATCTCCACAGACAGAAGGGGAAATTAGACACCAAGCACATCTCCTAACAGCTGCATAAAACTTGTGGGCACATTAAAGAGGCAGCCAAGCAGCCAACTAGGAATGGAACACCAGGTTTAACTGAAAATGCTAGTGACCTTGAAGGAGTTCTGAGTACAAGTAAACAAAAAAGAAGCCAGCATCAGAGATATCTCCAAATCAGTCATCTCCAGGGTATGTTTTCCTTGATTCAGCAAACAGTCAGCCCTACTCCCTATACTTTCTCCATTTTTATCTCCAGACATAGGCAGTGAGAATTGGTGCCCAGCATAATGCTTCAAAAACAAGTCTAACCCTAATTTAGTATAAACATGATTAGAATAGTAGCAAGTGTCTCCAAATAAAATTAACATCAGTTTATTAGCTTAAGTAGCTTTATTAGTTGCTATTAGCTATAAGTGAACATTAGCAAAAACCTAGCTAAGTTGCACTAAATGATTTCAAATGACTTTAACTAGAAATGCAAAATTATAAAGACCCCCCCCCACACCCAGAAGACCATTTACTATAACGATCTTAAATAATCAGGTGGAGAAACTAAAGCCTGGAGAGGGATGGGACTAGTCTACAGTAACATTGCAAGTTAGCATCAGAACCGCTGTTAGAATTTAAGTTTCACAACTGACAGTATAATCCTATTTCTTAATATCATGTGGTGTTTAGTCATCAGCTTTCCCCTCTCTTTCTCTTACTTTCCACTCCCACCCTTGTTTCTGCTCTTGCAGGTACAGGATATTTTTTGAGTGAATATCCTCTCTTTTAAAACTAAAATTGCAGTGTTCCATTTAAAAAGTAAATATGAGTTTTTATTCAAAATCAAACTCAATTCCAAGTCCATCAAACTCATTTAGCTTTTGCTCAGCCAAGACTTCATATTTTGGCCATATTCCCTCATACCAACTTGAATCTAAATCAGCTCCCAAATGGGTAACTCAACTCTAACTTAGATCTGACATCTATCTCTCTTTCATGCACCTGGCCTTATTTATCTTTGTACTTTTCAATGTGTTTACACTGTCTGCACAAGCTAGATTTTCAAAGCCCCCTGCTCCCCATAACCTTTATTTCCCCATATTTGAATATTTTTTCCTAAAATGTTTTCAAAATGTCAATTATTTGCCCAGAAATTTTCTTCAAGGAGAGAAAATAAGCCTTTATAGAAATAACTACTGTTTGCAAATGCTCATTATACTACTGAGCTAGTGCCTTTCTTGGCAAGTTGCCCCTTACACCAAGAAATACAAATAAAATATTACAAAGTATGAAAGTTGAAAAAAAATTCAAGATAAGAAACAGAAGCCATTTCCCTTTGGAGAGAAATAAAACAGTGGCAGTGTTTTTGAATGTTAATATAATAGATTTAAGCCAAATTACCTACTTACCTTAGTAGATCAAAGGTGAGAAATACATTGCATTTAATGAAGTGGAAGCCATTCTTGGTCATTTTCCTATCTGGTTGTCTTCTGGAAAAATATTTCAAAAATGATTTGGACATTACCCTAGGAGGTGGATCAAAAAAGAGTAATGTCCAAATCTTTTTTTGAAACTATTTTTCCAGAAGACAACCATATAGGAAAGTGACCAAGAATCGTAGCAAGATCTGTTTTGACTGACCTCCTGGAGCAATGAAAATAAAAACAAAAATAAACAAATGGGAACTAATTAAACTTAAAAGCTTTTGCACAGCAAAGGAAACCATAAAAAAAGATAAAAAGACAATGCTCAGAATGGGAGAGAATATTTGCAAATGAAGCAACTGACAAAGGATTAATCACCAAAATATACAAACAGCTTATGCAGCTCAATATCAAAAAAACAAACAACCCAATCAAAAAATGGGCAGAAGACCTAAATAGACATTTCTCCATAAAAGACATACATATGGCCAACAAACACATGAAAAGATGCTGGACATCACTAATTAGTAGAAAAATGCAAATCAAAACTGCAATGAGGTATCAGGTAACACCAGTCAGAATGGCCATCATTGAAAAATCTACAAACAGTAAATACTGGAGAGGGTGTGGAGAAAAGGGAGCCCTTTTGCACTGTTGGTGGGAATGTAAATTGATACAACCACTATGGAGAACAGTAAGGAGTTTCCTTAAAAAACTAAAAATAGAACTATATGACCCAGTAATCCCACTACTGGGCATATACCCAGAGGAAACCATAATTCAAAAAGACACATGCACTCCAATGTTCATTGCAGCACTAGTTACAATAGTCTGGACATGGAAACAACCTAAATTTCCATCAACAGAGGAATGGATAAAGAAGATGTGTACATATATACAATAGAATATTAGCCGTAAAAAAAGAATGAAATTGGGTCATTTGTAGAGACGTGGATGGACCTAGAGACTGTCATATAGAGTGAAGTAAGTCAGAAAGTGAAAAACAAATATCGTATATTAACATATATATGTGGAATCTAGAAAAATGGTATAGATGATCTTATTTGCAAAGCAGAAACAGAGACACAGACATAGAGAACAAGCTTATGGACACCAAGGGGGGAAGGAGGGGTGGCATGAATTGGGAGATTGAGATTGACATATGTACATTATTGATACTATGTATAAAATAGGTAACTAATGAGAACCTACTGTATAGATCAGGGAACTCTACTCAATGCTCTGTGGTGACCTAAATGGGAAGGAAATCCCCAAAAACAGGATATATGTATACTTATAGCTGATTCATTTTGCTGTACAGAAGAAGCTATCACAATATTGTAAAGCAGCTAAACTCCAATAAAAATTAATTTAAGAGATAGTAAACCTAAAAAAATAATTAAAAAATTAAAAAAAAATAATAATTTGGACAATATGATCCTCTCCCACCTCTAAATTTCAGCTTTAATATTTTTGTGCTTGCTAGCTTATTTAACTTACTAAATAACAAGGGGTTATGCTTATTTATTCATTTATTTATTTATGTTTTTGTGGGGAGGGGTTTCTCTATATTAAGTTAGCTTTTTGCTACATAAGCTGTTAGTTGTCATCTGTACTGTTCAACCAGAAGGCATATATGGTCCGGTATATTTATATGTAGCCAGAGTCTCAACCTCTCCCCTTTGATCTATTTTACTGATGCTTCCCTTGTTCTGTTCCCCTGCTGATTATTTATCAGCATTCTTTCTCTGTGTATCTATATATTGAGTGGCTGATGACAGAGGAATTGCTTTTTTAATTGATTTGTTTTCCTTGAAAATTAAAGTTTTAATGCATAAATTATCAAATTGTTTTGGAAGTATTCTTTCAAATCAATTGTTGCAGAATCAAATTGTATTAAGAAGTATCCTGCTCTGCTCACATTCACATACATACACACCCTGTAGATTTGTTGGTTTTGCTGGATAAAATTAAAGGAATCAACAGATATAATATAGTTCAAATAATAAACTTATATTCTCCACAATTGTGAACTTAATCATATTCTCTTAAAAACAAAAGCCTCCATTTTAACACATTATAATGTATAGTATCATAAACAGGCACACTTTCATTAGCAGGTACTTACTTATAAAACATTTATTGGCATTAAGATGGCCTTTATAAGAAAGTTTTGACCATGGTCATGATCATGGATCATTAAAATCTATAGATTATACATAACGGTGTAATTTCCAGTTACACAGCTGTCCCCTAACACATTACTTTACAAAACACTCTTTACTATAGAATTTTTCAAGCATAAACAAAAAAAGAGAATTGTGTGATGAACATGAATATACCAATAACACAGCTTTAATAGTTAATAACATGTTGCAAATCTTGTTGTATTTATCTGCCTTCCCTCACAATTTTTATTGAAGAATTTTAAAGCAAATGCCAGATGTAATGTCATTTCATCCATGAGTGTTTTAGTAAACGTCTCTAACTCATGAGAACACTTCTATTTTTACATTACTACCATACACACAACTTTTTACTGGACTTGCTAGCTTGCTATGTTAGAGGAAGTCTCCACAGAAGACTGGGTATGCTGGTATCTTATTCCAACTCTGTCAACATCCAATTGTGTGATCCCTTTGGACCTCAGCTTCTCTTTCTGTCAAATGAGAGTTAGGTACAATACCTAAGACCCCATTAATCTCTGAGATTCTGGATTTAAATGGCAAAAATGATTAAGTTTGAGAACCTATCTTTTGTTATTCATCCACTAGATAGTCTTAAGAGAAAAGAGAATTAGAACCTCGTATTTTTAAACACTAACTGCATTGAGAATTTGAGAACAAAATAGAAACCTTTAAAAATTAGTGAAATAAGTTTCAAGCATGATTAGTTCTATCTTCTGAGGAAATGTTTCCTGTAACCGCCTACGCAGGAACACCCAATAATTATTTGAAAACAATAATAATTTTGTTTCATTATTCTAACCATCTTCCTCCTTAAAGGGCTAGCACGGTCTGGACAGAAGTTCCCCTAAGCCTGTGGCGCCCTCTTCTGACCCCTCACCTAACAGGGTGAGTCACAACTTTTGTTTCTGAACTGTCTTTGGGCTTTAGGCTTTCTCCTTAATTTATCTGTTACAATTTCATCTTGAAATATCATGTAAAAATTCAGATCTGACTGGTAGAAAACATAGGTCCTATGAAAGAAATCTGACTACAGCTCCGTGGTGAATACCTTACAAATTCTTCCAGGTTTCCATTTTGAAATCTGAGAATTGCTCCAGAGAAGAAGTAACATTGAAATTTGAAATGTGATAGAAATCTCACTCAAGCAAGGAGCCTGTATAAGAAAATCTTACAAAAAGAAGAGAGAATTTTATGCTAAAACATCTAAATGAATTACAAAAACAATAATTACTGAATTAAAATTCAAACTTCATGCCATCAACTGTATGCCTTAGTGTAGAGAAGCAAGATGGACAGTTCTGTACTACTCATACTCTGTGCTTTAAAATTACTTTATGATTCTCTACTCAGAGATAGATGTTCTCTTTGAAAACTTCCAATGTTTTATCTCAATTCTCATTATCCACTCATGCCAGCTTCCTTTCCTATCTATCCCTTACAAATGTTGTTCCAGGGGGCTTTCTAAGAAAATGACCTCTTCTCTCCTTGACAATCATACAAGCAACTGACATCCCCATAATTTTCAGGCCCATCACAAATTTTATTTGCTAAGGGAAACCTTTCTTGAGTGTTCCACTTTACATGACCCTTTCTATCCTCTCAATCACTATATCTGGAATCACACTATTAAGAATTCCACTATACTAAAATATAATGAGACTGATTCCACAAACTATGGTTCTCATAAAACGTTTAAATCTCACTTTAATAGTCACATTATATTCTCTGTTTTCTGATCGTTAGTATGTTTGAATTCTGATTTGTCCTCCCATTTGGAGTTTAAACTTTAGAAATACAAAAACATACTCATTTGAAAGTTTCTCACAGAACTGGGCTCACCCAATATCATTCTTTTTTTTTTTTGGCTGCGTTGGGTCTTTCTTTCTGCGTGCCGGCTTTCTCTAGTTGCGGTGAGCGGGGGCTACTCTGTTTTTTGTTTGTTTTTTTGGTGGGGGCTACTCTTCAATGTGGTGCACGGGCTTCTCATTGCGGTGGCTTGTCTTGTTGCGGAGCACGGGCTCTAGGCGTGTGGGCTTCAGTAGTTGCACCTCGCTGGCTCTAGAGCGCAAGCTCAGCAGTTGTGCCACACGGGCTTAGTTGCTCTGCGGCATGTGGGATCTTCCCAGACCAGGGCTTGAACCCATGTCCCCTGTATTGGCAGGCAGATTCTCAACCACTGCACCACCAGGGAAGTCCCCCCAGTATTATTCTTAAAGCCCAGAGTTCTCTTGCTGTTGGGTCATCTGTGGTGAAATCTAGATCAGATTGGGAATTAAAACTTCTCAGTTAAACAGAACACTCAATTAGCTAAGTCCTTAGCTTCCTGACCACCTCTATTAGATGGGTACCATTTTCCTGCCCCAGCAGTCTTCTGCTGGCTGAATTTAAAATTCACAATAAAACAAGTAGTACTTTTGGCTACACATTTACTTTATATCAAAACATTCAATAAAAGCAAGCATTAAAGTCACTATAGAAGAGTATTGATCCATTTCTTGAAAGCTGTTTGTATTTGCTGAAAGAGCCACTTCCTGGTTGGAATTTGTACTGGAACCAACTCTCTCACCAATTTGTTCAGCAAGATTAACTGGGATTGCCAAGATAGCTTCAAATAGAGAATGGAAAGCAGAAAATTAAAAATTAATGCTAAAATATTAAAGTATAATGACATCTAATGCAGGATGAAACTGGGTAGATCCTTGCTACGGTCTACCCTATTCATAGCAAGTTTACCTTTGGAATTCTGGGTATGACCTTGACCCTTGCTGTTAAAATGGTATGAGAAGGGCTTCCCTGGTGGCGCAGTGGTTGAGAGTCCGCCTGCCGATGCAGGGGACACGGGTTTGTGCCCCGGTCCGGGAAGATCCCACATGCCGGGGAGCGGCTGGGCCCGTGAGCCATGGCCGCTGAGCCTGCGCGTCCGGAGCCTGTGCTCCGCAACGGGAGAGGCCACAACAGTGAGAGGCCCGCGTACCACAAAAAAAAAAAAAAAAAAAAAAAAATGGTATGAGAAGTGTTTAGAGGCACTGCACTTTTATGTAAATTAAAGACTATGTCATCGTGTAGAATATTTTTCCATTTGAGAAGGGATAAATATGAGTAAACTTAATTTTAAATTGATCACTGTTGCCTATGAAGAAGCAAGTGTTTGTATGACTGGCATTCTTATGTTACAGCATGAAGTCCACGTGGTCTATTTTGAAGATATCCCTTCTCCTCCCTAAAACTATTCTTTTGTTTAGCCTATCCCTGGGACCATACTGACTCAGTGCCATGCACCTACGTCCTTCCTACTCTGTGACATGCTTTTTGAGAAATCTTGCCTTCCAGTCATCTACATTGATGCCCTATTCCTTTTTCTCAGATGACCCACATGATTTCCTTTATGTTCTCTTTAGCACCTCTCTTCATTACTTCAGGCAAATGGTCTTTATAAAGTTTAGTGCTCAAGCCTTACTCACATCTCATTACTCACTTTCTTTTTCAGGCTTTCTCAGAAAAAAAAAAACTGATAAAGAATCTAAGAAAATAGAAAGTGCCAACTTACTGACTTGTGATAGTGACATTTCCTTAGACATAAAAAAGTCTAGGGTATTTTAGCATGTTTAGTAGATTAAGTTAACGCCTATAAACCACTGGTCATGAGACTAGAACTGCTTTCATTCATTTATTCAGTCATGCTTACATTTATTATTGAGTATATATTTTTGAGCACTTACTTCAAGCCACGTAGTGTTCTGAGTGGTTATAATACAGTAGTGAACAAATGATGAGACTTACTCTTATAGAATTATGGTTTATTGGGGGAAGAAAGAGATTTTAAAAATCTAAAAATTAATATTTAAATTTAAAATTGTAAAGTTATTAAAAAAAACAAGTTCTTGTGAGAAAGACTTTTGTGGTGGGGTGGGAACTACTTTGGAATGAGTAATCAGGAAAATCCTCTCTTAAGAAATGGCATTTAAAATCATGTTGGAAGAATGATAAGGATCTAGGCACATAATTGAGATGGGAGTGGTGACTAAGGACATTACAGAGGGGAACAGAGTATTTCAAGGCCTTGATGTAGAGAGAAGTATGGCCCTAGAGAAAAAAGTGGCACAATAAGAGTGGGGAAAGCTTTGCTGAGGAAAGAGGAATTTGCCCCATTTTTTTCTGCCTCATTGTTTAAGCTGGGACATCTCATCTCATCATATCTTGCCCTTGGACTTGGATTTATACCATTGGCTCCCCCGGTTCTCAGGCCTTTGGACTCAGAGTGAATTTTGCCAACAGTAGAATTAGGAATCTGAGAGTGAGAATGGGAAATGTCCTTTTACATCAGTTGTTAACATGTGGGACAGACAGACCTGATATAGATTAATGTAAATATGTCTGAGTGAAGTCAAGGCTGGGAAGTCACTGTTGGTGTTGAAATATGAGAGTAAATAAGGCTACTTTTCCATTACCAAAATAGAAATAAAGTTTAAAGAAAAACAACCTTTGACATCTGGAATTAAGCTATTTGGGCCTATGGTTAATTATCCTTCCTCTAATTATTGGTCAATATTCAAGATCATTAGCAATTTTAGTAGATGGCAAGCATGGGAAAGAAGAAAAGGGTAGCTGTTCACATGACACTAAACTTTCAATTCAGTAATAAAAAATAAGCTGAACAAAGAAATATTTCCAAATACCAAGATGTCATTAAGCAAAACATAAAAATGATATAATCTAAACAAAAATAAATTTCTTATGCTTCCCATCATGTTGTTTTTCCTTCTATGCACACAACTAACGTGCATTTCAAATTGAACATATTTTTTACTTATAAGTCGTTCTAATAAATTATTTGATGGACATTTTTTAATTATCTCAGAATTTTCATTTTCAAAGCTCTCAGTTTTCACCAGTACAACTAATGAAGAATTTAACTTTAAATGACAAATGAGTATGGGTGAAGAATCCCAAAACTAATAAAAAGTAAATACAGATTTTCAGAAGAAAACTAAACATAAATCCACTAGAGAAAAATAAGGTCTTGGAAATGACAAGTCTATTAGCTTGAGTTCATTCCCTGGAAAATCATTAGGTAGCTAAAGGGCAACAGCTAATCACTCAAAGCCTTTATGAATTATAAGTCATCACACTAATTTAATTTATTTGCTGATTAAATAATGAGATCAATAGATAGAAAAGCATAGATGTATGCTCAATAAATGAGGGTTTCAGTAAACCTTTGAATCAGTTCAACAAAATTTATTTACAGACATGTTGATGAAACACAGTTGGTATTCCAGGACACCCAGACTTATTTTTTATTCAACAGCACATTAGGAATTTTCATGTGTGTAGTGCTACACCTGAGAAGAAGGGGGAGGAACGGACACCATGCACTGTATAAGGGATAATTGTAAAAGTGTTTAAATGTTGGTACTGTTAACACACACACACACACATTTAGAATACATCAAAAGGAAAAAGAAAATTGCTCCTTTTAAGCAGCTTATAAATCTACACAGTCTAGAGTAGTTGAGGTTTTCAGTATTTTCTCTAGGCCTATTTGTCACTTTGTGAGAAGTGATTAGAAAAAAAAAGGAAATATAAGATCAGTCTTTCAATAAGATGAGTCTTTTCCCATGTTAGTAAACAAGTTTCTAAAGAATCAGATATTATTTTTATTATACTTTTAGAATTATTTTATTATATTATTTTAATTTATTTTTTTAATTTTAAGTTTTTTGATATACAAATAATATATGTTTTTTGGTAGAAAATTAGATACTGTACATAGGGAAAAAACAAAAGGAAAGACAAGGAAAGAAAAGAAAAGGAAAGAAAATTTAAAAGTTACCCATAAAACATTCTATAGGAAAAAGATTCTTTCTCTTACTATTTTGCCATTTTATTGTATAGACTTTGTGAATACTTGTGGGTGTTTATGTATGTAAAACAGAAATTAGATTCTATGCTTCATAATATTATAATCTTACTTTCCCACTCAGCAGCTTGCTATTAACATGTCTCCAAATCAATAAAGATACTGACTCGGTTATTTTTAACAATCCAAATAGCATCTATTATACCTAATAAGAATTAAGTCTTGATGGGACACATTGTATAAATTTAACCCTACTGCAGTACAAAAAAATGTGACATACACTGTTGAAAACTGGTTTGAGTAAATGAGCAAGAAAATCTTTATAGAATCACAGCCAAGATAATGAAATTGATGGCAAGAGGGTCATATGTGCACACAAAATTTAGCAAAACTCTGTGTGTGGTAAGGGGTGGGGATGCAGAAATTGAAGTAGGCAATAAGATATCATTGGTGCTGGGAAAAATGCTTTCTGATCTCTAAATCAGTAGAGCAGTGGAGGACAGGATAATAATGGGTGGACATGCAAAGAGCAGGAATTGCCCTGGTGCCAATCAGTGCAGAGAAAAGAACAGGTGGAGAAAAAAGGAAAAAGTCACATGTGCTGACTGGGAAATCCAAGTCTAAACTAGCTAGATGTGCATACAACAGAAGCTACTTGTGAATAAGTTACTTATGGTTCAACATTGACTTAGATGTGTTTTACAGAATTCTGTTTATTGAGGACATTGATAGTCCATTTGGAGACATATACTGAACCTAAAGACTGTGGTGGGTTTAAAGGTAAACAATGAGTACCTGTGCTTTGGTCTCTCCTTCCCCTTCCAGCCTGCACCTCAATCAAATACCAAATCCTACTGACTTTCCACTTCCAATGTTACTGTCTTGGTACAGGAAGTTCCCATTTCTCACCTGAATAATTGCAACAATTTTCTAGATGGAAATCTCTGGCTCCAGTGTTTTCCTTCATGTTACTTTCTTCATAGGCATTTGAGAGAGCTATTTACCTGTTAGTGTATTCACCATATATATGTAGAAAATATTGCACATACTTCACCATCAGGTTATTTTTTCCAATATTTATAGTGCATCTTGACATATGGTATTTTAAACTTATGTTGTATCAAACTTACCAGTTTTTAGCATTGTGACTCCACCTGCCCTCCTCCTCTGCCCAGTGCCTTTATGCTAGAATGTATTGGTTAGTGGTCAAATAAATACCAACCTATAATTTCTTCCACTCTGCTATGGTTTCACTTTTAAACATTTAATCCTTTGATTTACCTAGACCTGTTATGTCATTTTCTTTTTCCTTTTTCAGCTGATGATGAAACTGAAACACATATATAGTTACATTTTGACCAAGGAGAAATTTCTTAGCAGGAAAGTCAACTAAACTCAGGTCAGTTAGGTTACTAGAGTGTTGCTCTTAAATATTCCCTTTTGGTGAAGCATATCACATGGAGAAACACTTAAAATTTTGTGTGTATTTTTACCATTTAGTTTCCTCTTAGTTTTTCAGTAATTTAATAAATGAAGAATGACATGGTATGTTTTATGACTATGTAGAGGTTGACAATGACAGACACTTTAGATTCAACAATATAATTGTATAAATTGGTGATGTAGAAATTGTTTTTGACAACATACACAGATAACAGTAAAAATAATGCATTTGACTCAGACAAATATAATTTTAAATAACATCTCATTTAAAAAATATATAACTCCTTATGGTCACTGGCCATGTTTGATTGAACTTTATATCTCTAACCCCATGGCACATAATAGACATTCAGTAAATATTAAATTAATGAGGTTCTTGGACAATTTACATAAGAGAAAACTTAAAATACTTCTTCAAGTAAAACATACTAATGAAAAAATTGTGCAAAGTTCTTAATCCATATGGAGAGATCTATTTTTTAGCTTTATTAATATTTTGAATAGTTATTTTGTATAAAGATCTCCATTAGTGCAAGAAAGATAATTCTACATAGGTAATGATATAATTTTGCAGTCTAATTTTAAAAGTTAATCTGATAAGCTTTGTTATAAAGCAGAAACTAACACACCATTGTAAAGCAATTATACTCCAATAAAGATGTTAAAAAAATTAATCTGATAATTAAATGCAATTCATTCTGAACATACCACAAACATGCTGAGCTGGAAAATAATTAGACTGATTTCATTAAGATGTCTATGATTCAGTGTTTAAAAGGGGAGCACTAAGTTGAAAGGTCTTAAAACATAAAATCTTAGATTTTCTTAAATTACATATACTCATGCTTTTAAATCAATGTCCACTGTTAATGAGACAACCCTGTTAGTTATGTCACTATTTTCAACTAGACTGGACAAAGTGACCTTTAAATATGCCATCAATAAGAAATCAAATTTGACAACACAACAGATAACATTGTTGTGTTGTGACAACACAACAATGACATAACAGGTCTAGGTAAATCAAAGGATTAAATGAAATGACAGAATGAAATAACTTGGAGAACGAGTCAATATTTTTGTTTGTAAATTATAGAAATGAAGGATTATTATAACTTTTCAGAGACACTGTTTCTAAAAAGAGGATGAAACTAACGTTTAAATAAAAATAGCCATTATCTTTAATATCTGTTGCTTTTCCTGGTTGTAAAATCAATATACGTTCATTGACAAACTAAAATGAAAAATGTGCAAAATACAAAGTGGAAGGTCTCCTATGTCTAGCTCCTTCAAAACCATTTCTAGGGCTTCCCTGGTGGCGCAGTGGTTGGGAGTCCGCCTGCCGATGCAGGGGACGCGGGTTCGTGCCCGGGTCCTGGAAGATCCCACATGCTGTGCAGCGGCTGGGCCCGTGAGCCATGGCCACTGGGCCTGCACGTCCAAAAAAAAAAAAAAAAAAAAAATTTCTAAGCAAACACTTCGTTATATGTTTCAAAATAGAGAGGAAGAGAAAATTCCCACTCCCTCCCCACACTTTTTTTTTGTTCCTCCCCAAGAGGTGGGAATACACATATATTCAGATTCCAAGACACCTTGTATGACGAGGCCACATCCCTTAATGAAGCAGTTCTCTTATGCTTCCTATTTCCTGTGATTGGTGCTGAATAAAAGGTTAGGAGCATATCTGACTTTCTGTGCTCTCAAATGTCTGCTGCAACTCTCTTTTTCCTGATCTCCTCTTATTCCATGTGGCCTACTGGATTATCAGTAAAATCCCAGAACTGTCATGTGGATTTAGACAAATAAAGAGGCTAGAGTACATGTTCCATGTGCGCTCACTAGATTCCTAATAATAAAATGATTCTGTATGTTTAGTGTTACATAGCTAATGGTCTGAAGAATTTGAACTATATCCAGGTTTAAGATACGAGTTGTTCTCTTATTCTTATATGTTGTTTGTAGGTACTCTTTTTGTATTACAAATATTAAGCTTTATTGTATACAAGGATTCCAACTTTCTTTTTCTGAATTTCTCACGTTTGATTGGCTATTTATTCTAGCAATTTGAAGTTATTCTACCCTTACTATTGTAAGGGATATTTTTAAACACAAAAATAATCTATTATCCTCTATCAAGATCCAGGATAAAATAGTAACTATTGATAGACTCTTTATAATATAATTAACCTGCTTTTTCTTCCAAAACCCTACCCAACATCTTTTTTATTTTACCCTTTGCACATGTTTTTATATATATTTTGTAATTGAAGTATAGCTGATTTACAATGTTGTGTTAGTATCTGGTGGACAGCAAAGTGATTCAGTTATATATACGTATATACATGTATTCTTTTGCATATTTATTATTTTCCATTATGGTTTATTATAGGATATTGAATATAGTTCCCTGTGCTATACAATAGGACCTTGTTGTTTATTCATTCTCTATATAATAGTTTGCATATGCTAGTCCTGAACTCCCAATCCAACCCTCTCCCACCCCCACCCCTTGCAACCATAAGTATGTTCTCTATGTCTGTGAGTCTGTTTCTGTTTGGTAGATAAGTTCATTTGTGTCATATTTTAGATTCCACATATAAGTGATATCATATGGTATTTGTCTTTCTCCTTCTGACTTACCTCACTTAGTATGATAATCTCTAGGTCCATCTATGTAGCTGCAAGTGGCATTATTTCATTCTTTCTTATGGCTGAGTAATATTCCATTGTATATATATATCACTTCTTCTTTATACATTCATCTGTTGATGGACCTTTAGGATGTTTTAATGCCTTGGTTATTGTAAAGAGTGCCACTATGAACATAGGGGTGTATGTATATTTTTTAATGTATTTTTTTCTATGGATATATTCCCAGGAGTGAGATTGCTGGATCATATGGTAACTCTATTTTTAGTTTTTTGAGGAACATGCATACTAGTTTCCATAGTGGCTGCACCAATTTACATTTCCACCAACAGTGTAGGAGGGGCCCTTTTTCCATATTCTCTCCAGCCTTTGTTATTTGTAGACTTTTTAATGATGGCCATTCTGACTGGTGTGAGGTGGTAACTCATTGTAGTTTTGATTTGCAGTTCTCTCCTAATTAGCAATGTTGAGCATCTTTTCCTGTGTCTATTAGTCACCTGTATGTCTTCCTTGGAGAAATGTCTATTTAGATCTTCGGTCCATTTGTTGATTTGGTTGTTTGGGTTTTTGTTGTTGTTGTTGTTATTGAGTTACCTGAGGTGTTTGCATATTTTGGAATTTAAGTGCTTGTTGGCCACATCACTTGCAAATATTTTCACCAAGTCCATAAGTTGACTTTTCATTTTGTTTATGGTTTCCTTTGCTGTGTAAAAGCTTTTATGTTTAATTAGGTCCCATTTGTTTATTTTTGCTCTTATTTCTATTGCCTTGGGAGACTGACCTAAGAAAGCATTGGTATGATTTATGTCAGAGACATGCCTATGTTTTTTTCTAGTTTTAAAGTGTCATGTCTTATATTTAAATCTTTAAGCAATTTTGAGTTTACTTTTATGTATGTGTGAGGGTGTGTTCTAACTTCATTGATTTACATGCTGCTGTCCAACTTTCCCAGCACCACTTGCTGAAGAGACTTTTTCCCAATGTATATTCTTGTCTCCTCTGTTGAAGATTAATTGACCATAAGTGTGTGGGTTTATTTCTGGGCTCTCTGTTCTGTTCCATTGATATATATATATATATATCTGTTTTTGTGCCAATACCATGCTGTTTTGATTACTGTTGCTTTGTAGTATGGTCTGAAGTTGGAAGGGCTATGCTTCCAGCTTTGTTCTTTTTCCTCAGCATTACTTTGGCATTTCCGGGTCTTTTGTGGTTCTATATAAATTTTAGTATTATTTGTCCTAGTTCTGTTAAAAATGTCTGGGATTTTGATAGGGATTGCATTAAATCTGTAGACTGCTTTGGTTAGTATTGCCATTTAACAATATTTATTCTTCTAATCCAAGAGCATGGGATATCTTTTCATTGCTTTGAATCATCTTCAACTTCATTTATAAGAGTCTTACAGTTTTCAGTGTTTAGGTCTGCCACATCCTTGGTTAACTTTATTCCTAAGTATTTTATTTTAAATGGGATTTTAAAAAATTT